>NC_089494.1:94231768-94546768 GCF_036850765.1 Saccopteryx bilineata
TGTAAATGCAACAGATAAGGACTTGAAGAAAATTAAAAGTGCTATTACAGTGAACACACAAATGATAAGAAAATGAAAGAGCCTTAGTGCTGATATAAAGAAACTTTTAGTGATCTGCATAGATCAAACCAGCCACAATATTTCCTTTAGCCAAAGCCTACGCCAGAGCAAGGCCCTATCTCTCTTGAATTCTATGAGGGTGGAAGGAAGTGAGGAAGATGCAGAAGAAAAGTTTGAAGCTAGTGAAGGTTAGTTCATGAGATTTAAGGAAAGAAACCATTTCCATAACATAAAGTGCAAGGTAAAGAAGGAGCAAGTGTTGATGTAGAAGTTGCAGCAAGTTATTCAGAAGAGCTAACAAAGATAGTAAATAAAGGGAGCTATATTAAACAAAGACTTTCAGTGTAAATGTAACAGCTTTACATTGGAAGAAGATGCCATCTAGGACTTTCATACCTAGAGAGGAAAGAAAAGTCAATGCCTCGCTTCAAAGATTGAAAACAAAGGCTGACTCTTGTTAAGGGCTAATGCACCCAATGACTTTAAGTTGCAGCCAGTGCTCATTAACCATTCTGAAAAGCCTGAAGGCCTTAAGAATTATGCTAACTCTATTCTGACTGTGTTCTATAAATGGAACAACAAAGCATGGGTGACAGCACATGTGTTTACAACATGCTTTACTGACTATTTTAAGCCCACTGTTGAGACCTACGGCTCAGAAAAAAAATCTTTTAAAATAATACTACTCATTGGCAAGGCACCTGATCACCCAAAAGCTCTGATGGAGATGTATGAGATTACTATTGTTTTCATTCCTGCCAATACAACATCCATTCTGCAGCCCATAGATCAAGGAGTAATTTTTACTATCAAGACTTATTATTTAAGAAATACATTTCATGAGGCTATAGCTGCCATAAATAGTGATTCCTCTGATACAGCCAAGCAAAGTAAATTAAAACCTTCTGGGAAACAACTCACCAGTTTAGGCGCCATTAAGATCATTCATGATACATGGGAGGAGGTCAAAATATCAACATTAATAGGAATCGAGAAGATGATTCCTACCCTCATAGATGACTTTGGGAGAGTCAAAACTTCAATGAAGGAAGTAACTGCAGGTGAAGTGGAAATAGCAAGAAAACTAAAGTGGAGCCTGAAGCTGTGGCAGAACTGCTGCAATCTCATGATGATATTTTAACAAACGAATAGTTGCTTCTTATGGATAAGCAGCAAATGTGGTTTCTTAAGATGGAGAATCTACTCCTGGTGAAGATGCTTGAAGGTTCTTGAAATGACAACAAATGATTTAGAATATTACATAAATTTAGTTGATAAAGCAGTGACAGGGTTTGAATAAACTGATTCAATTTTGAAAGAAGTTCTACTGCAGGTAATATACTATCAAACAGTATCACAGGCTACAGAGAAATAGTTCATGAAAGGAAGTGTCAATCTATGTGTTAAACTTCATTGCTGTCCTATTTTAAGCAATTGTTACAGCCATGCCCACCTTTAGCAAACACCACCTGGATCAGTCATCGACCATCAACACAAAGCAAAATCCTTCACCAGTGTGAAGATTGTGACTTACTGAAGACTCAGATGATGGTTAGCATTTTTTATCAATAAGTCTTTTTCTAATTTAAAGTATTATTTTTTTCAGACAGAATACTATTGTACCCTGAAAAGACAACAGTATATAGATAAATTTTATATTTACAGGGAAACTAAAAATGTGTGACTCGCTTTATCACAATATTCACTTTATTGTGGTGGTCTGGAACTAAACCTACAATATTTCTGAGATATGTCTGTATTGGATACCATAGAACATGACTGAAAAAGAATCTTCATAGATTGTATTACCACTTTGTTGGTATGCTAAAGCCCACCACCATTCAGCTGGAGGCTGAGAATATCTTTCTGAAATGCATTCAAATCATGTTATTCATGTCATCATTACATTCAATTCATTATTATGTTTTGCAATAAAAATCTTAATTTATATAGTTTATTACACAGACCCTTCACTGTGTAGTCATATAGTCCATCACACAAACTCTGTTATAGAGTAATATAATTTATTGCAGAAACACTTTATTCTTTATGTGCCTTTCACCTCTAGCCCCTTCTTCTAGACACCAACATGTACCCTTTGGCCTAATCTCAACTAATGACTTGCAATTTTAGAATGCTTCAAGTTTTTGCAGACAACTTTGTCTAACATAGTTTCTTCTGCTTGCACTGCCCGTGACCACTTTCCACGACAACCACCATAGCCATCATCATTATTTTTTCTAGTGGTATAACTCTTATATTTCTTCAAAACTAAATTTGATCCTTGTATCCCTGATATGACTTAGGTACCCATTCTGCTTCCCTTGAGCACAAATGTGTTACAAAGTAGGGAAACCACACAACAAAATAAAGCACAATTCCATCTTGTTATTAATGTAAGTAAAGGTTTTTTTTCTTAGAAGTATTTTTGAACAGTAATTAAAATATCTTTCAGTGTTCTCTTAATAAAAATAGATTTAACTCATTTCTTTTTTATTGAGCAATCTCTTTCAATGCAGTCCTTTCCTTCTTTACATGAATGTTGAAACTATTCATTTTCTAAGGTAGTACACAGCTGTGTCTTGGATTTGAATTTTCCTTGGTGACCCTAGTCTTTTAATGTTGCTGTTCTTGTTTGTTTTCAGAAGAATTTTTGTTTCATACTTAATTTGCATGCTTTTTTCTAACTTTATGAGTTTGAATAAGGGTAACTTTTCTGGTCTTATATGAAAACTCAACAGGATAATGTACTGTGATTTAAAAAATACTTTGTTTTATCTTTTGTTGTTTGTTTGGTTTTTTGCCTTAATCTAGTACAAAAGATATTTTTCCTGGTAGCTCTTTCTTTTTTATGTATATTACCCAGTTTATAACAAGGGAATTCCTTACCAAGAAGGAAAAATAAAGAGGGAAGGAAAGAAGGAAGGAAGAAAGGAAGGGAGGGAGGGAGGGAGGGAGGGAGGGAGGGAGGGAGGGAGGGAGGGAGGGAGGGAGGGAGGGAGGATAATAGGAAAGAATAAGGAAAGCAACAGCAAATTAATACCCCTTTCTATTCACATTTACTTAACATTTTTTGGCCATGAGAATATTCATCTCAGTACCTTTAACTGTTTTAGTTATAAGTAAACCTGAGAAATCAATTGAAGTCAGGATTCTTTCAAGGACAAACATGTATTAGCATGTTCAAGGAATGATATAGTGAAAAAACAAAGGATCTGTTAAAGATGACCAATATTATTGTAAAGGATTATTAGAAATATAGGGCATGCATTTTGTGTAAATAATGTAATTTGAGGAAGAATCTGAATAATATACTGATACAGAGGTAATTACCATAAGCGTTTTAAAATATTTTATGAAAAGCTGACAATCATTTCTGATAGTTCTATTTGTTTTTGTGTGGCACAAATTATGTATGTATGTATATATGTATTATTTTACTGATAAGGTGATATTTAGTGAAGTCTTATCAAGGCATTGAGGTGTTGTCAGCCTGATACAGCCATTATAAAATTGCCCATCGAAATATTCATTCAAGTTTTGGTATAAATTTTACATTGATAATTATTTTATTAGAGGTTACAAAACAGTGATTTCAAAATTTTTTTCTTTCCTAATGGAATTTTTCTCTCATGTTAAAGAGTTGTTTTTCTTTGAAACACACATATTTTTCAAACATATGCAGAGGAATGAAGGGTGATATCAGAATCATTTATATAGCTATTCTCCAAATTCAATAATTATCAACTTCAACTATTAGCCAATATTATTCTACATATTTCTGTTCTCCCACATATATTGTTGTTGATGATGTTATTTAGCTATAATATTTTAAAGGAAAGTCCAGACATTATAAAATTTTATCTATAAGAAGTTTAATATATATTTCTAAAAATAAGGACCATTTAAGTATAATAATACCTAAATAATTAAACAATTACTTTTTAATATCATCATTATCTAGTCCACACTTAACTTTCCCTAAACTTTTTTTTTTAGAAGATGTGCTCAAATCATAATAAAATAAGATTTATACTTTTCATTTGGTCAAAATGTCTCAAGTTTCCCTTAATCTTTAACAGTTGCTCCTTTTCTTGTTGATGAAACTGGGTCATGTTTCATGTTGAATTCTCTTATTCTTGATGTGACAATTTCCTTACATTGGCACTTAACCTTTCCTTTTCTTCAGGATTCTTATAAACTGGTGCATAAAGTTTTTAGTTTTAAATACATTCATATTCATATTTTTGGTGGTATTTTTGAGCCAAAAACACTTCATGATTAGTGCCGTGTGTCTGTTCCTTATTAAAAATCCAGTTAACATCCATGGTCTACTATTTTTTGATAAGGTGATATTTAGTGAAGTCTTATCAAGGCATTGAGGTGTTGTCAGCCTGATACAGCCATTATAAAATTGCCCATCGAAATATTCATTCAAGTTTTGGTATAAATTTTACATTGATAATTATTTTATTAGAGGTTACAAAACAGTGATTTCAAAAATTTTTTCTTTCCTAATGGAATTTTTCTCTCATGTTAAAGAGTTGTTTTTCTTTGAAACACACACTGGGGTAAACTGGAATGGAACTGGGTGGCATCTATATTAAGCTTAGTAAAAATAGTTAATAATATTTTTCTCAATCTTATACACATGTGATAAGAACAAATTCAAAATATTAGGAGATGTGGTAAATATTGAATTTTTAGAACTTCTTAATAAAATATTATAAAATTTTATATGTGAACTTGCTTCTGTAACTTTTAAACTATTTTTAGTTGAATAAATTTGTAGATACACATGAAGTTTTAAGTAAAGATATATATGTGAAGTAAATAGATATAGAAATGAAGTTTAAGTAAATATATAAATATAAATATTTTTCTTTTAACCAATTTTTAGCAAGGTTATCATTTTGCAAAATTATAATTCCATATCACAACCAGGATATTGATGCTGATAAAGCCAGGGTAAAGAACATTTCTATCACTACAAAAATTACTTATGTTTCAATTTATAATTTCCACCCTATCCCATTCTTAAACTGTGGCAACCACTAATCTGTTCTCTATTTGTATAATTTTGTCATTTCAAAAATGTTCTATAATTAATATCAATATGAAACTTTTGCGATTTTTTTTTCACTCAGTATAATTTTCTAGAGATTCATCCAAGTAGTTCTCTGTGTTAATCTATTCCTTTTTAATTGCTGAGTACTATCCATGTATTTCAGATTAACTTTTCACACACAGAAGGATATTTTAGTAGTTTCTAGTTTGTGGTTGTTATTAATAAAGATGCTCTTAACTTTTATATACAGGTTTTCATGTGAGTATAAATTTTTACATTTCTGGGATAAATGCCCAAAAATGTAGTTAGTGGGTTGTGTGGTGTTTGTATGTTTACTTATTTCAAGGAATTTTCAAACTCTTTTCCAGAGTAACTGTACTATTTTGCTTTCCCACCAGCAATGCATGTATGATAATCTCTATTCTTCTTACCTTTGTGCACATTTAGCTTTATAACTTTTTTTTTTATTTTAGCCATTCTGACTGGCATGTAATGTTAGCTTGTGTTTTAATTTGTTAATTATGTTAATCATTACTGACTACTTATTTCTATTTATATATCCTCTTTAGAATAATGTCTGATTATATCATTTGGTTTTCATTTAATTTAATTATTTGGGGGTTTTTTCTGTTGAATTTTAAGTCTTTTGTCCATGTTCTATATACTATTCTGTTGTAAGATATGTGGTTTGCAAATATTTTCTTCAACTCTGTAGTTTGTCTTTTTATCATTTTAATAGCATCTTTTGTAAAGCAAATGTTTTTAATTCTGATAAAATCAGCCCTGGTCGTTTGGCTCAGTGGATAGAGCATCAGCCTAGAGTAAGGATGTCCTGAGTTTGACCTTGATAAGGACACACATGAGAAGCAACCATCTGCTTCTCTTCCCCTTCCCTCCCCCTTCCCATCTTCTTCCCCTCCTGCAGCCAGTGGCTCAATTGGTTTGAGCATTGGCTTCAGGCACTAAAGATAGTTCAGTTTATTCAAGCATTGGCCCCAGACAGGGGTGGCCAAGTGAATACTGGTCTGGTTGCATGGGAGTCTGTTTCTCTATCTTCCCTCCTCTCACTAAAAAATTTGGGGGGGGGGATGAAATCTAATGAATTCCTTATTTCTCCATGGCTCATACATTTAACTCCCAAATATTTTCTCCTATTATTTTTTTTCTAACAGTTTTATAAATATGTGTTGTACATTTAAGTCTATGATGCATTTTGAGATAATTTGTATGTAAGATATGAGGTTTAGGTCATGATTACACTTTTGTCTTTGGGGGTCCAATTGCTCCAGCATATTTTGTTGAAAGGGTTATACTTCTTCCATTGAATTACTTTTGTATTTTTGTCAAAACTCAGTTGAGCATATTTGTGTGGATGTGATATGGGTTTTTATTGTGTCCCATTGATCTATGTGTCTATATCTTCACCAAAGCTACACATCATTGAATACTGTAGCTATATAATAAACTTTAAAATTGATTAGACCAAGTTCTCCCTTTTCATTCATTCTTTTTAAAATTATGTTGACTATTCTAGTTTCTTTGACTTTCTATATGAATTTTACAATAATCTCTATATTGACAAAATAATTTTGTTGGCAGTTAATAAAAATTTTGTTAAACCTATGTGTCAATTTTAGGACAATGAAATCTTTACTATGTTGAGTCTTTCAATCATGAACAAATGTCTATAGAGACTTTTTATTTCTCTCAGTATATTATATTTCTCAGCATACAAATTCTGTGCATATTATTTTACCTTCCCAACTGAGAATTTATCTCTTTTTGGGGAGCAACCACAGTGGCACTGGAACTTTAACTCATTGTTAGTATATAGAAAAAAATCACTATTTGGATGTTTATCTTGTGTCCTGCAAACTCGCTGCACTCTAGGACTTCTTTCAGTATAATCCTTGAGATTTTCTCTGTGGACAATCACATCAGCTGAAAAATAAGAACAATTTTATTTCTTCTTTTCCATTTGAGATGGCATTTATTTTGTTTTTTAATCTTATTGTACTGGCCCAGACTTTCAGCTCTATGTTGAAAAAGAGTAGTGAAAAGAGATACCCTTGCCCTGTTCCTCATCGTAGAGGAAAAACATTCAAATTTTTCCCCATTAAGTATTGCAGCAGTTTTTTTTATAGACACTCTATCAAGGTGAGAAAATTTTTAAATATTCCTATTTTTCTGGGAGTTTTTGTCATAAATGGTATTAAACTTCATCAAATGCCCTTTTTGGTGTGACAGGGACAAAGAAAGACAGAGGGAAGGACAGACAGACAGGAAGGGATAGAGATGAGAAGGATCAATTCTTTGTTGCAGCACCTTAGTTGTTCATTGATTGCTTTCTCATATGTGCCTTGACTGGGGGCTACAGCAGAGTGAGTGACCCCTTGCTTAAGCCAGTGACCTTGGGTTCAAGCTGGTGAGTCTTGCTCAAATCAGATGAGCCTGTGCTCAAGCTGGCGACCTCAGGGTTTCAAACCTGGGTCCTTGTGTCCTCATCCAATGCTCTATCCACTGCATCACCACCTGGTAAGGCTCAAATGCCTTTTTTATATATCAATTGATACAATTGTATGTTTTTGTTTTTTGGTTTATTTATTAATATTTTTAACCTGTTAGTATGGTGGAGTATATAATAGCTTTTGAATATTGAATCAGTCTTGCATCACTATTATAAACCTTACTTGGCCATGGCATATTCTTTTTATACATTGATTAATTCTACTTGCTAATATTATGTTAAAGATTTCTGTGTCTAATTTCATGAGAAAATTTGGACCCCAATTTATTTATTTTTATTGTTTTCATATAACTTGAGTATTTTTATAATATTAGCTTCATAAAATAAATTTGGATATAATAGCTTTTCTTTTCTGAAAAAGACTGTGTACAATTTGTATTATTTCTTTTTTAAAAGTTCAGTAGATAGTCCCAGTAAAATTATTTGAACCTGGAAATTTCTCTTTTATGAGTTTTTAAATTAAAAATTCAATTTTCTTAATAATTATAGGGCAATTCAAATTATCTATATCATATTTGGTAATTTGTGGTAGGCTGTGCTTTTTAAGAACTAGGTCCATTTACTTAAGTTGTCACATTTATTTGAGTAGAGTTGTTCACAGTAATTTATTATTTTTCTTTGATGTCTGTAGGGTCTGTAGTGATATGCACTGCTTACGATTGATATTGGTAAATTTTGCTTTCTCTTTTTTTTTCTTTTTAAGTTGGTAAATCTTACTGATCCTTGCAAAAAAAGGGGGGGTTTCATCATTTTTCTTCTTTTCATTTTACTGATTAATGATCTTATTTCATTATTCATGTTAATCTGCATGGTTTAGGTTTCTATGTTCTTCTTTTTCTAGATTCTAAAAGTAGAAGTTTAAATGATTGATTTGAGACTTTTCCTCTTTTTTCATGTAAGTAGTGCTGTAAAAATTTCTCTCAGTATTGATTTAATTATGTGACACCAATTTTGTTATGTGTATTTTCATTTTCATTCAGTTTAATATATATCTTATTTTCTTTATGACTCCTTTTTAATTAAATTATTTAGAAGCCTGCTGTTTAGATTCCAAATATTTTTTAAAATTATTTTATATTCTTTTAGTTTGATTTCATTTTGGTTAGAAAGCACACATTATAAAATTTTATTGTCTTTAATTTTTTTGAGGTTTATGGTCTATGATACAGTATACTTTTCAACCCTAAGCTATTTTTCCTTTTCTTCTAGGAACCTGGTGATATGTATGCTTTATCTTTAGCCCCAAAGGGTCTAAAGTCTCTGTTCCCTTCTCTATTTTTTTAATCTTGTATTTTGCTCCACCATTGAGAATAGAAAATTTTCATTGTCCATATACAACTTCATTCATTTCTACTACCTCTGTTCCCATCATTCTTCTTTTGAAGCCATTCATGAAGTTTATAATTTAATTTAACTTTTCAGTTCTAAATATCCATATAGTTTTTCTTTTGTATTCTACTTATATACTAAAATTTTTTAAAACTTTGCTGAGAATTTATTTATTTTTGTTTTGATTGCATTTTAATTGGTCATTGAGCATTTTTATGATGGCTGCTTCAAAATCTTTATCAAATAACTCTGATTTATCTGTCTTCTTGGTGTTGACATGTATTGAATGCCAGCTTTTATTCTAGTTGATATTTGCCTGGTACTTAGTAGAACTAATTATGTTTTATTGAATTTGGATTTTTGGTGTATTTTCATGTAAAAACTGACTGTAATTTAACACTTCTATATTCACTGGCTTCCTCTTATGCCACTCCATCAGGAGAATATAGGGCACCACTAACACATTATTGCTAGTTATAATATCAATCCATATTCCCCACACATGCTAGGGGAGGATGAAATGACACGGTGCCCAGGTGGTATCAGTAGAGTCCCAGTGTGTAGCCATAACTTCCACCTGGGCCCTCGAGTACTAGGGAGCACTTCTATAACTCTTTTTCAGAAACTATATTTAAAGGGGTGACATTGATTAATCAATACGTAGGTTTCAAGTAAACATCTCTATATAATATTTGAACTATTGATTGCATTGTGAGCTCATCACCCAAATTAAATCATTTACAGTCAAAATATATTGTATTTGTTCATCTTCACTCCCTTTCCTTCAACTCCCTCCCTTTGGTAACCACTTCATTTTTGTCAATGTCTATGAGCCTCATTTTTATATCCCACTTATGTGTGAAATCATATAGTTCTTATGTAAGTGGAGTGCAGAGCACATTCCTAGCAGCTGTGGCTGATGCAATGCTGTGAGAATACTTCAGCTCCCAGAAGCCTCCAGGGCACACCCAGGAAGGAAGCTCTCCCATTATAAGGAAGTGACTTAGTGCCAACCATGCAGCTCCTTGATCTTTTCAGCCATTGGCTTTGTGGAACACACTGTAATACCCTATAGGCTGAACCCATGTATATAAGCTAGCTTACTTCCTGAATAAAGTGGATCTGCATCACTGAACCTGGTCCCCGGAGTTGGGTCTTTGCATCTCCATCGTCCTCACCCCTGGCAGGACTTGTCCACAACTGGTGCCCAACATCTGGCAGGGACCTAACCGGCATCCAAGGGATGGGTGAGTGACCCTCTGCAATGGGAAACCTTCTCCCTCACTCTCGAGTCCTGCAGGCTTGAGCCCTGCACACCCTATTGCAGAGTAGGTGAGTTAGAGTTTGTGAAAAGGATCTCTGTACTTACTGAGAGATCCTCTCTGGTTTCAACCCCTGGATTAGGGACGCGCCTCTCTGGGACCCGGATACTTGGGACCAAGCTCTCTGATGCATTCATTCAGCTGAGGTGCATGGGCAGCAAATGTTCCCTCGGCCAAACTCCTGCCTATTGGCAATACACGCCTGCTTGGCCGGTGCTCCTGCTGGGGACCCTCCACCGGTGCCCAAAATATCACAGGCTACCTCTCTCTCTCTGAGGAACCCCTACCTCCTTATTCACCCCCCTCCACTGAGTAGGAAAGTAGTTTAGCCTCTGAGTTTGACAAAATCACGGCTGAGCTCGCAGAAATGAAACCAATCGAATTGCTAGCTGCGCCATCAGCTCTGCCACCAGGCAAAGCAGAAGTCGCTATATCCACATTCCCTGCTGGGGCTCAGTGACGCAACCCAGCCTCTCAGATGCCATTTTCTCCAACACACGTTCCTGCTGCAGACCCATGGGCCAGCCTATACGTCCCCATGTGTCTTTTCTTTCTGTCTGTCTTGTCTATTTTTCTGTATCTCTCGCTCTCTCTCTCCCCCACCCTCTCTCTGAAATGATGCTGGAAGGACCCAGCCACTGCACAGTGTCGGGGACCACACCGTCTTCTAATGCAAGGGAGAGGTTATGCTTGTGTTTTTCAGCCAATTTGGATCCCAGGAACCCCCCAACCTGCTTGACAGGGTTTCTTGAGCACCCACTAAATCAGGGGTCCCCAAACTATGGCCCGCGGGCCACATGCGGCCCCCTGAGGCCATTTATCCGGCCCCCATCACACTTACGGAAGGGGCACCTCTTTCATTGGTGGTCAGTGAGAGGAGCATAGTTCCCATTGAAATACTGGTCAGTTTGTTGATTTAAATTTATTTGTTCTTTATTTTAAATATTGTATTTGTTCCCGTTTTGTTTTTTTTTTACTTTAAAATAAGATATGTGCAGTGTGCATAGGGATTTGTTCATAGTTTTTTTTTTATAGTCCGGCCCTCCAACGGTCTGAACGGGCCCGCTGTGTAAAAAGTTTGGGGACCCCTGCACTAAATGGTTCGATCTTCACCCGTCCAAAGCCACAGCCCTGGCCTCCTCCACACTGACTATGCCTGAGGGGAGGAGGTCCTCAGTGATCCAGAAGACCTCGTGGACAGCCTGTGCACCCCATCACTTGGGGGGATGTGGAGGCTTTGGTGGGGCGAGCCCAGAGAATTGTCCCTGATGGGCCCCCAGGCTCTGGTTCTCTGTTCTTGCTTATGTGTGCTATATATAGTAACCGCTGACTCCTGGACGCAGGTGGTGGCAGCCCAGGGCTCAAGCCCAGCAGCGTGAGCTGGTGTTTTCTGTTCATCTTTGGAGGATGAGGAGAATTGGGCCAGAGTTGCGATCTGCAGACTCCAGAAGGTAAAGGGCAGCAGCTGCGGTGGGAGGATGAACAGAAGCCAGGCTTGCATCGCCGCGTGGCCGCTGGAACAGCAGGGAGTGCCTGCTAAGCCACTGGTGGGTTCACTGACACTTTGGGACATAGGGCTGGACCCCATCATGCTCTCTGGAGCAGAGATGGAGATGCTGACTGCCATTGCCACGTGCTCCTCTTTGAGACAGTGTAAGACCTGCCAGGATGGCAGGAATGAGGGGGTTGGCTGAGGCCTCATGTGCATGGACTGATTTCCTGTACTATGACCCGAGTGAGCACTGGCTCCTTTGTTGGATGGACTTATGGATTTTGGACAATGTGAAATACCCTGATGGGGGTGAGGTGCAGCTTTGCTGGAAGCACTCTCCTGCCCCGGGAAGTTTTTCCCATGGCTAGAAAGAAGGCCAAGGACATTTTGTGCTTTTGGCAAGTGCTCAGAGACTAGTGAAATGTACCTTTGTAATTGTTGAAATTGTATGATTTGTCATGTTGTTGTAATTTGTGTAATGTGCCTTGCAACCATATGCAGTATGCAGCCCATGGCAAGCCATCCATTCTGTGTTTGGATGTTGGTACCTTTGTGGGAAGGGGGTGTGCATGGACCTACATCCATTTTTTACAATCAAAATGGAACTGTGTTTAACAGAACCTAGAAGGTCTCTGTAACACAATGGGAGGGAAATGACATCCCAATCCCTAGGAAGAATCCCCTGTTTAAGACCCCTATTCTATTTCCTAACTAGTCAAACATTACAGAAGCTTGCCTCATTGTTTAATTATAATTGTTTTAGTTCTACTAGGGTTCCGTTGCATAATGTGTAGCATTCAGAAGCTACAAGAACAGCAAGCTGTCATTCATCAAGTCCAATTGGCCTTAATTAAAAGAGAGGGGGAGATGTAAGTGGAGTGAGGAGTGCATTCCTAGCAGCTGTGGCTGATGCAATGCTGTGAGAATATCCAGCTCCCAGAAGCCTCCTGGGCATACCCAGGAAGGGAGCTCACCTCCAATAAGGAAGTGACTTAGCGCCACCCACGGAGCTCCCTGACCCTTTCAGCCATTGGCTTTGAGGAACACACTGTAACACCTATTGGCTGAACTCATGTATATAAGCTAGCTTACTTCCTCAATAAAGTCGATCTGCATCACTGAACCTGGTCCCTGGAGTTGGATCTTTGCGTCTCCATCATCCTCACCCCTGGCAGGACTTGTCCACATTCTTAGCTTTTTCTCATTTATGTACTATTTTTTCAAGATTCATTGATGTTGCTGAGAATGGCAATCTATCATCATTTCTTATGATTGAGTAGTATTCCATTGCATATATATTACATCTTCTTTATCTAATCATCTATTGAGGGACACTTTGGTTGTCTCTATTTCTTGGTCACTGTGAATAATAGTGTGATGAACATGGTGATGCATGTGTCTTTATATACTAATGTATAACATTTTATATTACATATATACTTAACATGATGCAATCACATCCCAAATTTTTAATGATCACCATTAATGAAAAATATTATAAACAGGTCACATAATTTTTAAAACCAAGTTCTACAAGCACTCAAAATTAAGGCATTAAAATTCTAGTTGGAGTGGATGGATTGAGCAAAAAATAGAAAAAAAAAAGAGGAAAACCTTATGGACACAGACAGTGGTGCAGTGACTGCCAGAGTAAGGGAGAAGTGGGGAAGGTGAGGAGCGCATGGAAGGATAAAAGATGATGGGCAAAGACTTGACTTGGGAGGCCTGAATACACAATACAGTGTATAGGTGATGTACTGTAGAATTGTGCACCTGCAACTTTGGTAACCAGTGTAACTATAATAAATTTGATAAAGAGTAAAAACAAAACAAAGAAAATCTAGTTAGTGAATCTAAGTGTTCTTTTATTTATTAATAAATGTAATGTTGAAATTTCCCTTAATAATTTTGAATCCAAAGAAAAATATTTCCATTGATATCCAATTTATAAATATACATGTTATTAGAGTATCTATCATTCAGCTAGCTTAGACATCATGCAAACAGTACAACTGGTCCACAATAAGATAGATAAGTTCAAACTATGTAATGATGCAGTGCCACCCACCTCAGCTCTATCTACCAAGAATCTTCACCTCGCTGCCATGCAACACACTGTGTTCCCACCTAGGCACAATTCAGGCTAAACAAGTTAGTCCTTGGAAACCTGAAAAAGGAATCCTCCAGAAGATCCAAAAGACGTTTATTCAAAACAGACACAATGAGGTCTGCGGCTGGTCACTGAATTGTCTAGAATCTTCATTGATGAGCCTGGAACACCATAGAAGAATAACAAATACTGGATGTTACTCATCCTGCTCAGCATTTGCAGGCTTTCAGACTTAGCTTGATGTAGCTTTTTAAGGTCAAATTTATATAGCCTGGAGGCAACTGGCCATAGAGTTGGTCCTGAGCAGACCGAGGTTCACCAATCCGTGCTACTCTATGCACATTGGTTTCCACCAATTATGTCACTGTGTATGCAAAAATCAATAGACAGTCTGAACCAGCCATATTTATTTCTGACATGACAGAACACTCCTCCCACATAACAGTGCAGGCAAATTGATGTAAATTTTTTAAATCTTTTTTTCTACTAATATTGTAATACATGGAGCAGGAAATCCTTGAAATGCTCATGGTGACGAAATACTTACAAGCACTTCAAGATTTAATAAGGAAAAAACAGAGCCATTGGCCAGACACACTAGTTAGCCAACATCAAGGAAAGCGTTGAGATTTCTAGTAGCCTTAGTCACTGAGCAGTTCACCTTTTTCCAACTATTCTGAAGTACTCCTTATTATACTCCTTACCTAGTTACAAAATCACCATTCCAACATACCAATCGATTGCTTACCTCCTTCCTCAACTGAGTAGACACTTGACCCTCTCTCCCTCAAGTAGTAGTTCTTAGTATTTCTATGTTGTCAACAAAGTTCTTAGAAGTGCATCTTGAACAAAAAACACTAAAAACATTGTATGGTATTTGATATAAAGATAATTTTTTTAAATTTTGATGAATTTTTCTACTTTTTTATTAAGTTTACACTGTTGATAAATAAGAGGATCATAATAGGAAGTATTTTATTTTTATTTTTTATATAATAGACAATTGATAACTCTATGTCAGTCTTTATTTTTACTTAATTTTACTGGACTTTAAAGTTCAAGTCAGAGAATCACTTTACAAATTAAGTATTGTAGTTTATTTGACCTTTTATAACCTTCAGAATTATATTTTAAAATAAAATTTTCTAAGTCAATATTAAAAAAGTGGACTAAAAGATACAACTAAAAGAACAGAAGTCAAATAATATTGTGTATAAGTTGTTTTAATTTTTAAGAGTAGCAAATTTGTGTGTGAAAGTGTCTATAAAATATGTCTGAAGCATAAAGTAGAGCAAAGGCATCATGAAGCTTTTTGGATGGCCTGAAATCCCATTATATGTCAAATGGCTGGTGTTTGCTAGATAGAGAGGAACAACCTGCTGCAATGCTGTTAGCACAATGTAACAACTGGAATGGTACACACACATTCCCTCAGAGGAGTCCCCACTGACAGCTATAGAAACAAATTAATTCTTACTTTGTTTTTCATTTTGGTTGTCAGTAACCATGCCTCCACCTTCTGGTTTAGCATCTAAATATTCATTTACAAGCATGAAACAAGAACTTAATTAAGGAATGTTTGGGAGTTACTTTCCAGCAGCTGAGATACAAAAGTGAGGTAAGAGCAAGAATGTGTTGGTGGGACAGTAATTAGTTTTAGGCAGAAGGTACAGAACTGAAACGTTAGTTAAACCTATTCACAGCTGGCTTTCATCTAAATCCATTGTATATACTGCTCACAAAACTTAAGGGATATTTAAAAAATGAATGTGAAGCTATTTCTATTCACCACAAGAGTGTGTAGGGTTGAGGGTTCTCGCATGAGAGTCTAGACTGGAGCTCTCTTCTTTGCACTATTGGATCTTTAAAAGAAAAACAACCTCACCTGACCAGGCGGTGGTGCAGTGGATAGAGCATCAGACTGGGATGCGGAGGACCCAGGTTCGAGACCCCGAGGTCACCAGCTTGAGCGCAGGCTCATCTGGTTTGAGCAAAGCTCACCAGCTTGGACCCAATGTTGCTGACTCCAGCAAGGGGTTACTGAGTCTGCTGTAGCCCCATGGTAAAGGCACATATGAGAAAGCAATCAATGAACAACTAAGGTGTCGCAACGAAAAACTGATGATTGATGCTTCTCATCTCTCTCCGTTCCTGTCTGTCTGTCCCTGTCTGTCCCTCTCTCAGACTCTCTATCTGTCTCTGTAAAAAGACAAAAACAAAAAAAGAAAAGAAAAAAGCCTAAATGAGATAATTCCATATAACAAATTAACCCTTACTTTGTCAAGCAATTTGAGATAACAAAAATGGTGTTCTCTCTGGCTCTATTTTTATTTAAATGTTTTGAAATGGAATTGAATGCAAGAATAAGCAACATTCTGTTCCCCTTAAAGCCATTTGTTTGTTCTAAAAAGTGACCAAGCTTCATAATAATTACCTTTGTTGATGATTTTAAGTTATAGACAACAAGAGAATAGTGCTTTCTTTTGCTCTAAGAGTAGTCAGATAATACTAGAGGAGATACAATCCTGGACCAGTCACTTCTCATTGCCAGCAATCTTCTCTTTAACATTAGCTTTCAGAATAAGTACTACTGATTTTTATAGATGCTTTACTATTTTAAAAATCTAGAAGCTCTGCAATAAGAGGGGGTGGAGGGTACTGGTTTCCTTTCTTCATTATTTCTAAAGAGCAGAGTTCCAAGTTCCTAGGCTTCTTTCCCCTCAACAACAAAAAGCGAGAAATTGAAAAACCTATACATTTTCCTATTTTAAAATGTTAGCATGTTAAATTCTAATTTTCATACTTTTCCAACTTCCTTATCATGCTGTTTTCTGTCATTGCAAGGTATACTCTATTAGAAACAAAACAGAAAAACAACTGCTTAAGAATTCTGTATGTACTAGAAATTGTACCTAATGGAATTGTATTAAATCCCTTTGAAAATAAAAACAATATGTACCAGGGACCTGAACAAATTATTTAGAAAAGAACTTCAAAATTACAAATAAATTATCAAAATAGAAGCGTCAATCATTAGTTTTTCGTTGCGACACCTTAGTTGTTCATTGATTGCTTTCTCATATGTGCCTTGACTGTGGGGCTACAGTAGACCGAGTAACCCCTTGATCGAGCCAGCGACCCTGGGTCCAAGCTGGTGAGCTTTGCCCAAACCAGATGAGCCTGCGCTCAAGCTGGCGACCTCAGGGGTCTCAAACCTGGGTCCTCCGCATCCCAGTCCGATGCTCTATCCACTGCACCACTGCCTAGTCAGACAGAAATAAAATTGTTATATAAATACTACATCACTCTAAACATTCATAACTTAATTCCCTCTCTTTCTAGAGTATTGAAGTGAAACACAAAGATAATACATAATAATAATCATAAATTACTGAATACAAGAATAAAGAAATGCGGATGGATGGAGTTCAGTAAGACAATAATACCTGAGCAATTTCAAGCAATGTAATTATCAACTTATTCTTTTGCACCAAATTACACCTGTGTATTTGGGCCTGTAGAAATTAGGATGATCTGAAGTCTAGAATAACTGAAATCAGATATCCTTGGTTTAGAAAAGATATGAAGAAACCAAATTATTTAGCAGAATTTGAGAGAACAAGATTCCATCAGTGATATGCACTGAGAACTGGTTAAGGTCAATGGCATATGACATTTAGGGCAAGTCCTAAGCAAAATTATAAGTAGG
This sequence comes from Saccopteryx bilineata, assembly GCF_036850765.1. Lineage (NCBI taxonomy): Eukaryota > Metazoa > Chordata > Mammalia > Chiroptera > Emballonuridae > Saccopteryx > Saccopteryx bilineata. Next base: position 94,249,386 of record NC_089494.1, read on the forward strand.
CCAAATTTGCCATTGCTCTTCTCCTGGCCCTTGGTGACTGTTGATTGTCCAGAGACTTCATAGCTGGTCCCCACTAGATCTCCACATATTAATCAGAACATTTTGATTGCATGTGACATAAAACCAACTCAAATAAGTAGTTTTGGGGGCAGGAGAGCTCAAAGAGTGAACCGTCTAGGGGTATAGTTAATTTTAAGCATGACTGTTTTCAAGAGCTTACATAAATTTTTACTTCTTTTTACTCTGCCCCAGCTCAACCCTGCTTTACTCTGATATTATTTCATTTTCACACAGACATTTCTTTGTGATGACAAGATGACTTCCAGAAGCTCTAGGCCTTTTGGGGGAAATCTCAACAACTCTAGCATAGAGACTCTACATTAGGTTTCTTTTGCCCAAAATGGCTGGTTCTGAATCAAACATTTATTGATCAACCAATCACTGTGGCTGGGGAATGACTCTATTGAGCAATTCCATATCAAGATATCCCCTGGAACTGGGTTATAGGAACCGCAGCTGAATGAATTAAGAAGAATGGAGAGTTGGTTTTCCTAGGGAAATCAGGGTAACTTTAGCCTAGAAAATGAGGAGGAATGAATGCCAGTTCAAAACATGTGTCCACTAAAGCTTCTAGTACTGGACAGTGATCCACAGTATAGACCATTCCTTACCTTCCACTTCTTAACAGAAAGAAGTCTCATATTTCATTCTTCATGGTGCTCCTAAGTGAATAAAAGTCCTTAAGTATAACTGAACCATCATAGCTTCAGTATTATAGCTTGGAAAATTCAGGAATGATGGTAGGGAGTCCTTTGTTCTTCCTTACTACAATCTCTACTTGAGAACTCCCAATGATGAATATCATTACTACTGTTGAATAGTTTAAAGTTTCTTATCGTGACCTAGTATCTGGCACTCTATGATCTATTCATTCATTCTAATTCTGTCCCCCTAGAGTCATCTAAATTGTGTCCATTATGTGTTCTACATAGTAGTTCTTCATATATGTAAAAGCAGGTTTATTCAACTGCTATGCATATAACATGATTTCCAGAAGTTTAACTCCTGAGTATTTATTTATGTCTATTTTGTCTCCAACTGTTATGCTACTCTTTTTCTCTAGATTTTTTTTTGCTTGTTGTATGTTTGTTTTATTTACATAGTCTCTAAAATTCTCTAGTAAAAGTTAAAACAGTATTAGGTAAATATTTTTTCTATCTCTGTTATTATTCATTACCTACAGGCTTTGTGTCTTAACAATAGAAATATACCAATTTCAGCTGTGAAACACAAATATTCTGTATTCCTATATATTTTTCTCCCTTGTTTCATTTGTCATGTTGTTTGACACCAAAACAAACAAACAAACAAGCAATTTGGATCTTATAAAGAGAGTATATTTTACAATCTTGGAGTTTACAGAAAAAGTTATTTAATGCTGCAAATGGTCGGATTCCTGCTTGTGTGCCATGGGAACTGAATTTCTGTCTTAATGCCTTGGCACATCTTCAGTATACTTACCTCTGTAGGAGTGGTGTGTATCCACAATTATGTTATTTGAAAAGAATCTTTGTACTGGAAAATCCCATTGAGATGTAGCATCATGTTTCCAAGGGTGTCTTGGGACAAGAAAGAATGGGGCAGCAATATACATCCACTTGGTTACATCATTCATACCAGAGAAATTATCATCCTACTGCTGACGAAGAACACTTGTACTTCTCTATTATCAAAGATTTTGCAGAACAGCTCAGCTCCCTTTATTCATTTCATTCCAGCTGTTCCGACACAAGGAATGGAACAGATTGTTTCATTCTCTACGCGTACATTAAAAAGGACAATGCCATCATTTGGGGGGCTTTGGAAGGGTTTTTTGCTCAATTTGAACTGTGTGTGGAGCAAGCTCACTGCCTTATAACAAAAGCATACAACTCAGTGGGGACAAGCAAGTCAAAGGCTAAAGAATCTGTTAAAAGGAAGAAGTCCTAAGTGTTCAGCCATAAACAAGAGCCACCAGAAAGAAAGCAGGGGAAAGGTAAAGGAGACCGTGAGAAGGAATGTGCACTGGCTCAGCACTGCATCCTTTTATAATCCTTTGGGAAAACTCACTCATAGGGCTCCAACAGCTCTTTCCTGAATTTGAACTACATCAAAGAGCCACAAGCTTGTTCTTGCTTGAGCTTGTTTTAAGTATCTTTTAAGTGTGCATAGATTTGATTTTTTTATATCAAATATTAAACATTTTTAAGTCAAGTATCTGATACTTTCTTGTCCTGTGAATTTGAAGCATAAACCTCATCCTCTCCTTGGACATCTAGCCTTATCCACTAACCTTTCTTATTTTCCTTTTTTTTTACTTCCTACTCCTCTTCTTTTTAAATGTCAAATACATAAATACATACTTCTACTCGCTTTTCCCATACCAATGGCAGGCATTGCAAATTAATCATGGAAATCTTCCGATAAATGAATCTCTGTTTTTTTTAAAGCACGTGGCAGGGAGGCAGAGAGACAGATTCCCTCATGTACCCTGACCAGGATCCATCCGGCAAGCTACCTACAAGGCAATACTCTGCCCATCTGGGGCCGCTGCTCCATTGCTTGGCAACTGACCTATTTCAGCACTTGAGGCAAGGTCCTGGAGCCATCCTCAGTGCCCGGGGCCAACATGCTTGAACCATTTGAGCCATAGTTGCAGAAGGAGAAGAGAGTGAGAGAGAGAGAGAAGGGGGAGGAAGAGGGGTGGAGAAGCAGATGGTCACTTCTCCTGTGTGCCCTAACCTGACCGTGGTGCGAACCTGGGACTCCCACACACCAGGCCAACATGCTACTGTGGAGCCAACTGGTCAGGGCCTGAACCATTTTTAATATGGATTCTAGGAAGTTACTACCAGGAGAACAGAGTGAGATGAAACATTTTCATATCCTGGCTCAGGAATGTAAAAACTTGGAAATCTAGAAGGTTCCTTGAATACTTCTCTTATATAAATTTTGTAAAGAACATATCCTTATACTTGGCCCTATAATGATAACAAAGTTTATTCTCAATTTAAAATCACTGTAGAAGACAACATTTTATTTTTAATTTGGCTCAACTTTTCCTCCTCAAATATATCAATGTTTGAAAGTGGTAATTTTCGGATAATTAAAGGAAGTACTGGCCCTGGCCAGTTGGCTCAGCAGTAGAGCATCAGCCCAGCATGTGGATTTCTCATGTTTGATTTGAGGTCAAGGCACACAGGAGAAATGACCATCTGCTTCTCCATCCCTCCTCCTCCTTATCTTTCTCTCTCTTCCCCTCCCACAGTCATGGCTCGATTGGTTCAAGCAAATTGGCCTCCGGCACTGAGGATGGTTCTGTGGCATCTGCCTCAGGCCAAAAAATGGCTCCATTGCTGAGCAATGAAGCAATGGCCCTAGATGGGCAGAACATCTCCCCCTAGTGGGCTTGCTGGGTGGTTCCTGGTTGGGGCACAGGTGGGAGTCTGTCTCTTTGCCTCCCCTCCTCTCACTAAAATTAGAAAAAAATAATAATAGTAAAGAAAGTACTACGCTCTATTATAAACTATAAAAAGCAATATAGATTCTGTACTTGCCTCCTGTTCCCCCTCTTCGTATTCCACCTTCTAAAACCTGTACTGGTTTCACTTGTCAGGGGGAGAATTTAAAAGAAGTTGTTACTTCTATATGGAATGTTTCTTTTCATTGGCCTGTCTACTGAATCATGTCCCATTTCACTCTTTTCTCCCATAATACTAATAGAGTCTGGAGTTTCTTTCTAATTTAATAATAGGCCAAAAGCAAAACTTGAGGCTCACACATGGTCAAGTTGGGTTCACAATGAATAAATTAGAATGGGTGTTGGTTTTCACCTGAAATTATGAGTAAGGTACAATTATTTAGCATGTTCTTTTTCTTACATATACTCTAAGACATCATATAATGGAGTATAGATGGCTATATTCAAGGATTTAGTGATCCTACAGTAATATTTGCCACATAATTCTAACAAATATGACAATGTTTGTCAAATGGAGGTGAGTGTATACAAGGTATGTGTGGGAGAATAAGGGGTAGAAGATTGGAATGTATTTTTTTGTGTGACAGAGACAAAGAGAGAGATAAAGAGAGGGACAGATGGGTACAGAAAGACAGGAAGGGAGGTGAGAAACACCAATTCTTTGTTGCAGCACCTTAGTTGTTCATTGATGGCTTTCTCATATGTGCCTTGACTGAGACGCTCCAGCAGAACAAGTGACCCCTTGCTCAAGCCAGCGACCTTGGGCTTCAAGCCAGTGACATTTGGGCTCAAGCCAGCGACCAGGGGGTCATTTCTATGATCCCACATTCAAGCCAGTGACCCTGCTCTCAAGCTGGTGAGCCCCATGCTCAAACTGGATGAGCCTGTTCTCAAGCTGGCGACCTTAGGGATTCAAACCTGAGTCCTCCACGTCCCAGTCCAACGCTCTATCTACTATGCCACTGCCTGGTCAGGGAGATTTGAATATCTTGCTCCTGGTCACAAATTAAGATATCTATCTAAGCAATTCATTATTCAAAGAGGACATTTAGTCTGAAAACTGATATCATGGAAAAGTTTTTGAATTGTTAACTTAGATTTTCTGAACATAATAAATACAGTATTGGTGTGCTATACTCTCCATGATAGGTTAAGTCCTTAGCCTGAAAGACCTAAGAGCTCAGTCTGGCCACTCTTTTACTAGGTCAATCTGTATTGGTATTTCTCTTATTGTTTTCCCACCAACAAAACCATCAATTTAATATTTCTGGCCCATGCTGCACACATACCCACAAATGATAAAATCATTTAACAGGAACAAAAAATGATTTTAAAATCTACAAAGGATTTCTTCAAATGGTTATGAGTCATTTCCACCTCTAATTTTTGCTGTTTCCAAAAATCTTTCTCATTGAATCCCAATTTAAAGCTATCCCTTCAATCCTGCCCTAGGTGCCTCAAAACTCTTCCCAGTTAACTTTCCATCTTTCAAAAGCACCTCCACACACATTGCTAATTTTTTTTGTGTATTTACAGAATTGTGGAATTATGAGTCATGGGGTAAGGGATATTTTGTCAGCCAAAATAAGTTTAATTTAAATTGCTTTTTAGATATTCTTGTTCTCACACACCATGGTAACCATACTACCATTTAAAAAAAAATTGCTATTTTCTAAAGGAAGCTGTAAGTCAAGATCAGGATGAGAGATGAAGGAGTCTGAATCTTATGCTATTGGTCATTAGAGGGACCAGAATATTAATACAGTCATCCTTTGCCATGTCACTGTTCACTTTTCGCGGTCTCATTGTATCACAGATTTTTAAATTGTATATATCTAATTTTGTATCGCAGATTTTTCGCCATATCATGGGATTTTGCAGTATATAAGTATTTTTATATATTTATTATTTTAATTATTTTTTCAGTAAAATAAATATAAGAAGTGTTTATAAGAGCGTGGGAAAGGTTAATAACAGTGTCGGAAAGGTTTATGAGTGTAGGGAGGGTTAGAAAGCCTTAAAATATATATAAATAATAAAATAAATATAAAGTTACTACTTCATGGATTTTTGCCTGTCATGGGGGTTCTGGAACCTAACCATCATGATAGACGAGGGACCACTGTATATATACTAACCATCAACAATTGCACAATTTGCACATAGATTGCTGATATTTAAGGACGTAGTAAATAGGCTCACCTTCCTTTCCCACTGCAACCTCTTCTTTCCCACTGCAACCTCTAATGCCTTTTTACTTTAGTCTAAACTACTAACATTCAAATGAAGGGTAGCAAGGCAGAACAATGGGTTGTATGATGAAAATATTAGCAATTCTACTAACTAGCTATTGTCATTTAAATTATATTCTGTTTTATTAACTGTATATTTATAAAAAGTTATAAAAATAAATATCCAAATAGATATATATTATGAGGATATAATCTCCATTTTTTATGGCTTTAGAATAATGGAATGCTATGCAGCCATAAAAAATAAAGCTTACCTTTTGAGACAGCACAAATGGACCTGAAGATTATTATGCTAAGTGAAATATATCAGGCAAAGAAAAACAAATGCAATATAATCTCACCTATACGTGGAATCAAATGAATGCAATAAACTGAGGAACGAAATAGAAACAGAGTCAGAAAGAATTACGGGGAATAAACAGCTGTCAGAGAGAAGACGGAAGAGGGGATAGGATCCAAGAAGATGAAGGAATTAGTCAAAATTATATATACATTACACATGTATACAGAAGGCAGGACGGCAATCGCTGGGAGAAGGGGTGGTGTTAGTGGGAGAGGGGTGAAGAAAAGTTGTGGGTGGAGGGAGACTTTCATGGGTCATGGCCATTATGGTGTTTAGAGGGTGTTATATTGAGTGGGACACCTGAAACCTTGTCAACACAATAAATTAAATATAAAAATTTTAAATAAAAGAAAAAAGAATAGTTGGAAGTCTTTGTTTCAGAATCTCATCTAGGGGATGTGTTCAGGAGAGCAGCAGCTTCTCTTCAACTTTATTAAGACCCCTTCTACTGTAATGCCACTGGCCTGGGGCTTCTGAGGGTTATTTTTAACTGATCTGCTTTGCATATAGTGCCAACATCTCTGCCTCTTTTTTGTGGTCTCTCCCTTTCTCCAACAATCTCTCCTCCCATTTGTCTGTGCTCTAAGAACTGGACAGAACAAAAAGGTATTACTCTCCCTTCTGAGAGAGATGTTATGACTGAATAAATATTGTGTTCCCTCTCTCTCTCCCTCTCCCTCTCCCACTCTCATTAAGAGAAATTGAGTGTTTTGGGGTATGTTTCTGATCTATTATGTTAATAGGAAAGACAAACATATCATGTTAAGACCCTATTCTTGGGCCTGTGGGATGTCTCAAATTTTATGTAACAGGGAAATCCTTGTATCCTGAATTGAATTTCCTGCCATTTCTAACCCAGATGAGCTAGATTTTAAATATAATATTTGTATTACTTGACATAGTACTATCCCCTTTCCTATTGCTGTATATTAAAAAAAAAACACAACAAAACACAACTACTATAGAATGTCAAAAGGGGAAATCATGAGATGTTTTATTCTTTTATTTCTTTATTTATTATCCACGGTATATTACATTTAGTAGCCATCCCATGAATATTAATAGGTTTTGCAGGATTTACTTTGAGATAGAATATCATATAATATAAGGTTGATTATCAACCAGTGTGCCACAAGAATTTTTTTTTTTTTTTTGTATTTTTCTGAAGCTGGAAACAGGGAGAGACAGTCAGACTCCCTCATGCGCCCGACCGGGATCCACCCGGCACGCCCACCAGGGGGCGATGCTCTGCCCCTCCGGGGCTTTGCTCTGTCACGACCAGAGCCACTCCAGCGCCTGGGGCAGAGGCCAAAGAGCCATCCCCAGCGCCGGGGCCACCTTTGCTCCAATGGAGCCTCGGCTGCGGGAGGGGAAGAGAGCGACAGAGAGGAAGAAGAGGGGGAGGGGTGGAGAGGCAGATGGGCGCCTCTCCTGTGTGCCCTGGCCAGGAATCGCACCCGGGACCTCTGCACGCCAGGCCGTCGCTCTACCCCTGAGCCAACCGGCCAGGGCCACAAGAATTTTTAAAACATGTACAATAATATCTGACTATATTTAGTCAGGGGTGCTAACCTTTCTCACTTAAATTGTCAAATAAAAAAAAATTACAACAGCCAACACAATAGTGATCTGGTGTGAATGAAACAAAATTATACTTACTATTTTTTTTTATCAGACTAGCAGAAAATACGTTGATTTGTTTTTTTCTTCCAATTTTACCATTTTTTCAATACAGTTATGTGGTCTCTAAATTTAGAAACGACACTAGAGAAACTAAGGCAAATGTGACTCAGACTTACCTGCAAGTGAAAACAATGCAGCCTAACTTATCTTCTTATATTACTGCGTAGAAACTAAACTGTATAGTGTGTTTGTAATTTAACTTACTTCATCACACCTGCCTCATTGAATAAAGAATATCTCAGAGGTGTAGGTACATAAAAAAGAGCTTAAATACTCATAAATACATTAGATATTTAAAGTATGATGATGAGGTAAAATGTGAATATGAGTTGAATTAGTTTAGTTTAGGTGTCTCTGAATTAAATACAAAGAAAATTAAACTGTTAATATGTAAGGTACTTAAAGCCAGTTACAAAAAAAAAAAAGCAAAGAATATGAAATAACCTACTAGGGATATAATCTATTCATTCAGGGAAAATGCTTCAAGTGGTTTCATATTTTGAAATAAGTACACAGTTCTGGTACAAGGAAAGAAACATCAGTACTGCAGCTGTTTCCCCAAAGGGGGGGAAACTGATTCAACCTTTCTCCTACCAACTTCCCTTCTTTCCTCCCTTCAAATGCTTTCCAAAAAGTTTTGAAATATCTGTCTTCTGAATTTCATATTTTTTTCAATATTCTCATGTAATATTTTGCATTTAATAACATGATATTCTAAATGGAATATAAATTTAAAGCATTTCTCTTAATGAGCCTAACAGCCTTTACTTTCTAGGGAGTATATCAACATACTATTTCCAGAACCCCAGTTCTCATCTGCTTATGTTCCCTTTCATTTAATTCAATTGCGCCATGGAATGTTGGAGGAAGAAGCTACCTTAGGAAAACTAGCATTCTCAGCCCCTCATTTCTCAGATGAGGAAGATAGGATCCTAGGCTATTGGCTAAAAGCACATAGCTAACTAGTGACAAAGTCTGGACCAGAACCAAGGGACCCATCACAGCTTGCTCTTCACCACACCAGGCTACTCCCTCTGGAGTTTCCACATTTACCCAGGAAACTAAGACACTTCTCTGAGCCAAATCAAAGACCCTCACTGAGAAACAGAAGGTCTAGAAAATAAATGCATAAGGTATATAAAAAATTTAGATGGAGCCAGTTTAGTTTGGAGTCTTGGATCTGTTTTTACTTAACACTGACTTGAGGCATGAACCTCAACTTATTATTTTAGGAAATGGAGGCCAAAAGTACCTACAATAGAGGTTTGATGGTAAAACAAAACATGGCCAACCCTATCCAGAATATGGGAGGTAAATAATATGTCTTTCTGTTGCTAATTTCTCGCACAATTACCTCTTTCTGCAAGTAATACCTTCCAGTGATTTTTTTTCTGTTCTCTACATCAGTAGAATTTAATGCTTGGATCTTTTCCTGTCTTCTGTGACTGTTTTGTTTACACCTTCTATGCGGGATTCCTCTTCCCTTCAGTCCTTATTTTTTCACCATGAGTGATGCCAAAACCCTCTTCTCTTCCTCCCTTACATCTTCTTACAAAGTTCTTTCAAGGCATCCACAATAAGTGAGTGTTGCTTAGAATGAAAAGGGTGATGGCAACAGTATCACTCTTTCCCCTACATTAACCTCCTCTGCAGTCTGAGGACAGTGCTCTACATATGCTCTTACTAACTAACAGCCATTAGTCAGGCATTTGGAAAACTGGTTATGACCTGCTCCCAACTTGACTAATAAAAGCCTCAAGAGTGTGAATACTGAATTTCAGAAATGCTATTCACATCTTGTTTCATCCCTTGTATTTTCAGCGTTAAGAAATTTTTATTATATACCTGTTGCTTCAGCAAGATATGTGACACTGTTTGAGTGACACTTGGACCTTCCACCAGTGTTGAAATATCAAGTTTGAAAGAACAAGTAGAAATAAAGGATATTCATAAGAGAGCCAGAGAATCAGTCACTTGAAAATTTCTTCATTATTTTGCAACACCAAGAAGTCGCCAACATCGTTGAGAGATTTGGCTTGTGTACACCTGGAAAACAGGAGGCTTGACTTTCTCATGTTGACACTCCAGCTTCACATTCCCTGGGGGTGGAGTGAGAAACTAAACTGCATGTCTTAAGCCTATAGCTAAAATCTATCTCAGAAAATGCTACAGGAGGCTTCCTGGTGGCCCTAGGATTTTTAATGTTTATTTTCTACCTGTTTACCCGAAATGAGCTTATTTAGTTGTTCATATATTGGAAGAAAGTACTGGTCAGGGTCAGCTTTAGCTCTAAGTAGAAAAGACCGATGTTTATAAGGTATATAATTTAAAGGAAGCTCCAAAATCTGCTACAGAAAATACTTTTCCTATTAGCCTTGTTAAGATTCCCATGTTAGTCACTTCCTTGGAATGAAGCAATGATAACAAAAAATTTAAAAAACCATGATAAAAATTATAAGCTATTTTAAAAGTTACAGCACATAAAGCCCCTTTCACTTACTGATCAAACTAGATAATCTGTCACTTAAAATGACTAAAGAGGAAAATTGTGATGGGAAAGAGGAGAAAAAACAAGGCTTGGAGCATGTCCAAGCTTGGAAAAGCAACAAAAGCTGAACTATTGAAGTAAATGATAAAAATGAAGATATCATTAGAGACAACCTCATAAGCTCAAAATGATTGTTAGGACCAACCCCAATACTATGTATCCATACTTCCATCTGTCCATCCATCCATTTAACAAGTTTTTATGAATAACTTTGTATGAGTCACTGTGGTGGTACACTAATGATACAGAGGTGAAAAGAACTCAAGCTTTTTTTCTTAAAAGCTTAGCAATGAATACAAGCCTCTAAACAAAATTTACAAGTCAGAATCTTAGATACTGTAATAGATACCAGCTCATGGTGCTATGGTAAAAAACAAGATTTATTACCTTGAGGCAGATACAGTTCTATCAATGTATCATTTACTTAATCTTTCTAAAAATGCTCTAAGCTAAATACTATTATCATGGCCCTAGCCAGTGGTTAAGTGGATAGAGTATTGGCCCAGCCTATAAATGTCCCAGGTTCAATTCTCAGTCAGGGCACACAGGAGAGGTGACCATCTTCTTCTTCCCCCTTCCTCTCCCTCTTCCCTCCCTCTTCCCTTCCCACAGCCAGTGGCTCAACTGGTTTGGGCATCAACCCCTGGCACTGAGGATAGCTTGATTGATCTAAGTGTGTCAGCTTCAGGTGCTAAAAATAGCTTGGTTGTGCACATCAGCTCCAGAAAGGGTTTTCAGGTAGATCCCTGCCAAGGCACATGCAGGAGTCTGCCTCACTATCTTTCTTCCTCTCACCTAAAAATATTAGGGGATATTTGAAAATGCTCACAAAAATTAGGAGATATTTCAAAATAAATATGAAATGATAAAATATCCACTAATTTTGATGAATAATATATTCTCAAGTCCCTTTCACAGATGAGAAAATGGTGAGAGACCTAAAGTAATTTGTTTTAAATTCTATAGATAAAAATAAATAGGATTAGGATTTGAGCCCAGGTTACCAGCTCCAAAACCCATTTATTTTATTTTTTTAAAGACTTTATTTATTCAATTTTCAGAGAGGAGAGAAAGAGAGGGAGAAAGAGAGAGAGAGAGAGAGAGAGAGAGAGAGAGAGAGAAGGTGGGAAGAGCAGGAAGCATCAACTCCCATATGTGCCATTGACCAGGCAAGCCCAGGGTTTCGAACCGGCAACCTCAGTGTTCCAGGTTGATGCTTTATCCTACTGTGCAATCACAGGTCAGGCAAAAACCTATTTATTTTAATACTCTGTTTCTGAGCCCTCAAGAACTCACAGGCATTAAACTAAATAAAACCTTGCAGAAATAAATATGAGAAATATTACACAAACTTTAATAGTCACCTCAATTTGAATTTTCAGCTATTCAGGAAAAATATATAGCTATTCAGCTAAAATTAGGAAGAATATGTAGGGTTATTATAGTCATTGCATCATTCTCTAGCCTCACCATAATCAACATGGCTGGTTGTGAGCTTAAACATCAGAGCTATTCATCAACAGACTGTATCCTCAAGGGTTCAAAAGGGGTTAAGAAGACACCTTTGAATTATTATGATTTGGCCATTTTCATCATAATCAGAGACAGGCATTGGTCATTTCTCAGGCTTGCAAAGGAGACTGATGATAAATAAAAAAGTATAAGGATGCCAGTGAAGATTTCTAACCAAGACAAATTTTGTCAGAATATAGGGAGGAGACCTAGGAGACTGTAGTATCTAATTTGATACACTTATAAACCACAAACATGTCTGAATGACCAGGAGCCAGCCCCCACCACAAAATAACCAGGATAGGTCTGGAGTCAGCAGGGAAGAGCTGGGAAAAGGGCCAGGCCAATAATGAAAGGGGGCATTAAGGTACACATTAAACTCTCCAAAGGGAAAAAAAATAAGCAAAATTTCCAAGACATCCCTAACAAAAAGTTGAAGTATTAACATTTTGCTAAAGTAGTAAAAATGGCAAAATTTGCTGGTTTCTCAAAGTACATTATATTGCGCTTTTACTTCCTTCTTGCACTGGGAAGGTAGTAAGGCTTCAGTGAGCAATAGTAAGTGAGGATGTAAGAGACTTTTCAAAAGTGGTATATCACCCAATTACTTAGAGTTTGTAGGCAGCAGTTTATTTTTCTGGCATTGAGAATTCAGCATATTTGAAGTTGGCATGCAATGGCTTAGTCCAGTTCCCTGAGTGATTTGGGACTCCCGATGGGAGAGAAGCTGTCTTATTTTGTGGAGAAAAACTGCCACAGGAACCCAGGGTGCTTTGATTGAAATTTCAGACATCTGATTTTGTCAGAGTTCAGATCCCTTTTCTTTGAAATGCCCTGCCTTAATAACCACGTTAACCCATTGCCAATCTTTCCCACAAACATGTTTCCATGTGATTGGGAAAATTAATGAACAGGCACTAGCTAATATAATTAAACCCAAACCCTCCTGAGTTTAGTCTTAAGAAAAAGCCACCGCCCTGATTTTCTCTTGACAACACGAAAGTCTTGCCATCCTTGAACTGTTTAATTATTGAAATGAATTGTAACAGTACACCGGATGGGGGCAGAGGTCACTGTATAGTACTGGAAGTCTATACAGAAAGCAGGCAGGGACTGCAGGGAGGGCTGGCCAATGCCTCGGGCTGAAGCTACAACCCTACACTCTTTTTCTCAGGCAATGAGCTTCCGATAGGTAGCCTGATAGCTGGACTAATTTGCTAGTATTCTAAAGGTCCAATGCTTATGTTAAGACAAGCCAAACTATGCTCTGGTGACCACCATGACTTTACAATTCCCATGCCCTATCACATTCCTCTTTCCAGATCCCAGGCATTTTTCTGTCTCCCTACGTGCAGTCCAGGATGTAGACAAAATGAATTCCAAGTGACCTATGTGGGGGTGGATTTTTTTTAGAAACAAACAGCAAATTAAGAGAGAAAAAAAATCCTGTTCTCACTTTTTTTTTCTTTTGGAAGGGATGTATATGTTTACTTTCTCAGAGACACTTTCTGGCAGTGACAACAAAATTCAGTTATATAAAAGTGCTTTTTTCCCCCAAGATTTTTAAATTATGAAATATTAGCCTCATTTTGTTCCACGTTCGTCTCTGCCTTCCAGATCTAACAGAAGCTGTAACAATTACTTTCTTTAAATAGAGATGTCAGTCTTTCCATAATTCTAGAATATCAACATCTCCTGGAAAAAATTGTTTTCTAATATGTCACTAATAACGTTTAGTCTATTACCAAATATGATGGAGGAGGAAACCATAAAATGTTGCTATAAATGTTAATACTCTGTAAATAAGAGTAAAAGTGTAATTTTCAAATATGTTATTTAATATTTAAGATTATTATTTAATAATTAAGAAAAGTTATAAAAATAAGTGCACTTGATGGTTTGATAAAAAAAGATGATTTCTAAAAAAAATGATTTCTAAATATTTTATATATTCTGTATACAAATGTAATTCTTTTTTATAAAGAAAAGCGAACTATCTAAAGTAACGGTGTTTCTGTAGTCCCAGATGTGGCTGAAGCCAACTTGCCCTCCATCTTCCTATTCTACATCATTCTCTTGCAGGCTACCCCTCCCCCACTCCACACCCGGTATCAATGGGACCTCTTATTTCTCTCACTTGTTAAAACTTGTTCTAAGGCTAAATAATGATAAAGTCTTAAAGGGGTTTGGTAGACTTCTAATAATAGAAAATGGATACTTGGTCTCTTTTTAAGACCAGCAAGGGTAATGGAAGGACTAGATATTACTATATATGCATACCATTTTTACCCAAATTGAACATCTTCGAGAGCAAAAAGGGAACAATTAATGACTGCGTTGGGACAAGAGGCTTAAGCCAGAACTATTCCAAGTAAGATGGTATACATTATGTATTTGATAGCAAAAGGAATTCATGTTTAGACATATATTAGATGGTTGTATCTTGTCATTTTTCTCCCCAAATGACCTCCCTTTGTCTTTCACTTTCTTCCTCTCATCCCTAATGCCGAATTCTTGGTTCAACACTGCCAGCTTCCTAGTGTCTCCACTCAAACTTTGCCTGATATTCTTCAGTCTATTCAGATAGAATTATTAGAACCAAGTGAAATATTGTTGTCTCCAGGCCATGGTTCAAGAGAGATATCTCTGTGTAATCACTCAGCCTCTCTGTCCTAGACCAGTTGCTTGGGAGCCAAGAATCCTAGGTGAGAAAGTTTCATGGGTTATGCACAATTCCATGAATAAAACAAAAAGAACATGAGGAGATGCAGTAGGACAATTATAAGCTGATGCAGTAGTATAAAAATTTAGTATCATAAGAAAGAATCCTATTCTTTACAATAATACAGTACATGGAAGAAGAACTTGGCACCGCCATGATAAATTTAGTTCTGCATGTCTCCAGATACAAATATGATAAAGAAAATCTCTAAAAGTCTTTTTGAATAAATTTTGTGAAAAAGGATGACTAGCAGTGAATTCAAACTCTAGCATTTATACAATCATCTTGGTCCTTTTTAAAAAATGATTCTGGTGTTCCACCTCTCAACAAGATTGATGCCCAAGAATCAGCATATTTAACAGCTCATCCAATGATTTAGATAGAATGGGTCCATGTGGTAAAGGCCACATTTTTCTCAGTCATCTTCTTGCCAACACACAGGATTCTGTGGGACTATAAGCAGCCTCTTCTGATAGTCTAGAAGTCCTCATATATTGGGAAGGATATGAAGACCTACATAAGATTAGAAAAGAGACCTCTTCATTCCTATAAAAGTGGCATGGTGGACGTCCTCGAAAAATAGACTCATTCTGGCATAGACTTGAAATGAAGGACTGCGATCAGTCTCCAGAGAAATAATGGTTAGTATAGCCTAAACCTCATTCAAGAAGAAATGGTGATTCCCTTTATGGCCTAGCCTTGGCAAAGAACAGTGAAAATGGGCTCAGCCGCCTCAGGCATGTACAGGAACGGACTACAAGGAATATGAATGAAAATTATTGTTAGGAAAACATCTGAATTTTTCAAACAAGGTGACTTTTCTTCCCTGGTTGTCTAATTTAACATTCCAATATGAGAAGAGATCCAACATCTGAAACTGTACTTAATCCATTCTTTAAATGGCATTATAGCCCTTTTCATTTCTCTCCTCACTGCATTTTGTTGTTTTTGTCTCTGACGGAGGCTCTAATGCAGGGCCGGGACTTGCACTGGGAGGCCTGTGGATTACAGGAAATAATGACCTGTATATATTTAGTTGTTCAAAGGAAATTAGAGTAGCCTTATTTTTATTATTCCCTGTTGCCCCACGTCCTCTGGTGTAATAACTTGCCCTGTTCTCTAATTTACTTTTACATCATCGAAAATGTATACCATTTAACCCCGATTCTCCTATGACCAATCAGAACCTGCTGCTAGCTAGGTTTGCAAAACCTTCCACAGACTGGGAAGCCTTCCTAATGCAGGCCAGCCAAAGATACTGGAAGAGCCGATCTTTCCAGAAAGTATGGGACCTGGAGAAAGTAATTTACCAAATTCTCCCCTTAAGTAGCCGGTGACCACCGTATGCCCCTGCTATTGAATGTGACAGCAAACCTTTTCAGAATCCGTGTCATTGTAGATTAACCTTCGCCTGTACAAATTTGGATGCAATTTCTTTCGGGTTAATTTTTTTACTGTAATATTTATCACTGAAGTTTTAGTGGTTCTGCCACCCTGCCCTGCCTTGCCTTTTCTTCTCACTTACCCTATCTCTTATCACAAAATGTATACATTTCTTTAATGTTGATATCCAAAAATCTAAAACCCATCTGCTTGTGTTTTTAATTTAAAGGAAAAAAAACTTATCTGTTTTTTTCTTAAGAATTATGATTAGATATGTATATCATGATTGTATTGGGATTTTCTATAGTCCCATAGTATGTATTATCTGTATTTGCTAGAATACTGGGGAGAAGGGGTGGGTCAGAATGGCAGATCTATGCGTATTAGAGACGAATATTATACTATCTTCAGAACTTTTGTAACTCATCAGCTGTTCTTTTCAGTACGACTCTATACATAGTATATAAATGGCTTACAGATTTGTGGAAATAAAAGTGACAATGAAAGGTAAGCGAAACTGATTTTTATTAGAGTCATTCTGTTTTGGGGAACATTTAATGAAGTTTTTGGATTCTCTCAATTTCCTTACATCGCTCTGTGCTTTTTAACTGGAAGAATTTGGCAGGATGAGAATGAAGAGAAGTAGTAAGTAGTTTTAATATTTGCAACTTCTAAAATTCATTCCAATATGATCATATTTTAAGAGCTCAATAAATTTGGCATTTATAAACTTTTCTTCATCATTCCCTAACCATTTCTTTCTTTCCAGTATAGGCTGTTGCCTCATTATTAAATAGGTTTTCTATTCCAAAATAAACTCAAGCCACTCATATTCATTTCACTTTAATTTCCTTTAGTCTCACATATTATAAGATTAATTATTGGTTTTGTTTTGTCTCATCCAAGCTCCTTACATCACAGTGGTAAGTCACCTTGTTTGTCTATTGATAATTTCTTTAAAAATTTTTTATTTTCTAATGCTCTCTCAAATTTGATACTTCTGAATGTTCCTTACATCTTCCTAAATCTTAATCAAATCCTCCAGCTCTCCTAAGATACTAATCTTTGGTTGTGGTTCAAGAGATAATCTTTAAAACAGATGCTACTTTATAGTAACTGTAATGACTGAACCATAGTTTTATTATTAGAGGTTAGCACTTTCTCTTAACAAATTGCTGCCTTATTCTAAATTTTAATTATAAGTACATGGTATTTGGCTAGGACTGTTTTCAGAGGTTGAAGAAATTCTTTGGGGATATTCTAGCTCACAAACCTCTTCAAGGATCCTTGAGCTTCAGGAAAATTTGAGATTTGAATAGTTTATACCTCATTGTGTATTTAAATAAGCTGTTTTCCTTTCCAGATAGTTCACCAGGTGGTTGACCTGGGGCCTGGGGTGAGGAAGGGACATAGAAAATACTGTTCAGCTGCCAAACTTCAACTGGAAAATATTCATCCCAATTGATCATAGTCATTCCAAAATTATTCCATAGAGAATAATGAAAAAATATTACCCTTCTCCCTTTTCCCCCCTAAAGCTTTATTTATGGAACTTCAATTTTATTCCATTTATTCAAATGTCTATGCTTTGCCAGCATCAAACTATCTTGATTACTGTAGATTTGTAGTTAAGTTTTTAAAACAAGATGTGTGAGTTCTTAAACTTTGGTTTTCTTTTCCAAAATCTTATTATTTATTTATTTATTTTTTAACATTCTGGCTACTTTGAATTAATTTTAAGACCAGTTTGTCAAGTTCTGAACAAAAATCACCTAGGATTTTGATAAGCATTGTATTGAGTCAGTAGATCAATTTGGGTAGTACTGACATCTTAACAATATTAAATCTGATCCATGAACATCAGATGTCTTCTGATTTACTTAAATAATATTTCATTTCTCTCAACCTTTTTTTAGTTTTAAGAGTGTAATTTGTACTTTGCTAAATGTACTCCTAAGATTCTTTTTTTACAGAATTGCTTTCTTAATTTACCAAGTCTACAGAATAACAATTTAACTTTTGTATTTTGATCTCTTACCCTGAACACTTGCTGAACTCATTTGTTTACATCAGAAAAAATTTAGTACATCTTTTTGTATTTTCTTTTTTTTTTTTTTTTTTTCATTTTTCCGAAGCTGGAAACAGGGAGGCAGTCAGACAGACTCCCGCATGCGCCCTACCGGGATCCACCTGGCATGCCCACCAGGGGGCGATGTTCTGCCCCTCTGGGGCATCACTCTGTTGCATCCAGAGCCATTCTAGCGCCTGAGGCAGAGGCCACAGAGCCATCCCCAGCACCCGGGCCATCTTTGCTCCAATGGAGCCTTGGCTGCGGGAGGGGAAGAGAGAGACAGAGAGGAAGGAGAGAGGAGCGGTGGAGAAGCAGATGGGTGCTTCTCCTGTGTGCCCTGGCTGGGAATCAAACCCGGGACCCCTGCACGCCAGGCCGACGCTCTACCGCTGAGCCAACTGGCCAGGGTCTTTCGTATTTTCTATATACAAGACCATGGCTTCTTCAAATACAAATAGTTGTTTTTTTTTTAATCAGGATGTATGTTTTTTCTTAACTAATTATTCTTGCTAGAACCTCCTGAATTTGTTAAATATTTCTTTTTTTTATATAATAATTTTATTTTTTTTAATGGGGTGACATCAATAAATCAGGATACATATATTCAAAGATAACAAGTCCAGGTTATCTTGTCATTCAATTATGTTGCATACCCATAACCCAAAGTCAGATTGTCCTCTGTCACCTTCTATCTTCTTTTCTTTGTGCCCCTCCCCCTCCCCCTTTCCCTCTCCCATTCCCTCCTCCCCCCCCATAACCACCACACTCTTATCAATGTCTCTTAGTTTCACTTTTATGTCCCACCTACGTATGGAATAATGCAGTTCCTGGTTTTTTCTGATTTACTTATTTCGCTTCGTATCATGTTATCAAGATCAATAGTAACATCCTTGTCTTGTCCTTGAACAGGAAGTCATTCAGTCTCTAACCACTAGGTTAGATAGTAGCCATGAGTTTCTTGTAGATGTCTTTATCAAATTGAGGAAGACTTCAATTTCTACTTTCTTAACTACTCTTATTATGACAGTGTTGCATTTTGTCAAGTGCTTTTTCAGCATTTGTGAGATAATTGTAGTTTTTGTCCTTTATTCTATTGGCATTCTGTATTCCATTAAGTAATTTTCAGATGTTAAACCAATCTTGTAGTCCTGGCTGGTTGGACCAGTGGTAGAGCGTCAGACAAGTGTGTGGATGTCCCAGGTTCGATTCCCAATCAGGGCACACAGGAGAAGCACCCATCTGCTTCTTCATTCCTCTCACTCTCACTTCTCTTTCTCTCTTTCTCTCTCTTCTCCTCCCCTCCTGCAACCAAGGCTCGATTAGAGCAAGCTGGCTCAGGGCGCTGAGGTAGGTTCCATAGTCTCCACCTCAGGTGCCTAAAAAATGGCTCCAGTCACAAGAGAGCAAAGGTACCAGATGGGCAGAGCATCTACTCCATAGTGGGCTTGCTGGGTAGATCCCAGTCCCAGCACATGTGGAAGTCTGTCTCTGCCTTCCCTCCTCTAACTAAATGGAAACAAAAAACACCTTTATATTTCTTGGATAAATCCCATTTGGTCATAGTGTATAATCTATTTTAGATTCTACCAGATATAGTTTGCTTGTATTTTATTGAGGATTTTTACATCTATATTCATAAGAAATATTTTTCTGTAGTTTACTTAAAGATGTAGTTTACTTAGTGATTTTTTTTCTGGGTTTGGCATTAGGAAATACTGGCCTCTCAGAAAGAGTTGAGAGGTATTGTATTCTATTCTAATTTATTGAAGAGTTCATGAAGCATTGGTACTAATTCTTATTGTTTGGCAGAATTCACCAGTGAACCTATCTAGGCTTGAGGTTTCCTTTGTAGGGAGATTTAAATTGCTGATTCAATCTCTTTACTTGTTATATGTTTCCCTGAACCATATTCTTGCAGTTCTAAAAGTAGAAGAATTTTCCTCTTTTTTTGCAAAACTCAAAATTGATTGAAAAGTTATCTTTGGTGTCATGATAAAGGAGGAGAAGAAGGAGAATCCCTCCAAATAAAGCAGCAAGTAAGGAATAGGGAGAGACCGTGCCTGGACTGGGGAGAATGAGCAGGTGTGCCAGGAACTGCTTGTGGCATAGTCCTGTGGAGGGGCCAGCACATTATGGAAAGGATGTGATGCAAGTTAAGACACTGGACATAAAGTCTGGATCCTAGAATCTGTACCTTTCTCCTGCCTCTAGGGACCCTAGTAGCTGCTCTAGGGACACTAGACCAGAAGGTGCCTCTGTAAACTGATACAAATGGACCATCAATAATATGTAATATGGATTTACGACCAATGACTGGAGAAGTCCCCCAACATTTGGATTCACCTAAAATCCATGTTAGAACTGGGGACTTCTTGATTTGAAACTGATTTAAAGAAAAAAAAAGATACATACTTAGTTTATTAACTAAAATTTGTATGTTTCAGTAATAAATCATTGACATTGCACATCTTCATAGTTCTCTACAGTAGACCAGCCAGGTCTGACCAGTACTTTTGCAAAGCTGAATGATCTAGAATTTCTTTCAGAATGTTAATCACTTTCTGTATAATATAGAGGTTACACTTCCTGATTCGGGAGCCAGACAGCCTAGGATTAATGCCTGATTCAGATCCTTACTGATAATGGAACCATAGGCAATTTACTTCATATCTCTTTACCTTGGTTTCTTAACTTTTGAAACAGGGATAATATATAATAGCTAATGTAGTATTTATCAAGAGGAGTTCTATGATAGTTGTGTTATTTATTTCTTGACTATTATAATTAATATTATTTTCAGAAATAACTAACTAAAGAACTAAATCCTATGTGCTATGTGACTGTTATTGAAATGACCAAATATCTTCCTTCTTCAGTAATCCTGCCATCTTCATCTTTGCAATCACAAATTGTCAACATATGCCATTTTTTTATTTTTCCCTTACTACATTTTAAATGATATGAATACTTTTCTTTCATATTTTCTTTAATTTTTTGTGGGGTTTTTTTCAAGCCCTCATGGTTTTTTCTCAAACTTTTGAGAAACCCTCTTAAATATTCCTGCTTTCAGTGTTGCCACTGCTAGACTTTGTACTGGTCTTTTAAATAAATTACCTCAAATTCATGGCAAAACCCTGCTGTATAAGCATTGTCATACCCATTTTACAAATGAGGAAACTGGAGTAGAAAACTTTAGTAACTTATCCCAGTTTACTCAGCTGATACATGGCGGGTCCAGCACACAGTTTTGGTCTTCTGAGTCTTGAGTCCATGCTGCCTCTTAGCCTTCAATCTGCTGCCAAAGTAATTTTACTATAGTGCACCTTTGATTATAACACACTCAGTTCAGTGGGTCCTTATTGCCCATAAAAATAAAGCCTAAACTCTTATAGTTAAAATTCAAAGCCTGATATAATATAGCCCAAATCTACATTTCCAGCCTCTATATTTATTGATCCTTCTTACACCCAGTACCCTCCAATCAAAACATAATCTTGCATTTCCAAGAATGTCTTGAATTCCCCTGCGAGGATGCCTTTGTCCATGCCTGTCCTTTCTCCCAGAGTATTCTTTTACACAGTGCCACCTGCACCTAAGTGCTTTAAATCTTAGAGAGATATATAAACACCTGCTCTGTACTCCTAGAGCAGTTTGTGTATAACTACCCTATAACTCCCATCATTCAGTTTAATGCAGAAAAAAATATAAGAAATTTTGTGTTAGTTAGCACTTATTGGCACTGGGAAGATTGGTGTGCCGTGTATTCCCCACAGGGGAGCAGCCCTGAAATGGAAACCGTTATAGTAAAAATAAAAAATTATCTTACTACCCTTTTGAATAATCATTCATCAGTTTAAATCTGAATGAGGATGTCTGTCCTGGAGTTGGGGGTGGGGGTGCTCTAACATTATCTTGCCCAATTCATGGGCTAATCTTAGGATGATGGGAGGCAAGAACCTTAAAAAACTAGAAACACATATATTAAATGGCAATGGCATGGCCAAGTGCTTAGGTAAACACTACAGAGTCCTTTGCTTGGGTTCTAGAAGCTATGTGGTTCATGAATTTATTTTAGACACAAAACCCTTCAAAAACTGAGGTGATTGATATGGCCAAAGGCTCCAAAATCGTTCTTTAGTAACCTAACAAAATCTCCTGGCTGTGACTGACTTTGGATGATAAGACTTTCACTTTTGGATGCATTGTCTACATTAAACATTTGACTCCTGCCCTGGCCAGATAGCTCATTTAACAGAGTGTCATTCCAACCACACAACTGCTGGTTCAATCCCCAGTCAGGGCACATACAGGAACAGATCGATGTTTCTCTATGCCCATTCCCTTCCTCTCTCTAAAATCAATCAATAATTAAATTAAAAAAAAGAAAAGGAAAGAAAAAATACATTTGACTGCAGCAGCAAGTGGCTAAGAGGTAGGTGGTAATTGTAGTTACCACTCAGTATTTCTAAGCTATATCTATTTCTAACCTTGATATTATCTTGGTATTTGACAAAGTGACTTTTACACTTTGCCAAAGCCCAGAATTTTCCTGATGTCTCACATGTAGTAGGACCTCAGTATATATGTCTTTAATAAAGAGAGTGAATAAATGAATAGCTAAGTAAAATACAACAATGAAAATGACAACCAAATTCTGAATACGAAGCATCCTTTGTGAATCAGAATTACCAGGGGAAAGGCCTAGTAATCTGGACATTTAACAAGTGTCCACTTGGATAAATGCTTTTAGCCAACTTTGGGGCACACTAACTTAAAGAAAGGTTTTCAAACTTAACTGATTTTCAGAATTACCTGAAAAAATTTTAAGACATAGATTTCTTGGCCTTACTTTAGAATTATTTTTTAATTGAGAGACAGAGAGAGAGAGGAACAGACAGGGAGAGATAGGAAGGGAGAGACCTAAGAAGTGTCAACTTGTGGTTGTGGCACCTTAGTTGTTTATTGATTGCTCTCTCATATGTGCCTTGACAGGGGGTTCCAACTGAGCCAGTGACCCGTTGCTCAAGCCAGTGACCTTGAGCTTTAAGCCAGCAACCTTTGGGCTCAAGCCAGAGACCATGGGGTAATGTCTCTGATCCCATGCACAAGTCAGTAAGCCAACACTCAAGCCAGCAACTATGAGGTTTTGAACCTGGGTCCTCAGTGTGCCAGGCCAACGCTCTATGCACTGTGCCATCATTTTGTCAGGCTGGAATATGTTAATCATGGACCAAATGGAGGAATCTGTGTTTCTAAAACAACACCTCAGATAGTTCCAGATATGTAAATCCCTACAGCAGAATATGTTCTATTGAATCTGCTCATACATGGAACTTAGATGAGTTTTTTAAAAAATTTATATCAGTTTTAATGGGTAATAAGTAGAACTTTGTTCTTTAAAAAAATCTTTTCTGATGTAAGTGACAGGTATATGCAATTCTCAAAATTCATTACATGTTATACTTAAGATTTGTGCACTTTATAAAAAATTTGTGAGCAGATATACGATTAAATATAAATTCCAGTACAGGGGCCCCTCTGTTTATGACAGTCTCTACATAGGACTTTTTGATTTTATGAGGCTCAGTCCCATACAAACTTTTAAAAAATTGAGATGTGAGTGTTTCAGCTTACGCAGTAAGTGCCATGCTTACAGACTATGTGGATGAACTAGTTGGGTTGTGCACAGCAAAAGAATATGCAGCAATGCGGCATATGAGTAAGGGAGTTGGCGTTCCCCACTAAGCTTAGCTACGCCATTTTGGACTGTTAAATGTGCAAGTGTTCCATCTGTGTTTCTTTCTTTGGTGACTTCTTGGCCCTTACCATGGCTCCTAAATGAAAATCAGAGTCCTCTGATAGTAGTGCTTCAAAGAAGACAAACGCCATCATGATGCAAGTGAAATAAGACATTGAAATAAGATCAGAAAAAGGAGAATCAGCAACAAACATTGACACATGCTAGGCCTTAGCCACTCTAATGTATAAACAATTATCAAGGATAAAGATGATATCCTAGAGCATGTACTCATAGGGATCAGCCTTTATGCAATCAACTGTGATTCTAAATAGCAAAGTGGCATAATGATTGAAATGGAAGGAGTTTTAGTTTTGTGGTTGGAAGACCAGCAACAGTGGCATATACCAGATAGGACAGGTAAGTGACTTAGGTTAGGATGTGTGTCCATTTACATCAAAATTCGGGTGATGTCACTGTCATAGGAATGGAATTGTGTTGTAACCTGAAGACCCCTTGTAATTATATGAAGCTGAATTGTTTAAGGATGAAGTGTACTGATGACTGGAATGAACATACATGGAAATGCATTAACAATTAAGGTGGACAGATGGATAATTAGATATCAGATAAATAAAATAGAGCATTTTATTAACATTGGTTAATAAAATTATATAGCTTTCAGATGTATATATCTAAAATTCACCATTTGTATATTGTTTTGTGTGTTCACCACCTCAAATCAAGCCTCCTTTCTTCACCATTTATCTCCCTTAAACCTTCTTCTACCTCCCCCCATACCTCCTTTTTTTCTGAGTCACCATATTGTGTCACAGTCTATGTCTATGAGGTCTTTTATTTTGTGTAATCCCTTCATCTTTTTCACTTAGCCCCATAAATCTCCTTCCCTTTGACAGCTATCAGTCTGTTCTCTATGAGTCTGTTTCTATTTTATTTGTTAATTTACTTTGTCAATTCCACTTATGAGTGAAATCATATGGTACTTGTCTTTCTCTGACTGGCTTATTTCACTTATCATATCCAGGTGCATTCATGATGTCATAAATGGTAAGATTTTCCCCTTTTTATTACAGTTGAATAGTATTCCACTGTGTAACTGTACCACAGCTTTTTTATCAACTTATCAACTGATGGACAATTAGTCTACTTCCAGATCTTGACTATTGTAAATAACACTGCAGCAAACACAGAAGTGCATATATTCTTTCAAATTAGTGTTTTGGGTTTCACGAAGGACCTAAATAGACACTGCTCCAAAGTGAACACATTTTGTTTTCCATGTTAACCTAAAAGTACTGGAGCATGGAGAATATGTCTCATTCACAGTGCCTACCTTAATATCTTTAATATTGATGCTGGGTTCAGGATTCTTTAGCCACTAATTTTAAATATAGATGACAGAGCCTGGTCTTGCATTTACCCACTACTAGTAAGTTAGGCAGGTAGAGGGATTTTGAGTCTTTCCAAGAATCATCGAAAGATGAGGTATGAGAGCTTTGAAACACAGTTGTGTGTGGCTTCATAGGTTTATGGGACATGATGTAGACAATCTAAGCCAGTGTTTCTCAAATGTAATACTACTTACATTTGGAGGCAGCTAAATCTTTGTCATGTGGACCAGTCTTGTGCTTTAAAGGAAGTTTAGCATAACTACTGGTCCCTACTCATAGATGCTAGTGGTATTCTTTCAGTTATAACAATAAAATATATCTCCACACATTGAATATTGTCCCCTGTGGGGCAAAATCATGTCAGTCCAGTTGAGAGCCATTTGCTTAAGGCAATGTGTCAAAATAAAGCATCATCGGAGATTGGAACCCTAAAATCTATATAAACCCCTTAGAAAAATTTCCCTTTGAAGGACCTTCCCAAAGAAGAAAAAATCTTGGGTTCAAAATATCTAATTAGGTTTTAAAGAGAATGATAGAAGGTGAACCTAGAGCAATTCCTTCATCTAAGTGGCTTAGATATACAATAGAGCCGTATAGAAGCTGTTTTTGTAGGACTTGAGAGTTAATGATGGTCTGATATGGTAGAAGACCTATATGAGGTTAACAGTGAGGGAAAAGAAGTGAAATGCAACTACACATATTGATCATACAGGCTTATTTCCATGGTCTAAGACACAGTGAAACTTGCTAAGAGATAATCATAATGTGGCATCGGGGAAGCAGGGAGGGATGTGCTGGGAGCTAAGCTAGTGGTATTTATATGTTGAGCCAGAACAACATTTCTCTGTGTTTCTAGAAAAACAGGTGTTCAGAAAAGAGAGGTAAAGAGGTATCATACCTGGTAAGAACAAAGCCTGGTCCTCATTACCGTATAAATAGAGAAGCCTGGATGAAGACTGAGATACTAGCTGAGTTCTAAGAACTGTAGCATCTAGAACTGGATTGGACCCCAGGTTTACATGATTGGAGGCACTGCAGGATTTGAGGATCAAGCTAGAATATGAGCTCAACCTTGGAACCCAGAAGTAAGCAGGAGATAACACTTCATGGGTGAGATAAGCAATGATGGAGATTCAGAATAAACAGGCTGATGCTTAGTGCTCCAACAGCAAAACCGTATGCAATCTTTTTAACCCAATAAAGTGAGCCAGGAGAGGCTAACACTCCCTGTCTGCCCAAAGAATCAATCATGCATTACAAGGTTTTGCAATGATCTGACTGAAACACTCAAGATAGAATATTGTGTAGGGCATAAAAAAGAACATAAAAATTCTGAGAGTATGATCTTACTTTTCTATTAAAGGGAGAAAAGATGTAACAATAGCTAACTAGATATAATTATCAACAACTTGGAAACAGTGAAGATACTCTTTAAGGTGTGGGATCAGAGAGAATCATGTATGATTTTCATTTCTTTATCCTTTCATTTTTTTTTCTTTTTTATGTCAAATATTTTATTCCTCTTGTTGAGCTCTGTATTGCAGATTAGCATGTTAACATTCAGAAAAGCATGCGCACTGAAGTCTTCCAAGCTGATTTAACCATGGAAATTGTTTTTCACCTAATGTTTGTTTCTTGAGAAATTAAGTTTAATGGGGTGATATTGATTAAGAAGAACACATAGGTTTTGAGTAAACATCTCTATAGCATTTGAACTGTCGATGGCATTATGTACCCATCACCCAAAGTCAAATCATTTTTTGTAACCATATATTTGTCCCTCTTTCCTCCCCTCCTTTTCCCCCTCTTCTTGGCAATCACTTCACTTATATTTAGGTCCATTGGTGTTTTATATCCCACCAATGTATGAAGTCATGTAATTCTTAGCTTTTACTTACTGTTTTACTTTTTCTTTCTCTATCTTTTGTGTTTTGGATAATGAGTTTGAAATATTTTTATAATTATTTGTTAGGTATTTTTTATAAAATTAACTTTCTGTCCCAATCCATGATTGATCTAGGAATTAGGACAAATATTAGGCCTTTTGAAAAAGCTTGAGGAAGACACAGCCTGTGGGAAGTGTGGGAAATGCAGTTTGCTCAATGGAAATGAACACACGTCTACATGAACTTAACGAGATTTCAGCATGTGTCATCAGAACACGTTCTTCCTAAAAAACAACTACTTTACAGTTCTACAGTAGGAAGCAACGTGTTTTCTCTCTTCCTTTACCTCACAATGAACTGCTCTCTGAGAAAAAAATAAATCCTCCACTCTTTAGCCACATGTAAGTGTATATTGGACTATGGAGTACAGTGTTTGTTGGAAATGATGGATGGTTAGACAATATAGCACAATCAGACAAGACCCTTCATCAATCACTTTAAATCAATGATAGAACTTGGGTGTGTTTTGTGCCATTTTCATTCATTCTAGTGCCCAGAGAGTTTCACAGAGCAGCCTCATGACCTCACATGAGCAAAGAAAATGGCTTTTAAAGTTGTTTCCAAGCTCTATTCATCACTCATTCCTGGGTGAGATGCCAGGAAATAACTTTCATGGTGTTTTGTTTTTTTTTCCTTCAACTCATCCTTCTCGCTTCAAGATTCAGATGAAGGATATGCACATAGACAAAAGAAAAGGGGGACCCATCTGAGTGAGGTGGTTATCTGTTATGAAAATGAAACACAGTCCTCAATTAAAATTTTTTTCTCTTACCAAGCAATCTGCTCAGAATTCCCTCTTATCTTTTTGGAATGAAGTTGTAATTTAGTCTTGATTTCTTCTTGGGTCATTTCAGAACCTTTCACGTAGGGCACCCTGGCCATAAGTGAACACTGAACATTGCTATTTGTTCATCAGATGAGACCATCAGGAGCTTTCTCTGCTGTTGCACTTTTCACTGAGGCCCTCAAGGCCACCTTCAGAAGCTGTGAGCCATCTCATGAGTGAGATTGCATCTCACAGGGTTAAGCATACCTACCACTTGAGGAGTTCAGGAGATACTAAGCCCATTTTGTAGTCTTAAGAAGACTTTCAACACCCTGAAAATACCTTTCTTCTCCAAACTCCCTTGTAACACAGCCTCATCAGCTCAGAACATTAGCTCAACTCTCACACTCTCATCAATCCTCACAATGGTCCTAAAGCACAAAGGTCTTTTACTTCCTGCCCTCTCCATTCCTACTCCCAGAAGCGAATGAGAAAGTAATGGCAGCCTAGCTTTTTAGAAGTACAGAGGTCAGCATCAGCAGTTTAAGGCCAAACTAGGAAAGATGGAAAAAGCTGGCTTTTGTCTTAACGTCCTACACCTTTAAAATACAGAGCCTTGCCAGAATTTGTACTATTTTGTTTCATCCTATAACAAATGAACCTACTAAAAGATTCTTTAGATTTTTCATTTACTAGCAAAATGCTTTAACATTTATCTGGCAATTCTGTCTTATAATTTCATACTGCACACAAAATTTTATCATATTTTGATACAATTCTATTTAATTATGGAAACAATTTTGCACATTTTCTTTAGAGTGTTGAGGTTCAATTAGTACATAAAATCTACTCAATAAAAAGGGCAATAGAATTGAATGCTAAGGAAATAAGAAAGCAGAAACACCTGAAATCTAAACACCTCAGGTCACAAGGCAATCTGGAGTGAGGGGAACTCACTGGCTTGAGTCAAATCCCTGCTTTGACCCCAAATCACTTATTAGGTAAAGAGCTATTGGCAAGGCATCAAGTCTCTCTTCTGTGCTGCAGATTCCCAGCATTTTAATAGAATTTATACTTTAGAGACTCCACAAAAATTAAAACCAATTTCTCTTATAAATGTGTCAAATTCCCTTTTCTTCACTTATCTATGACAAAAATCTTGTCTTCAATGACAGTTATAGAGAAATCATAGTCTTTATTGATTTGGTTGCTATTATTATACAAACCAAAGCAAATATGAATATTCTCAGATATTATATACATACATATATATATTAAGATATGTATATTTTGGCCCTAGCCAGTTGGCTCAGTGGTAGTGGTTCAGCCTAGCATGTGAATGTCCTGTGTTAAATTCTTAAGGCACACAGGAGAAGCAAACATCTGCTTCTCTCTGTCTGCTTTCCCCTTCTCTCTCTCTCTCTCTCTCTCTCTCTCTCTCTCTTTCTCTCTCTCTCTCTGTCTCTCCCTTCTCTTTTCCCTCCTCAGCCATAGCTCAATTGGTTCGAGTGCATTGGCCTTGGGTGCTGAGGATGGCTCCATGAAGCTTCCACCTCAGGAGCAAAAAATAGTTCAGTTGTGAGTATGGCCCCAGATGGGCAGAGCATCAGCCCCAGACCTGGGTTTCCAGATGGATCCTGGTCAGGGGACATGCAGTAGTCTGTCTCTCTATCTTTCCTCCTTTCAATTGATAAGAAAGAAAAAGAAAAAAAATGGTATGTATGTTTTATATATGTCTATATATATAGATATATATGTGTGTGTACATATGCATGAATGTGTATATACACAAATATATTTTTTCTTATAGTGAAAATGACATATATAAAGATGGTATGTATCAGTGGTTGACATGTATCAGTGGTATTTTTTTTTTAAATGCTATCATCAATCTTCTTTTTATTGCATTAGGGACTAAGATAGGAAAATCTGTCCTTTCTGTCACTAAGCAAGTTGTAGTCAATTATGGATGTGAGGAATGCTGATTATTCCAATAATATGGTTAACTGGGTTCTTATTGTTAAAGTAATTAAACAAGGAGATCACTAGACTGATATGGCTCTAAGGCCTTGGTAGCCTATGTAAACAAACCAAAATCTAGCCAGCGCAATGCACTCAAATCCGCAAAAATGGCACTTGAGCACAACCAATAACAAACAGCTACCTAGGCTTTCCCATATAAGACAGCTACTTAAGCTCTAACCAATTAAATAATCCCCTTACTCTGTTTCCCACCTTCTCTATAAAAACCCTTTCCTCTGGCTCCTGCTGGTACAATGCTCCTAACAACCTTTATTTTGGCGCTGCCCAATTGAAATTAATAAATGCTCAAGGAAAACCTTGAAACTGTTAGCATGCCTCTGTTTATCTTTTATCACATGCTTAAAGAGAGAGAAAAAATATTACAGCCTAAAATAGCTCAACCCTAAAATGCATTTAGGAAAAAGTGTGTGCCTCAGTAGAGGAAGGTCTTACCTGTGACTGAGCAAATACAAACCACATACCCTTCCACCTCAGTCTTCAGAATGGGTGTAAGCATGGAACTCAAATTGACATAAGCTTTTTTAGTTAGAATCCAATGGCAGACAAGAACATTGTTCTGGAAGCGAGAAAATCAAGCACAGTTTCCTTCTTCCAGGGCAGACCAGCCAAGAATACCAAAGTAGAGCTATATTTTTATTTTTCCTGTTACAGCACAGATCTGTTGTTTGGCTACCAAATTACAGGTTAGGTCTGGTTCTCACGTACTTTTGCTTTTCATATGCTGAACAGAAAGAGTAATAACAGGCTGCTTCTTTTACTTGTGGGATTTAGGTATTCCTCATCACAGAATGGGTCATTTTTCTAAGAAAACCTGCCAGTTTAAAGACTGGAGGTGTATGCCATTCATGTGGGGGTGGAAAACCCATAAAAATGAAAGGTTTTGGCCCAAGAGAGTGGGTTCTAGTTACTTGTTCCCATGTTTAAATGACATGTTTATGAGTCATACCCTTATTATCTAATCCTGAAGCATCATTCAAAGATCACTATCATTTAAATTACAACTTCAGAGAAGGGGCTCTGGGAAATTTTACCAAGGAGAAAATTACATGTATCCATTTAGTTATGAAGCAGCATTCTGCACACACTTTTCATTCATTTTTTAAATGTTCTATAGATAATCTATGAAAGTTAATTAAATAAAGTTTAACAAATATTGCCCAGATGCATAATGTCTGATGTCCTAAACAGAAGACTAGTTAAGCATAATATAACATAGATTGAAGAAAACTACTGCACACAAATATTACCAATTACTATGGGAATCAATCAACATTCATACAAATATTGTTCCCTTCACTGTCTAGTTTATAGCTCTCAAACAGCAATGGGAAATGAAAAATGACTTATTGGCATAAGATTTTGGAGGAATTCTAGATTCAGAGTGAACTGACAACTGAGAGGATTATAGGGACATTTTAACAGACCCTCTTTATCATTCTGACTTAACTCAAAGCAGTATTAGAGAACCACACACGCCAACATGGGGGGAGATTTTGGCATTTTGACTCATCAGAGAATTTCTAAAGAACTCTTTTGGCAGACAGGACCTATCTTGAAGACATCTGGGTTTCTTCAAGTGAAATCAATGCATTCCTTTTTATTTTATTTTTTTAAAGAAAGAACATAGGCATTTCCTTGGTCTCCAGTCATTTATCTTGTCCAGAGATTTAAAAAATTGAACATTAGCATTTATATTACCCCAATATTCATAGAAGATAAGCTATTATTTTGCTTTATTAGAAGAGGAAATGGGAGAACACAGCATCCAAATAATTTCTAATAAGGAAAGAAGAACAATTCGGCAGAACTGATTATTCTTCTCAGGATCCACTGTTACATCAACAGGACAAGTGTATAGAACTAAAGAGAACTCCAACTTATCTGTCTTAAGAGATGGTGTATTCTAGCCTAGCCATTTACAACTCTTCTCTATATGGGTGTCTTTGCTCCTGTAGCCTAAACTACTAACAACTTCTTTGTTGGACATATCACTTCCATTGCTAAAATATTCTTGGTCTGTTGATTAAAAGGAGGAAGTTCAAGTTCATCCTGACTAAAAGAAAAGCAACTCAAATCACCTGCCTTACTAGATGCATAAATTATTCCATCTTGGATTTTTATGGTTTATATAAAATTAGCATTTTTTAATACAAGAGAATAAGCAATGTTAATAAAATATGGGTAATGGGTTAACCAAATCTTTATCAATAAAATCTTATTAGAAGTAAGGATTCCATATTAAAATCTAGATGTAAATATTTGGGTGAATGTAACTAAAATCTAAAAAAAATATTCAGGCTCAAGGTGGGGTAAAATTATTGTCAATATTCTCAATAACTGGAATTTTAATATTTTGAAAGAATGTTCTATGTATGCATAGTTTACTAATTATAAAGTTCCACTCAACACTTAACAGAAAAGCAGGAAAATTTAAAATAAATAACAAAACACTTTTGATCTAAGCTGTGGTTAGTGCTTTTTTTTAATGATAACTTTGAATTATTCTTTTAAGTAATGTGTCTCAAGATTTTCATCTTTTCCTTTTACTATTTGATTTAATAAAGTGATTTCTCATCTATTTTAAATTTGTTAGGTATATGATATTGTTTAAAATGAAAACATATTCTTTGGCTTATTGGAAGAACAAAATAAAGTTACAATTTTACTCACAACTGTTCAAATACTCCTACCTGCTCTTATGTTTTCTAAGTCCATATGGTCACAAATAACTTGAAGTGATTGCTTAAAACTCACTATAAAGCAAGCAGATTGTGTTAAACACCAGTTGGGATTTAATGACCTTTTATAGAAAGATTCCATTCCTTAATGTTCTGTGCTTTGCCTTGAGATGATTAGATGATCTGTTGACTCAGCATTCCTCTACTCATCAACAAGAGTGGATTTGGGAAGTTGAGGTTTTTCTCAAGCATCTGATTTTAGAGCTGCAGTAGAAGCAGGACACAACAGCAAGAACTGCAGGTGTACACTCTAAATCAATGTCTTTTCTTTCTCAGGAAAACCTCCAGAGCATGTTCTAGCTCATCTCACATCTGGTTTATAGTAACTGGTTGGTGAATGGAACATATGAATATGTTGCATGTATAATTACATATTTACCAAAATGTAACAGACTTTGAAGGCAGTCATTCCCTGTGGCCATTTCAGTGATAGGGGATAATCTGAAGAATGGAGTTGTGTGGGGAGCTCTGGGTGGCTTCTCAACACTTTACCATAATTTTCTCCATGAGGGTAGTGAACTAAGTTTTCAAGGGTGGTAACTGGAGAAACACTAAAGGCAATCTCTAAAATTCTCTCTTTGTGCCTGAACTATGGCATTAGCCTCATAAGTGATCTTCAGCCTTCAGCTTTGCCCTCCTCTGTCTATTCACTATTCAATAGATCTTGATAGATCCTCAGTGTGATGCTGACATTCGTATGTTTGGCATACTCCTTTCCATTTCCTGTAAAGTAAAATCCAAAACCTTTCTGAAGGTCTAGAAGCCCTCTAAGATCCACTCTGTCTTAGCACGCTAACCTCACTGCCTTGTGTTCTTTGTTTAACTCACTCCTTTCATGCTACAATGGCCTTGATCTTTCATAAAGGCACCAGGCACATTCCTACCCCTGGGCTTCTGAACTTGCATTTGTCTTTAACTGCACACATCTCCATTTACCCTATAATACATTTACTCATGTTCTTCAAATATTTTTTCAAATATTCCTTTCTTAGTGAGACTACCTCTGATATCCCTTTTTAAAATTTAAATTCTCATACAATTCCCTGCACCCCTACCCTTCCTGTTTCACTTCTTCTCCTTAGTAATTATCACCTTGTAATATTCTACTTAAGTTACTTATTCAATTCACCCATCTTCTCCCACTAGAGTAAAAGCCCCCTGTGGATCAGGTGGTTTTTTTTTCTTTTTCTGTTTTGTTCACTGTTATGAACAGTGCGTGAAATATTGTGTGTGCTCAGAACAATTGCACCCTGCTAGCGGTCCATAAGAATTTGATTAAGGATCCAAGGTGTCTACTTTAGCTGGCTGCTTGTTAGAGTGACAAAAAGCCTAATCATCTATTTAAGCTGTGAACCAATAGGCACTGAAGAAAAGAAATCTGTGTTCTGCAGCCAAAGAAAATGCCCCAAAATTAACCTTTGACTTACACGTTGAATACAGAAGATACAACAACAACAAAAAAGTGGGTGACATGGTACAATTCAATATTATCTGGAGAGGGAAAACATACCAGAAGTGTATCAGTGCATTTTTATATATAGCATATTTATTTCATTGCTATAGTGCACCTTTCCAGAAAGTTACGACATTTTTATGAAAATGAAGACATAAAGTATAATTTAAAGCCAAGTAGAATCACGAATGTTTCTTTATGCTTTGTTAAGTATATTACCAGCAATCATCTTGTCAAAAACAAAACTTTATTTTACTAATATTATTAGTAAATGTGTTCTTCTAGTCTTAAAAATATATACTTTATTGTAAAAAAGATAGTTCATATATAATATAGTTTTGTACAGTTATGTGGATTTAGAAATTTTCTTTAAAAATATGTGACCATTGTACTCCTGTTTTAAGTAATCTTAATTTTTAAAAGAGCAATTAGCCTTTAAGAAATACCAAAGCTAATTAAAAATGACAACTTAGTCATCTAAGCAAACAACAGCTCAGAATTTGTCCATACTACCTAGTATAAACTGATAATGTACTAAACTATGGTTTAAAATGACTACTTTTCAATTATGTTTTTTGAAAAAGCCCTCACAGCTGTACAGACCTCACATGCTCTTTCCTGTCATGCTCGGTTGATTGATTCTCTGAAGCTGGTTGCTTTTTTTCTTTTTTTACTTTTCTGAGGTGAGAAGCAGGTAGGCAGCAAGACAGACTCCCACATGGGCCCGACCAGGATCCACCTGGCATGCCCAACAGTGGGTGAGCTCTGC
Organism: Saccopteryx bilineata; assembly: GCF_036850765.1. Taxonomy (NCBI): domain Eukaryota; kingdom Metazoa; phylum Chordata; class Mammalia; order Chiroptera; family Emballonuridae; genus Saccopteryx; species Saccopteryx bilineata. Next base: position 94,284,284 of record NC_089494.1, read on the forward strand.
CCATCTGGGCTGTTACTCTGCTGCAATTGGAGCCATTCAGTGTCTGAGGTGGAGGCCATGGAGCCATCCTCAGTGCCCGGGCAACCTTGTTCCAATGGAGCCTTGGCTGTGAGAGGGGAAGAGAGAGAGAGGGAAAGTAGAAGGGAAAGGATGGAGAAGCATATGGGCGCTTCTCCTGTGTGCCCTAGCCAGAAATCAAACCCAGGACTTTTATATGCCAGGCCAATGCTCTACTACTAAGCCAACTGGCCAGGGCTGAATATTTTTGTATCTAAGGCTACATACATATAAACTTTTATTTTGAAACTCATTAGGGCTTAAGTTAATGAATCTTCAGTTATCTATGCTTTGAAACCTTAGAGGTTCAAAAACCTCAAAAATAAAATAATGTATTTGCACGTTTGAATATAAGATCAAGCTACTAGAGAGCATTATGCCCTATAAAACATTAATTTAGCAACTAAATAAATGTCAACTCTATAGTGAACCAACATAATGGAAGGAGGGGTGGTAATTTTAAAAATCTCAATCCCATTGAGCTCCCTCATGTAAAACTGGAAAAATTCTGTAAACCACTCAAATATTCTTTATAAGTGAATATAGAAAAAGCAGTTTGTCACTGAGTAAATGTTTTCCCTAGTTCTCCCCTACAAATTCATTAGAGTACTCTCATGTTTTTCTCTCCTCATCTTTTCTGTTCTTTGCATCTGTGTATTTCACAAAATACTCATGTTTTACTTCTCTGTTCTCTTCTTCATGCCCATTGTTCACATTGCTCATTTTGCACAAAAAAATTGCAGACACAGACCCTGACCAGGTGGCTCAGGGGATAAAGTACAACTTGGGGTACCAGAGGTCGTGGGTTCGACCACCATTTAGGGCACGTAGGAAAAGCAATCAATGAGTGCACAAATGGATGGAACAACTAAGTGAAACAACAAGTTGATGCTTCTCTCTCTCACTCTCTTTCTCTCTCTTTTTCTCCCTCTTTCAAGTCAATGGAAAATTTAAAAAAAAAAAAAGAAATTGCAGACACAGAAATGCATTTGCACTAACAGAGACAGGAGGCAGTCTCAAAGTCTGCTTGGTTTCATTCAGATAAGACTGTGCAAGGTTCCCAAACAAATCTAGACTCCTAAGAAATATAGTGCTGGAAGCACAGTACACTACACTTCTTCTTCAAGTCATATTCAGGAGCTTCTGCCATATCATGACCTTGTCAGGTGGCAGGGCCAGCTACTGGGGAGTTAAGAACTGGAATAGGACTACCAATATGTCAGGAAGTTCTGGATGACTGTATTTTGCTGAATAATGTAGGAGTAACTGCTGGCAATAATAATAGGCCTCAAAATAGCAATAATTTCTCAATGACTATATCAAGGGGTGACCAATTTCTATCATGTGTTGATGTCAATTTAGCACGTAGATGTTCCCTGGAGAAAAAAGAAATGAGATTCCATACCTGCTATTTTTTGTAAGTGATTTAAACTACATACAACATCTCTTCCAGGCTCAGCCATAGAGCATTCTGGAAATGTCAAGAGGCCAAGCGCCAGGAACTGCACTCAGTATAATCATGCTACTCTTGTGTTTAATCTGGAAATAAGGCAGTTCTCAATACCATGGCAGTCTTGAATGAATATGAAATACAAAATATCACAATAGAATTAAAGGACAAATTCTATTGGCTAATGCCCAAGAGGAAGCTACAGAAATCCCCTGAAAGTGCATGCAGTGTTAACAACATTTAAGGTGAAATGAAATGTATTTATTTTATTAGAAAGACAGGATCGTGGATACCTGACAATTGTCTGGTCACCAGTCTCTAACTCTCAGTTCTTCTATCACCATCTTTACTTCACATGATGTCATTGGAGGACAGATATATGTGCAGTGGATATGGACCAGAGATATTCCTCTTTAAGCTATAGACAGACTTACGTAACATGCAGCCTAAGTGTACTGACGGCCCTTTCTTACCAATACCCTAGAGACCTAAAGTTGGTGGCTATTAGCTGGAAGGGGCTCATATGTATTCTGGCCCCCACTGTATTGTGCAAAATATGGAATTATTTACAAATATTTAAAATCAGAAGACTTTGCTTGACCTGTGGTGGCACAGTGGGATAAAGCGTTGATCTGAAACACTGAGGTCACCGGTTCGAAACCCTGGGCTTGCCTAGGCAAGGCATATATGGGAGTTGATGCTTCCTCTCCTCCTTCTCCTCCTCCTCCTCCCCCTTCTTCTTCTTCTTCTTCTTCTTCTTCTTCTTCTTCTTCTTCTTCTTCTTCTTCTTCTTCTCCTCCTCCTCCTCCTCCTCCTCCTCCTCCTCCTCCTCCTCCTCCTCCTCCTCCTCCTCCTTCTTCTTCTTCTTCTTCTTCTTCTTCTTCTTCTTCTTCTTCTTCTTTTCTCTCTCTCTCTCTCCCTCTCTAAAAATTGAATAAATAAAGTCTTTAAAAAAATCAGAAGACTTTGTACTTTAACAGTCATATTGTTGCTTTTCTGGGAAAACCAAAAGTGATTCTCATCACTGGAAATAAATGCCCTTCTGGGAACATTTGTTCACAGCTAAAGCTGGTTGCTCTGTTCATGAGGCAAAATTTCCAGTTTGCCACTCACTCATTGTTGTGCCTTTTAGGCCAGATGTGCTTTGCCATTTTATCATCTGCCTGACTTTAGATGTGAGACATTTTATCTAAATTTTCCAAATGTATCTGAAAGCATCAATGACAAGAAATGCCAAATCTGGAGAGAAGTAAGACTCTCTTACTCAATAAGAATAATGTGATTGTTGCACCCAGTTCTTCTCTACACATGTTCCAGTCTAAAACTAGGAAAAGGAAGGAATGATAAAAGTCCCCAAATAAAGACCAGAGAGGGAGAAAGAGAGAGAGAAATACACTAACATATTAGTATATAAATTTCTTTGTGAACATTGATACTTTTCCTTGGGAATTAAGTGCAGAAAAGGATAAGAAGATTGGAGTAGCGTGGGAAGATTCATGCAAAGGGGTAAGTTTATATTCCTTTATTCACTGGAGTATTTCTGAAAAGCTAAGGAAGCCTAAGACTCGGGCACCTTCCCAGCAATAGTTCCTTCCAAGATCCCATAACCTGTTTTTATATTTGTAATTTTGTGTTGCTTTTTTCACTGAAGATCCCCCAAATTGTGTACATTTCAAGCCTTGACCCAATTTATCAGTCAAGGGAATAAAATGAAACACACACACACACATATATTTGACAACATGTGTTTGTGTATGTGTGTGTGTATCTGTGACTAAGCCTAACTAACCAAGGAAAGGAGAAAATCCAATATTCACTAAACCTGTGTTTTAAAGAAGGAAAATATCTCAGAAATTGTTTATTCCATGAAACATCTTCTGAGTCATTATATGAGAAAATAAGTTATTTTCAAATAAATTAAAATTTTATTAAAACCTATTTTATGAATAAAATTAGAAACTTTGATATAAATTATTTATGTAACTGAATATTCTATAACAACTAAGATTTAAGAGTAGTAATATGACTCAAGGTATACCCTGATTCTTGTATTATGGAAATGCTTAGAGTTTTATCATAAATAGGTCTCAGAAGATTGTCCCCAAAAATAATTATTAAGAAATTATTTTATAAACATTAGTTAAAGTCACAAGTATAATAAATATTGAATCTGTTCTATAAACTCTAATATAATAATTTATTCTTTTTGTCTTTATAGTATCATCTTATACAAAAAGTGTAGATAATAAGATATTGGTAGGTTTTACTTTGAGATAATAATATCTACAAAATATGATGTTTCCCATCCATTAAAATCAGAAATTTACCTTTGACATAGAACCAATATATAAGCCACTGTTGTTCAAATTATACCCAAATGCACATGAAATATTGTGTTGGAGATTTTTGATTATCTCTTGTTTCTCAAAAGCTCAGTGCTTTTCATTCAGAAGCCAAAGGTTCTGGACTGAAATGGAGGAATTCAGTTTATTTCAACATGAAAATTTAAAATCAGGCATGGAGCAACAGGCTAACATAAGGAAATTCCATCTGTCATTAGGAAATTAATATATAATTAAATAATACACTGAAATTTGATAATATGGTTCCCTTACACACATACTATGTGTTTTTCATATGGCTGACATCAATTAAAAGCAAAGATTTATGAAAGTATCAACTACCCTTCAAAGAAAGTATTTATATAAAATGTCTCAACATTATATACAGTATTCTAATAAAATTCCTTTTGTAAACATACATTATTTCTTTATTTTCCTTTTTTTCTTCTTTTTCTATTTTTTAAAAAGTCATATTTTGGCAAGTTTGCTAATAAAGACACTAGAGCCACATTTATAAAGTGGTAGATGAAAGAAATACAAAACCAGAAATGTGTTCTACTAAAGATGCTTTGACTATTTCTTGCCAGATAAACTAGAATATATATATATCATATATATATATGATTTTATTTTTATTCATTTTAGAGGTGAGAGAGAGAGAGAGAGAAAGAGAGAGAAGCAGGGGAGAAGCAGGAAGCATTAACTCCCATATTTGCCTATAATAGGCAAGTCCGGGGTTTTGAACTGGTGACTTCAAGTGTTCCAGGTCGATGCTTTGTCCATTGCGCCACCATAAGTCAGGCCAGACAATATATTTTTCATAATAAAAACAGACCTACTTCTATATATTTAGATTGCCACTAAGTTTAAATGTCAAAATTTCTAGGTTTATAGCTCTCTGCCAAAACCAAAGTTGTATTTGTACAAATAAACAAACAAAAAATTTTAATACATACAAAATAATTTCTATATAGGATCTCTGATTTTGCTTACAATTTTTGCATACACACACTAGGCTCTTCTTGTGACTACTGTCTTCTCAAATCTTTAAAGTTAGAAATATATGTGCGAGAAGAAAATGACAGGGGCATCAAGATCAATGAAAAGTGTTTATATGTGTGTGTGTGTGCACGTGTATTTTCTTCTTTCTAATAGTGCCTTCTATTACCTAGATTTTCATCAGTGTCTGGTCATGGTTTGGGGGTAAAATAAATGAGTTAAAAATACTGCATTTAAATTGATGCTTTATTATACTTTCTGGTTGTTGTTACTCTGTTTTGTTCTGTTTATGCTTTTGTGGGGAAAAGTTCTTTTTAAATACTAAAATGTTTTGCCTGACCTGTGGTGGCGCAGTGGGATAAAGCGTCGACCTGGAACACTGAGGTTGCCGGTTCGAAACCTTGGGCTTGCCCGGTCAAGGCACATATGGGAGTTGATGCTTCCTGCTCCTCCCTCCCCTTCTCTCTCTCTCTCTCCTCTCTCTCTAAAAATTAATAAATAAAATATAAAAAAAAATTTTTAAATACTAAAATGTTTCTTACTTAGAAGATTATGTCTTCAACTCTCAACATTTGAATTTAATAATATGAATAACTTTAAAAATTTTTAAATAGGATTTCAAAAATTCTAGTGCTACTTTAAAGGAAGGGCAGAAACCCAGTGTTCGGGTATATCAAGAATCTGTCTTTGTCCAATTGTATCAGAGGAGCGATTTCTCTCTCTCTATTTTTTTTTAATTTTGTGAGGTAATAAAATATTTAAATAACTGATACTTGGCAGAAACACTTATTCCCACAGTATTTCTTGCCAAAATAAAAGAAGAAAGATTCAAATATCAAGCAAGGCATGCTGTATTTGTGAGATTATAAACTTGATTTTCTGCATGACCTTCCCTTTAAAATAAAATAAAATAAAGCACAGTTAAAGAAAATATGTGGAGTTCAAATCCAGAAACTCTTTGTGAAATGATATAAACATTTTTAATAAATGACAAAAATTAGGAAAATAGAAAGAGGATATAGCAAGAAACAATCTTCCTCTGACACTGAATGAATCAGATACCACAATTATTTTCCCAGTTTCAATATTTGTTCTGTTTTTAAAAGGAACAGAAAAGTTAGGACAACATGACCCATAACTAGTTATTATCTAAATAAAATTAAATGCTTTTAAAAAGTTTTCCTCGGGGGGGACAAAAATTAGAAAACAAACTAGGTAAAAAATAATGTGTGTTCACTGGGCCTTGTTTTGTGGAAGGAAATGCTCTTCCGAAAAAAAAAGTAATTACATTCTACGAAAGTTTCATTTTTGTAAACATCAAATTGGCAAATATACCTTTACTTTCTTCCCCAAAATTTGTAAAAGATTTGCCTTACAACATTTAAAGAACTCACTTCAATAAGGTTCTTTCATTTAATTACTGCATCCAAAATTTATTAAGGAAAGAAAACAAAAACATTTGTGAGCCATGGGGACTGATGGTAACGCAGGTACAGTGAAACCGGGAAGATCTGCTGATTCCAGATGGAGTGGATATATTCCCGTGGCACCTATTACTTGCCAAATGTTTCGTAAAGCAAACACATGACCTAAAAGATTTTGCAAGTGTGGGGTCTTCAAAAAAAAGTACACACTTGCAAAAAATAATTTTGTTCTTATTTAAAAGTCATTTCTTAATTCCTAACCATAAGTTGTTTTTAAAAACACACACTTTTAATATTTTTCAGCTGTCATGCCCACTTTCGTGAGTCTACATATGTGGGTACTCCATAAAAACTCAGTGGTGATGGCAGATTTCCCCTTTGAAATATTTCATCTGTTGCTAGGGGTGGGGGATTGTCACTTTGGTGCCATGAACACCATTTCTTCTAAAAGCTCTGATTTGGGACAGCCCCTTTAGAACAAACGTAGCATGGCTTGATGTCACTCAAATGGGTGGTGTTAAAGAGTGAAGAAACATATGACTATGTCAAGATAAAAAAAGGAATTTTAACTAAGAACATATTGGTGAGACTCTTTACAACAGTAAAAGAACTGCTGTAAAAAAATCAACAACTGTTATAATGAAGGCTTGGCTATGAAAGAGTAAAAATTTATTATCTGTTGTTTGCAGTGACCAAATCCTATGTTCATGGAAGTCCTACTCACTCCAAGAAGACTGACAAGGTTGTGAGGCCCCCTATTATCTCTTCCTTCCTTGCATTCCTCTGACAGTTTCACGTTGTACCAAACATTTTTGCACTTAATTGTAATCCATTTTTCATTGTCCAGTAACTGTTTAGAGGTTTTGTGGTTTAGGAGGTTTTACATCTTTTTTAATTAATTCACATTCTGCCTCTTTCAAAATAAATACTGTGTTGAACAATAATAAATATTAATTGACATAAATAATTGGCATAAATAAATATAAGTAATAATACTTATTAAACAATACATATTTAATTGATTATTAATTCATTCAGAAAATCTTGCTAAGCACCTACTATGGCCAGGTTAATAAGTGTCATGGTCCCTAGCTCTCAGGTAGTATATATATTTTCAGTAGAGTACAAGGAATTAAGCCCATATGACAGTAACATAATGCTACAGCCAGTGATGAGTGTAGGCAGCGAAGGAAGACCAGATGCTATCAAGGGATCCTTTGTTGTCTGGGCAGTGGGGTGAGGCAAAGTTTCAGAGGAACTAACAATTTATTTTGAGCCCAAAGGGTAATTTAAAATTATTGTTGGAGGAGGAAATAAAATCATCCTGGAAACAGAAAAATATAGTTATGTTTAAAGAATTAAAATAAGACCAGTGTGAGAGAGTAATAAATTTAGGGGGAATAAATAAATAATAAATTTCTGAAAGAACATGTCAGAAAGATCAGCAGGGACCTTACCATGTAAAGCCTCAGGGTTTATGGTAAAGATTTTGAACTTCTATGCTGCACACATAAAGGCCATTCAGAGTTGTGAGGCAGGGAACAACATGATAAGATTTACCTGTTAAGAAAATTATTCTTGCTGCCATAGTCAATCATGGGTTAGAAAAACAAATGTAAAGATAAAGAGATCAGAGAGAAAAATATTTCATTAATCCATGTGAAAATGACACAGACTTGAACGAGGGCAAATGACAGCAATGGCCAAGAATAGACAGACGAGATGTTTGGAAAGTCAAATCTTTCCATTTTGATCTTTTTCATGTAGAATTTGAGAGTGAAAGGAATCAAAAGTAATATTCTGGCTTCTAGCTTGAACAACCAAGTAGGAAATGTTTTCACTTACTGAGATGGCAAAAGAAGAGTGAGAGAGTGAGACTATAAGGAGAAGGAGTGGGAATCAATAGTCAGCTTCTGATATTGTTTCAACGGCCTCTGAGGTATCAAAAGAGAGACATTGAAAAAATAGTTGGATAGAAGATCTGGAGCTCAGAAGAGAGATTTTTTTGTGGGGGGGGAATATCATTAGGGAGTTATCAACCTATAGAGAACATTTGAAAAACAAAACTGAACAATCTCAGAGAGAAAGTAGGCATGAGAGGACCCAGGACTGAACCTAGAAGCTTTCCATACAGGGTAAGAAGAGAGAAAACACACCAACAGAAAGGATAGCGGAAAAGCAGCAAGTTGAGTCTGAGGAACCCCAAGGAAAGAGAGTTTAAAGGAGACCTTGCTTGTTGACTGCCCCCTTGTAAGAATCTGTTCAATCACTACTTCATGCCTTCAATTCCAATTGTTTCCCATGGGTGATTCCGGTTGGAGTTTGCACTCAAGGGAGTTTGATTTCCCTGTCACCACAGTCTCTATTTATATGCTATGTTCCTCCCAACTGGCATCAAGTGAGCTGTTCTGGAAAGTACTTAAATATCACTTTGCAAAACTGCATGATTTAAAAAAAAGACATTCTATGTATACCTGGTTAACTATATTTTAGTTCTGGTCACTTAAACATGGACTCCTAATTTGGTGAAAATATATTCATCAATATTTATATGATGTGGTTAACAAATAGGCAAAATTTAATTTATTTCATTAACAAATAATCTTTACAAACAGATGTTCAGTAAGCTATAATTTACTAACTATTCTTCACGACACCTTCTTATCTCTAATAATATTTTATATAGAAAGTAATATTTTAAAAATTCCCAAAAATGTGTTAGTGATACATAAAAATTAATAATAATTATATTTTATTGATAAAATTACTGATAGATTTATATTCTTTTAAACAATTTTAAGGCCTAGGTTAAATATATTCCTGGTAGGACTGCAAATTGGTATAATCACTCTGGAAAACAATTTGGCATTATTATTTTTTTATTATTATTCACTGAGAGGAGGGGAGGCAGGAGAGACAGACTCCCGCATGTGCGCTGACCAGGATTCACCCAGTCAGCCCACTAGGGGGTGATGCTCCATTAAACTGGGTGTTGCTCCATTGCTCAGCAATGGAGCTCATCTTAACACCTGAGGTGGAGGCCATGGAGCCACCCTCAGTACCCAGGACCAAATTGCTCCAATCGATCCATGGCTGTGGGAGGGGAAGAGAGATAGAAAGAGTGGGGGAGGGGTAGAAAAGCAGATGGTCACTTCTCCTGTGTGCTCTGACTGGGAATCGAACCCAGGACATTCACACACCGCACCAACACTCTACCACTGAGCAAGCAGGACAGATGATTTTATTATTTTAAACATTTTCAAAATAATAATGTAATGCCAAAATTTCACTTTAAGTGTACAGTTCTCTGAATTTTAACAAATTTAATATAACTGTATAATTATTTATCAGATTTAAAAATAATACCAATACCCCAGAAATGCTTTAATATTATTTTTTGAATATTATTTTGTATTAGTTTCAGGTGTACAGCATAGCAGTTAGACAATCATATACTTTACAAACTGTTCCCCTGATATTTCTAGGACCCAACTTGCACATAGTTATAATAGTATTATTGATTTTATTTCTTATGCTCTACTTTATATCCCCATGATCACTTTGTAACTACCTATATGTATTTCTCAATCTTTTCACCTTTTTTACCTAGTCCCCCAAAGCCCCTTTTCATTATTGTTCTCTGCTTCTATAAGTCTGTTTTGTTTGTTTACATTGTTCTTTAGATTCCACATGTAAGTAAAATCATATGGTATTTGTGTTTCTCTGACTATCATATTTCACTTGGCACAATACCTTCTGGGTCCATCCATGTTTTTTGCAAATGATAAGATTTTGTTATTTTTTATGGCCAAGTAATATTTTATTGCATGTATGTAGCACCACTTTTTATTCACTCAGCTATTGAAAAACATCTAGGTTGCTTCCATAGTTTAGTTATAGTAAATAATGCTGCAATGAATGTAGGGGTGAATATATTATTTTGTATTGGTGTTTTGAGTTTCTTCAGACATATATCCAAAAGTGGAACCACTGTATTATTAAGTAGACCTATTATTAAGTTTTTAACGTGATTCCGTACTGTTTCCCATAGTGGTTGCACCAGTCTGCATTTCCAACAACAGCACATGAAGGTTGCCTTTTCTCCACACCCTCACCAACACCTGTTTGTTGTTTTACTGATAATCGCCATTTTAACAGGTGTGAGGTGGTTTTCATTTGTAGTTCTGCAAAGATTGGTGATGTTGAGCATCTTTTCAAATGTCTACTGGCTGTCTGTATGCCCTTTCTGGAGAAGTGTGTATTCAAGTCCTTTGCTCATTGTTTTTAATTAAATTATTTTTTCTTTTTTTTTTCATGATGAGTGTATGAGTTCTTCATAAGTTTTAGGTATTAATATCTAATCAGATGTGTTATTGACAAACATGTTCCCCTTTCGGTAGATTGTCTTTTCATTTCGTTGATGATTTATTTTGTTGTGTAAAAACATTTTCGTTTGATGTAGTTCCCATTTGTTAATGTTATACTCTTAAAATTAGACACTAACCTTACAGCAATACTACTCACACACACACATAATATACATATATATGCACATATATATATACACAACTATTCTACTTGTTTATGTGGAGAATTCATGAATATATATAAATTTATATATATTTTATACAATTGACTTTTTGCATGAAGCCTTCACAATTATATCAGAATGTTCAGATCATAACTGATAGGGTATACCAGCTATAATTTCCAACAATCACCTAAAATTTATACATTGTGTATTCATATAATGCAATATAATACAGCTGATAAAATTAAAATAACTGAAATACTTCTAAGTACAACAGCATGTATAAATCTTATAAACATAATGTTGACTAAGAAAAAGAAAATTTCAGAAGGGTAAAATTGCATGACACCCTTTATATAAAGTTTTAAAATAAAAAATATAATATTTAGTCATTTACAGTTGTGAAAAAATAAACAAAATACTAAACAATGATAAAGACAACATGAAGAATAGTGTTCCGCAGTGTAAATGTACCACAGATTTTTAATCCACTCGTTCACTAATGAACACTTGGGCTGTTTCCAGATCTTGGCTATTGTAAACAATGCTGCAATGAACATGGGGGTGCATATCTTCTTTTGAATTAGTGTTTTAGAATTCTTTGGCTATATTCCTAGAAATGGGGTAGCTGGATCATAAGGCAGTTACATTTTTAATTTTTTGAGGAAATGCCATACTGTTTTCCACAATGGCTGCACAAGTCTGCATTCCGACCAGCAGTGCAGGAGGGTTCCCTTTTCTCCACACCCTCTCCAGCACTTGTTGTGTGTTGTTTTGGTGGTTGTGAGGCGATGTCTCATTGTGGTTTTAATTTGCATTTCTGTGATGATGAGTTGAGCATTTTTTTTTTGTAATCTTACCTTTTGTGATAGTATGTATGAACCTGGAGATTATTATGTTAAGTGAAATAAACCAAGCAGGGAAAGACAAATACCATATGACCTCACTTATATGTAGAATCTGATGAACATAATTAACTGAGGAACAAAATAGAAACAGAGGCAGGGTCACAGGGAATAGATAGACAACTTTTAGAGGGAAGAGGGAAATGGATCAGAGAAGGAGAAGGTTTGCCAAATTGGTATATACATAACACATAGACACAGACAACAGGGTAGCAACAACCAGAGGGAAAAGGAGGTAGGAATAGGGGGGCATAGGGAGTAAAATGAGTGTTAAGAGACTTTGCATTGGGGCATGGGAAAATGATATGGGGTGTAGACAGTGTAATATTGAAACCACACTGTAGACAGTGACACTTGAAACCATATCAACACCATAAATTATAAAAGAAAAATTAAAAGAAAAAAAGAAGAGTGTTTTCCTCTGATGTAATGCAGAGGGATGGAACAGGAAGAGTTACATGGATGAGTAATAATGTAATATGTAAGATCGGGAAAATTGTGAGTGAAAGCAAGTATTATTAATAATTAAATGTGGATAATAGTGGTAAACAGAATTTCTCAGGCAAACTGGGACATAGGGTCACTCTAGTTATTGAAAGTTCTTTAGTTCTTAGGTTGAGTGTTGAGTTTCTGGGAACACCTCTTATTTTAACTAGTTAACTAATTAATTAATTAATATAAATTAAAACTGTTCATGACCAATGATTTTAAGGCGTCATGAATCAAGGATTAGAGTGGATACAATGGCCCCTAAAGACTTGGGCTGTGACTAGTAACTAACCCATTATGTAAGTCAATATTTTAATAACTTGTACAACTAGAGGTGGATAAAGGATTTCTTTGGGCTAAAGTGTATATAATTTTAAGTATATTAATGAAGAAATCAGGACCAGTTGCCTTGCTATCCCCCCAAAAAATAGAGAAAGAGGAAAATGAAAGAATCATTACTAGGGCCTCTCCAAGGAACTTGGAAGCTTAAGTGTTAGCTTAAAACCCCCTTTGGTTATGGCCATCCTGGAGCATCCCAGCTGAGCATCTGCCTTAAACCTATATACAGATTCTCAGACTGATCCAGACAACAGCAAGAACTGCCACCATTGATGACAGTGCCAGAGCAGACACAATGGGTATATTGGGTTACTGCTATTTAGGTTGCATATAAGTCAATTACAAATTCACTTTGACTTGCTACATTATAAATCTATGCTTCAGTATATACCAAGGAAGTACCTAAATATTTTCAGCATCATTGCAGAATATAAAGCAACTCTGGAATCACTTCCAACAACATAACAGTCCCTTTACACCAATGCCTAAAACACAGAGAGGCACAGAGGGGTACACGTTTGTTGTTTGAATAAATATATACAACCAAACCTGGATTTATATCTAAGCTTTATCCATTTAGTGCTACACCTCCTGAAACTATCTTTAAAGTAGAGAAAGCAATAAAACAGAATGCTGCTGCAAGGATTACTGAGAAAAGAGAAACAAATTCACAGGATAAACACTCAAAACTGTTACTGCCTTTCCTTTGCTCCAGAATACAATGAAAGAACATGGTGTCTCAAGCCATAAAAAGAGAATGGGATTTCTCTTCTGAAACAGATCGCAGAAACTGAAATGACGAGGTTTCCCAACCACACAGAATGTTCTAATTAAGCTAGTGCCAATGTCTTGATTAAGTCTCTATCACTGTAACTCAAAGTAAATATTATTGAAGATTGTAAATTCTTATTAATATTGAATTGAGCACACAAGGGAGTGAATTCTCTGTATGGTAGCTTTGAAGAAGGGAAGGAAAGAAATCACAGCAATTAGTTCCAGCGAATAGAAAAATGGAAGGCAAAACTGGTAGGACAATACATAAATTACAAATATATTTGTCATAGGTAATTTTTGGAAAAAGATGAGTTATGATTAAATGAAAGACTAAATTAAATTAAGGAAAATCAAAATACAAAGGAGAAAAAAAGCCTAACTAAATGCCTTGTAGTTACTAGCACCATTAATAATGATTACCGAAAATGATTATATCATCACTGAATGATGTGGAATTTCTTATGCCTTATATATAACAAACACATTAATATCTGTTAAACGTTTGAACACATTATCAATATTTGATAAACTTTTACTTTTCAGGAACCAGCTCATGGGTGTTCACAGTCTTGTATTTCATAGTTTCATCATTGCTATTTAACTTTAACTATTATCTGAAACTACCCAGCTCACACATCTGGTATAGAAATTTTATATGTAAAATCAAGGCTTTTAAATAATATTTCATTTACTTTCAGAACTATATTTTTATATTCTTAATTATGAAAAAAAAGATCCTGAAAAGTAAATCCATTTCCACTTCTAGCTACATTTTAAAATATATAATTTTTAGTCTAAAATACATGGAATTCTCAACTTTAGAAAGACTGTCCTCTGGGTCTCACAAGATATATTTTATAGCAGTTTAGGAGAGGAACCATATTTTTATGGTACTCAGGAGCTTTGGATGAGCAGAAGACCACCAAGAAGTGGAATATGTTTTCAGTTCTGTGGGTGTTACTAGAAGGGATTTGCTAAACCTACAAATTTCCTCCTCAGGTCACTCACTAGTAAGGCAAGGTGACATATATACATTTTATACTTAATACATATGTGTTGGTGATATAATTGCAACAAATTATTCCTGTCAAGATAAATTTAAAATATATTTTTATCCAAATATTTCTAAGAATATCAATGAAAATGATATTTTCCAATTATAAAAGATCATTTTGTTACTTTCAGCAAAAACCTTGAGAATATCAAACTAGTAGAGAAAAAAATTGGTTTTATATCTATAGCTGTTTTATCTTAACAATACCATTTTGAATCTGTACTTCATATAGTAAAGTATTTTATGCTTACATTGTAAATATCAAGAGTCCGAATAACACAGCAGAGAAATAACATTGTAATGAGATTTAATTATTAGTGATGAGGATAGTAATAAAAAACAAATTAATATCAGTAATAATAACTACCCTCTGAATTGTTTTCAGTTTGTGCAAGGTATGTAGTAAGCAGCAATTCTGTGCATTATCTAAGATAATCTTCATAGTAATCTCATAAAAAAGAGGAAGGTCAGAATTGGAATTTTAATGCAGATAAATGATGGTGGGAATGAGAGAATGAAGAATCTTTTAGCCTATTCTATTTTCCATGAAAAATAGTTTTGCAAAAAATGACCTCTGGCCTTGCTCCATTCCTCAAGGTAATTCTCAGAATTGCAATTTGGCAATGTTAATCAGTAGACTTGAAAAGTTTCATAATTGAACTAGCAATTCAATTGCTATGAATTTTATCTAAAGAATTAACCTGAAGTAAGTATAAAATACAAAGGCAAGGATGATCATTAAAATAATTTCTAAGATAATAAAGATTTAGAAATGATACAAGAAATATTATGGTATACATAAGTGATAATAAGTAGATTTACTTACTATGCACTACTGTAAATTATATTATAAAAAAGGTTTCAGAGCATGGGAAGAATTGGTTCAGTATGTATTGCTAACCTTAAATATTATATATCAATTTGGACAGAAATAAAAATATTTAAGTATACAGGCATACATCAATTTATTTTGCTTATTTCATTGTGCTTTACAGATGTTGTATTTTTATAAGTTGAAGGCAAGACTCTCCCATCAGCAAAAAGGTTACTGAGTTGTTAACTCAATATTGCTTTATTGAATAATCACCTTTATTGTCATCAGGAACCAAACCCAAAATAGCACTAAGATATGCCTATATTCTAAAAAGGTTCTAGATAAAAATGCATCAGAATGGAAATGTACAACACTTCCCTCAGCTGCTCCAGCTCCCACATCAAATCCATCAGTGGTGAAGGATGGATGGCAGTGGCAAGCCGTCCTCGTGGAGAGAGCTCTGGGGTCCTTCCGAATGTGGCTCCCTGGCCATCAGTGAACACAATGATATCCTTTAATAACTCCATTTTCTGCTCAAAATATCCAGAGCTTACTTCTGTGGCTTGCTCTAAGAACTTGATAGATCCAAATTTTCCTTAGAGCCTTCAATAAAACCCTCTTTGAAACACAAAACTTTGGGAGCAAACAGGGAAGAGGCTCAGGTCATCAGTTTAAAATGACAAGAATAAGTTACCCCATGATTTATAGAATTATAAAATACAATTCTTCTCCTCAAAATAAATTTTGGGGGAATGACAGAGACACTAGGAAATAACTAAGATAAAATTGATACTAAGAAAAAAACTAAAGAAGGCCCTGGTTGGGTGGCTTAGTGGACAAAGTGTTGTCCTGGAGCATCGAAGTTGCCAGTTTGATCCCCAGTTAAGGCACATATGAGAAGCAATCAATGAGTGCACAACTAAATGGAACAACTAGATAAAACATTGAGTTAATGCTTCTCTCTCTTTCTGTCTCTCTCTCTCTTTCCCTCCCACTCTCCCTCCCTCCCCACCTTTATCTCTTTCTCCAAAATCAATGGAAAAATTAAAAAAGAAAAAATTAAGGGAACTGCTAGAAGCAAAATTCTCCAGATCCCATTAAGTACATACTTTGCCTAATAAAGTACTATCAAGTTTGTACATTTGGTTATTAACCCTTTGACTAATACAAGTAATAATTATCCTTACTGAAAAATCTTTTCAAAGAAATTCAGTTTCAAGGTCAGGGTCCAGAATTAAAAAATATGAATCTACATGATACAAGTTTAGCCAATCAACAAACTGAAGAACTTTTGAGGGTTTCAGAGAGGATACTTGACTCAAGACAATTCCAAGACACTTAAACCAGCACCCATGTGAAATGATAAAGCTATTTCCAACTCAGATGTCCTAACACTCTTAAAGATGTGATAATTGACAGCACCAGAAAGGACATATTCCTGCCAGATAAGGGAGGTGGAAAAATTTTTTTTTTCATTTTTTTGAAGCTGGAAACGGGGAGGCAGTCAGACAGACTCCCGCATGCGCCTGACTGGGATCCACCCTGCATGCCCACCAGGGGGCGATGCTCTGCCCCTCTGGGGCGTTGCTCTGTTGCATCCAGAGCCATTCTAGCACCTAAGGCAGAGGCCACAGAGCCATCCTCAGCGCCCGGGCCATCTCTGCTCCAATGGAGCCTCAGCTGCAGGAGGGGAAGAGAGAGACAGAGAGGAAGGAGAGGGGGAGGAGTGGAGAAGCAGATGGGCGCTTCTCCTGTGTGCCCTGGCTGGGAATCGAACCCGGGACTCCTGCATGCCAGGCCAACGCTCTAGCACTGAGCCAACCGGCCAGGGCCGGAAAATTTAAAGTTACATAAAATTAATTTTATTTTTAGATCAGGTACCACACACAAGTCTTGCCTCCACGTGTCCTATCAGGGAATTCCGGAGATTATTTCACTGAATAAGCAAAGCTCAGACTTGGTTACAAATGAGTTGCCTGATATGTAGCCACCAGCCAGCAATGGATTGTTGTTCTACTGTAGATCCACTCAAACATTGCTCAAAGAATGTGATTTCTCACTCAGACTCAAGGGATAGACTAATTTATAAGTGGTCACTGTTTTTCAGATTTCCAGGAATTGGAAGAAGTCCATTAGAAGACTGATAAATGTTGTCTGGGGAAAAGTTAAGTGAATGTACTAAGAATAAAAATAAGCAAAAAGTATACAGGTGTTTGTTGTATCCCAGGTGAAATGTCCAGTTAAAGACATCCTCTGTTGAGGAGGATCTTGAACTAAATGGGCAAAATAATACACAACGGATAACAGGCAGCATCCTTCCTTAGGGATTAAAGTGATTATTCAATAGCTCCATGCTCAAAGGTACTATCACGCCAGAAACAGAGGCATCACAAGGGTTCAATAGCATAGACATTATTACCTCCACTTTACCCACACAGCATGGTTTCCAATGTACAACTTCAGTACTCAATGCTGATCACCTAACACAGAATCATTTCCAAAGAGATTAGAAACTTCCTGATAGCAGGTAAAACCTTTATGATTTTGACAGGGCAGCAGTTTATCTTCACTATAATATATACATATTATGTGAATGGATTTGTTACACAGTTTCTGGCACTATCATCCACGAGCTTATGGAAATATCTTGCTTATCGTCATAGAATCCCACAACACATTGCATCTCATTTCATAGCAAAAACTGCAGCAATTGGTTTCCACCCATGAAATTCACTTGTGTTGCAATGTACCTCATTTTCCAAAGAAACTGATCTGATAGAATAATGCATGGCTTACTGATGATTCACTTATGAAGTCAGCTGGGAAACCACATCCTGGTAGTGCTGGGTGCTATGAATAAGGGATGGGTGTAAGGTGCTGCTTTTCCCATGACCAGTATATAAAGGTTTGAGAACAAAGGAATAGAAGTAGGAGTTGCTCTTTTCACTATTACATCAAATGACACTAATTGTGTCATTTTTGCTTTGTGGTCTTAAAAATCCACATACTGAAGGTTTTGCAATAGTTCCCAAAAGAGAAATGCTTCCATCAATAACAGAACAACTGAATTGTAAGTGTTCAAACTACTGCCTGGATAATTTGCAGTTCTCCTCACATGGAACCATCAGGCACAAAAAGGGCTATGGGTATTCAACAAGAAATCAGTTTGCTGAAAGTGATGAAATTCACTGGGACCCCTGCCCCTTAATACTTCCAGGCCCAGTAGTAAAATTCAAAACAGTTATCTAGTAAGGCCAGGACTATTAAAGGTTCAGACCTTTCAGGAAAGATATGCTGGCTCACCAACCAGTAATAGAACCCTGACCGATGAGCCTTTTGTTGAGGTCAAGAGGAGCACAGAGAGGGGGTGAGGGAATAAAGCAACCTTATGATTAGAGACAAAAATGAAGGCTATATCAGATTTGTTTATTTTTGTTATGCATATATTAACAAATTATTCCCATTTTACCCTTTCTTCTTGCTCTGCTATATCTACAAAGAGTGTTGGTGAAGCTTAAATTTGCATTTTCAATCATAAGTCACTATATCTTGAGGAAATGCATCTAAACCAGATGAAGAGGTATCGCCAGGAAATCTTCAACTTTCAGAGTGGGCAGTGAATGATGACTCACTCAAAAAAGTATACCCCTTTTGTGTGAGGTGTAAGAATAGTTTCATTTGTGGTTTGTGGGGTTGTATTTTATTAGGTAGAAGCATGAAGCTGCTGAAAAGGAGTAAGTTATACATGGTAGGAGAGAATACAGGCTGCACAGGAAAAGTGGTGGACTGTGATACTTCTTTGCAGTTTCACTCACAAATTCATCACTAGACTTTATTCTGCTGTCCAGGAATTGTCTTTTTGCAAATAACATTTCAAAAGTTACTTTTGTCAATGGTCCGCTAGTGAGGTATGGTAAACAGGAAGCTGTGGTACAAGCCTGAAGCCAAAGGAAGGGAGAAGTCAAGCCCCACACAACAATTTCTGCACTGCTTCAAGTAGAGTCTCTGGTAGTGGCTTTATCTGTTCAAGTTTGTAACTCTAATCTAGGTTCCAGACAGTCCGAAGCTCTATGATTTCACCTACTGCTGAGTAGTCTTCGTCCTTAACTCTGTTAATACCACCTCTTCCTTTGGCCTTCAAGCCTAGAAATTGTAGTGCTTTGCGAACATAGCTAACATTAGGCTTCGTGCAGCATCCTTATATGACCTTTTAGTTCTTCTAATAACTGCAAAATGTTTTATGCTCCAAAATTTGGCTAGCAGCCATTGACTCTATTTTTTTTATTTGACCCTGACTCGTTCCAAGGCTATTTCAATAGTTCAGGTGAAATCAGGTTATGAATGTGCTAGCCATAAAGATCGAGATTTAGACAGAATAGAGGACTTGTTGATATGTGTATGTGTGTCTTGAGGAAAGGGAGGAATAAAGGAGGACTTTTGGTTTTCTATTTTGAGCAACTGCATGAATAATAAAATTATTTAGTGAGAGGAACCAGATAGTAGAAGGAATGGTTTGGACATAAAAATAAATCATTCCATTTTAGATGGGCTCATTGTGAGATCCCTGTAAGATAGCAAAATGGAGTTCTCCAATTGGCAGATAGTTAGTGGAATCTAGAGATATGTGGAAACACCTAGCTTCCTGATATCATACTTTAGTCCTAAATCTTGTTTTTCACTTCCAATTAACTATTTGCGGTTAGATTTCAACCCCTTTGGTGATTCTTTTTTTTTTTTACTAATTTTATTTTTTTAATTGGGTGACATCAATAAATCAGGATACATATATTCAAAGATAACATGTCCAGGTTATCTTGTCGTTCAATTATGTTGCATACCCATCACCCAAAGTCAAATTGTCCTCTGTCACCCTCTATCTAGTTTTCTTTGTGCCCCTCCCCCTCCCCCTTTCCCTCTCCCTCTCTCTCCTCCCCCCATAACCACCACACTCTTATCAATGTCTCTTAGTCACACTTTTATGTCCCACCTACGTATGGAATAATGCAGTTCCCGGTTTTTTCTGATTTACTTATTTCACTGTGCATAATGTTATCAAGATCCCACCATTTTGCTGTAAATGATCCAATGTCATCATTTCTTAAGGCTGAGTAGTATTCCATAGTGTATATATGCCACATCTTCTTCATCCAGTCATCTATTGACGGGCTTTTTGGTTGTTTCCATGTCTTGGCCACTGTGAACAATGCTGCAATGAACATGGAGCTGCATGTGTCTTTACGTATCAATGTTTCTGAGTTTTGGGGTATATACCTAGTAGAGGGATTGCTGGGTCATAAGGTAGTTCTATTTTCAGTTTTTTGAGGAACCACCATATCGGGGGTAGGGTGGGGAATGAAATGGAACTTTTAGGAACATGTCCATTAAAATTATATTCGAGTAGAATAATTTGGCTAACTGTTTCAGTTTACTGAAAAGTATTTTACCTAATTCTGAGATGAGCAAAATCAGTGAGGGTCAAAACTGGAAACCCAGAAAATCTTAAGGCAATAGTCAGGTGCTTGTTCTGCTGCTCTGAGAACAATGGAAAGCCTAACGAGGCAACAGCCAGTTGCACTTGCAACATCTTGAGAAATGGCTGGAAGTCAACATTTTCTGTTAGGATAGTAATCAATTTGCTGCATTAAGTCTCAGCTAAATTTCATCAGATAAAAAAACAGAAGGGAAATAGGAGAAAAAAAAATGAAAGGTCTTGCTGACCTCAGAAAGAGATTCTGTTATCTAAAATAAAAAATTATAAGCACTTTAATTAGTGCCTGACTAATTAAAAAAGCACCAATTACGATTTGGCTTGTGAATTTATGCATATTCTCATGCATCTATTTCTAAATACATAGTTATCAGCTATTCACATATAAAAATACAATATAATCAGGAAACAAGAGCTATGAATAAGCAAAAATGGGTAATAAAACATGAAAATATCACTGCTCTTTTTCAAAAAGGAAATTAGGTATCAAAACATCTTTCTTAAATTTCAGTCATTTACTGTTAGCTACTATGTTTTCTTGAAACATTTGTTCAGTTTAAACTTTTTGTGACAATGTCTACAAACAGTTTAATGTATGGTGACATACGGTGGGAATCCAACCACATGGGAAAGACTTTCTTCGTATTTCTGTTGTATACCAGTTAATGTGGTTGGGATTGAGAAGGAGAGAGAGACTGTGAGTGTGTGTACTGAACGCATATTCCCATTGATTGCTGGACATGCAGGGGGCAAAAACTGATGAGAAGTCAAGAGAAAAAGAGATGGGGAATTCCCCTTCTTACTAGGTTTTATAAAACCGAAGATTCCCATGTCTTGAAAGGTCACAGAAAGAATATAATACACTTAAGAAAAAGAAACAGTCTCATTAATCCAGTTATTTTGGCCCAAACAGAAGAAGAAATATAAATGCTGTCATCACTTCAGCATGATATAAAGAATAAAAAGTGGGAATTTGTTAGTTTACTGCAAAGACCATTCTTTTGTTTTGAGAACATTGCTGGAAATAACCTGAGCTGAGAAAAGCTCTCTATGAGGAATACATGTTATGGGAAACTGTTAAAGGCAAAGTTTTGGTCACTGACCTTCTGGATGTAGTTTAATCAAGCTCAAGCACTACACCAAAAAGACACAGCTGCTTAAAGAAGGGAGCCCTCAGCAAGCCAAGACATTTTACCTTTCCTCTATTACATGAGTTGGGATAAGACACGAGTGTGCAATAAATCTCTAGTTCATGCATTCAGAGGCTGCACTAAAATAATAATAAACTATAAATCACCGAAAAACGTTACCTTTATTATGAGACAGTCCATAGCTAGAAATCGTGTTCACCAACAGCACAGATGTCTAGTAGATATAAAAACGAATGCTTGGCAGTTGTTTAAAAATGGGAAGTACAAGGATCTGACCTAAAATATATTAGAAAACAGCAACAGTTTCATCGTTTTGTCAGCTTTCCAGTTTTGCATTTCACTATTTTTTTTTTAATTTCGTGTTTTGTTGCTAGGAGTAGAAATGCAAGTTTGGGAAAATGAAAAAAAAATTCTGTCATACATTTCTTCAAAAACCTTGTAAATATTTGTGGATCATGTATACATACATGAGCTTTTATGTAAATTTGTTTTTCTTTGAAAATTTTAGGATAATTAAATGCTGCAAATTGAAGTAAGATGAGGCTGTAAACAAATGGGAGGCTCCTGCAAGGACCCGGGGTCTGGAACTGGGATTTTAATGTGCCAACTATTAGCTAATTGTGAGGATGACACTGCCTGGCCAGACTCTCAATCCACATCCTAGTGTCTGCCTCCAAAGAGCTGTTACAAGAAAAGGCTCATCTGTTGCAACTTCGACCGAGTGCTCTGAGAGCCAGTCACGGGCATTAGAAATGCAGATCTCTCTAATAACTGTGACCATGCCAAGGGTCAGAGAGGATTCTGATCCCACTCCTGGAGAAGGAGGACATGCCAAGTAGGTGTTTTAACTACTACAGAGTTAACAGGCTTATAATCTGTATACCACTTTTAGTTTTCTTTTTTTTTTTTCTTATTTAAGAGAAGTCTTGAGAAATAGAAGCTTATGAAAAAGTGAATTATACTTTTTTAAAAAGTCTTTTTTTTTTACATGTTTCCTTTTTCTTCCCCATCACACTCACTTCTTTTGATGGGGGTGGTAATCAGGAAATTAGGCATGTGTTAATTTAGTTAAACATTTTGAACTCTAGAGAAATCTGCATTTTAGCATCCTAGAGGTTTAAAGAGAAGCTCAATTTCCCGTGACTCTCTGTTTCCCGGGTTTAACAGGGACAAGGCTCTCCAGAATTAAAATATGGTGAGAAAGTCTGTCCTACTAAGATTTTCTCACCCCAACAGGAAAGTACCATACCAGAAATTTCACAAGAAAGTCTTCTCTCATGAGACTCACAGCCAGACTTCGACCCATTTTGATAAGTTCAGAAAAGTTTCAATCAAAAAGCTTTCAAATCCCTGTCCCAAATGACCCCACAGATCCCTTTGAGAGCCACCCAACACCACTTCATAGTTCCCATAAACACTTGGACCTTTCCCTGTGAAAGCTGACAAGTTTTCCCGAAAGTCCTTACATACCACATTCAGCCTCATCTTGCCAAATGTGCTATCTCAGTGGAAACTGCTGGAACTTTCCAGACAGACTTTATGCTAAAGGCAAAAAGTACCTCACTCATCCATGTGCCTACACTGTTTTCTGAGACTGACAGTACCTAGATACTTCATATGCTGTGTACAAATTCCCATACCTTTTTTCTCCTGTATTACCAAATATTGCTCTCATAATACTTTGTGAAAAATCTCTCATAATTATTGTAATTACTGATGTCAACACCCCTGTTAATAGTCTTGAACTGCAAACAGTTTACATCAAATATCCACATGGAAAAGAGACTGCTCACCTCTACTTTGTAAATTAGCTATATGATTTATCTGTGGGAAATATTTCAAAAATATAGATTTAGAAAGACATCTACCACATGATGGCTTTTCCATATGGCATCTCATAATTATTTTGCTGTGTGTGAACATGATGAAAACAGTTTCATAATTCTCCAAGGGTCAGAGTAAATTATTTCAATTAAACATATTTCAGAGCAAACATTACCTTAGGGTTTATTAATAATATTACCTGAGAAGGAACAGCTGCCTTTTATGCATAAAAAGCTGTCAGCTTCTTACCACTCCTTACTATAGAAACCCTTTTGTGACTTAAAAAAAAATGGCAGATTTTCTCATGCTTTACCTAAACACAGAACTTGGCAGCAAGGACCTGGTTGTAATACTCAGCATGGGAGCTAGTGGGTGGATTTTTTTTCTCTATAAACTCTTGTATAAACCACACCAGTCTCCTGGTATTTATTCTGGGTAACGCTGGAAATTGTACACAGCTCCAACAGGCCATGTAAAGGAGTTTTGTAACTTCCTGAAGCCCTTTCATGAAAAATCTTTACTCTGAATGCAATTCCAGAAAGATGAGACATTACAGCAGCCTAAGAGGAAAGGTTTATTCTGTTGTCTTTTCCTCCTTCTCATTGGAGCCTTGCAAATATAAAATAGGTCAACTGGGGTAATGTAGTAACAGCAATTAATATGACATTAATAGGCTCATATTGAAAATTCAATGCCCATTGAAATGTCTGCAGAGGTAAATCACATAGGTAGCTATATTCATAACAATTAAGGACTGGAATTTTACTCCATAGGTTGCTTGCCACCTTATAAGAGTTAGTTAGAGCTATGTATTACTGCAACACATGAATTAAGTTTAGCTTTATTATTACTATTACTAGTCCCTGAGCATGATCGTTAAAATATCTCAAGGCACAAGAGTCTATGAGGTATGTGGAAAATAGATTAGGTATCACTCCCGTGTTCAAGAAACAATCACTTATCACAGATATTCCTTGTTTCCCAACCCAAGAAAATTACAATTATGATCATAATAATGATGCAGTGAAGCCCCTCACCAACATGTTTTTCTTTTGGCAAAACCTTCCCAAGGAAAATGCACATCTATCTTAGTAGAACTGACCAAAGAATTTATTTTTTAGGAGTCTGTTGCTGTTTGGATGGAAGTTGGTATGATTTGTGGAAGAACTAGTGAACATCAACTCTATTACTCTCTTGGCAATAGAGCCCAGTGTGGATCTCAGGGGATCCTAGCTGAGGTCGTGGCTGTGACCCTTATGAGTGTTTCTTAAAACAAACTGAATTTAAGCACTATGATTAAAAGTGAAAAGAAAACTAAAATATAAACATAGTCTTTCAAATACTTGTAACCAGTATTTCTTTTTGTAAGTATATACTAGCCACAGTTGAAATAGTCCTCTACTAAAGGCAGCAAGAAGATGCTAGAGGAAAAGAGGATTACTGGGACACTGACTGACAGTTGTCTCTTTTGCCACTGATTAAATTGCTGTGGATGAGGCACTGTACTTTTAGAGACAAAAATTGCAATCAGAAAGTCATTCACATAATTCTGTCCTACTTTATTTTAGAACAAAATATTAATAAAAATTGGGGACTTCATAAAATTTTAGAGAACTCTTGTCTTATGTTTTTATAGTCTTGATAAAAGGGAAGAATATCTCTTGATTTGTTCTAACCATTCAAAAAAAACAACACCCCAAACTCACAAATGCCAGCCGCGAACATTGCTTCTCTGCCATTCTACAGTCTTAAGCTTTCCAGTTTTCATTTTTCCTCATCTGACATTCTGGCATGCCACATTCTTATTTTGTACTTGTTTTGACCCCAGCTAAATTTTGAAAGACCTAGAATCAAAATCAAAGCCGTAAATGGGTAAGAAAAGATTTGGACACTCCATCATGCATGAGCCATTGGCAATAGGTCAATGCTTACTTATGACACTATTTTATTTTTTAGCAAAGTGGCCTCCATCTCAGCAAATGACACCATTATCCACATAGTTTCTCAGAACAAAGTATGTGAGTTATTGTTCACTGCTCTCTTTTTCTCAAACCCCATATCCAAATCATTAGCAAATCTGACCATTTCTCATCAAATTCAAGGCTATTACCATAGCTAAACCATTATAATCATTTGTCTGTATTACTGTAGTAGCCTTCCCAATATTCCTCATGCTATTTTCTTCTACTATTGCTCCCTACAGTTTCGCATCCACACAGTTGTCAGTGGTCCTTTTAGAAGATAAATTAGATTATATAGCCACTCTCAATCTTCCAATGCCTTCCCATTACACTTAGAATAAAATTCAAAATCCCTACCATGCCATCTATGTCCACACAAGACCTAGCTTCTAGCAACCACTCTGACTCAACCGCCTACATTCTTCAGCTTACCCATTGCACTCTACCAACACTTGACCTGATCTTTTCTTGTAGCCCAAAGCCCTTCCCATCTCAGGACTTTTACACTCTGCTTGAAACACTTGTGTACCAAATATCTGTATGCCCCACTTTCTTATTTCACTTCTCTGTCAAAATTAACTTTCTAGAGTTCAACCTTTACAATCCTACCCAGAACATCTTGTCATGTCACTGTCTTCTTATTCTACCTCATATTCATACTTATCACTTACTTGACATTATAATATATACTTATGGACTATATTTATTTATTTACTTAATTGCTCTCTTAATTATTATTATCTCTACCACCTGAAATATAAGCTTCATGAGTCACAGACTTTCCAAGTTTGCTTACCAATATATTCCCAACATCAAAAACACTGCCTAGCACATAACAAATAGAAAATAAATATTCACAATCTAAATGAGTATTTTTAACTTTATTAGAAAGTTTGAAATATATGATAACAAGTGACAGGATAGGTCATATACAGGTTTATTACTCACTTTTCATAGTAAAGGAAGTACCTGTTTAATAAGAACCGGTTAGCAAACACTGGCTAATCATTATGATGAGGATTACACCTGGACTGTCCACAATTTTCATGGTTCATTCATACCCTCAATATTACATTATGCATTGACTCTTTTTGGTTTTATCTAACTGTGACCCTGTCAAAGCATCTTGTCCACTTTTAATGGTTTACTCTTAGATCATAGTTTCAAGTTTTACTCGTTTACTAATAGAAAAGGGTAAACTACATAACTTCTAAGACCTTTCTACATAATTCTACTGAAAATGTAAGAGATATGATTAAATCTATTAGAAAAAAATAAAAACTTAATAGCAATTCTCAATTATTTACTATCCTGTATGTTTTAGTTTATTAGCTTCCCTGTGCATAATTTTAATATCCAACTATATTCATCTGACAACCTAGATTTTCACTTGCCCATGGAACTACAACTTTCAATGTCTGTCATTCTTATTGAATGTGCCTCACAGTTCTCACAATCAGAAGAATGAGAAGCTAATCAGGAGATTAGAAAATCACAGCCCGATATCTAATATAGAACTCACTATTCGTGCCAAGCTGGTCTTCTTTGTTTTCTACTTTAATTATCTAATCTATAAAATAATGTTGAAACACAGAATACTTATTAGAAATCCTCTGAGTATGATCACAGTCTCAGGTTGGTTTCTCTGGACACAGGCAAGTGAATTGGGCAAGCAGAATATGTCAGGGAGGAAGTCAGAGAGAGAAACTGAACAGCATGGCAGTCCAATAACTTTTGGTCAAAAGTTTAGGGAAGCTCTGGAGCATATGTCGCCCTTCAGATGTCTTTGGAAAGAAATGGATATTTATACTTGCCTTTATTCAGTCATTGGATGGGGGTTGGGTGGGGGACAGGAAGAGTATTTCTTGAAGGAAGCAGTCCAGTAAACAAACCTTAAAGGAGCTGATAGAGAAAGACTATCTCCTGACAGTTAAAACAATAAGTCCCTTTTGACAAGAGGATCTGGGTGAGATATTTGCATTCTTTCCAGTCTTGAACCGTTTAGCAAATCCTCTTATACCTTTTGTATTCACACCAAAAAATAAGATGTCCATTAAAATAGGAATAATGTATATGTATTACTGTGCATTCTAACTTCAACCTGTAATAAGAAATGGTAATAAATCTTTATGATCTAGTTTGATATCTATATCTATATCTATATAGATGATGATGATCAGATAGTTAGATAAATAGATAGATAGATAGACAGATAGATCTACAAATGCCCAGGCTTTTAGGATAAGAACAGAACTGGAAATATACCAGAGGTAATCTAATAGACTAATATCCATAATAGAGAAGAGAAATTATCAAATTGATAAATTGTGCTTTGGTTGGACTTCTCCTTCCCAGACTTATCAAGAACATTGGCTTTAGCTATGGGCTTACTTAATTTTCTATATCCACATTTTTTAAAAACCTCACATATCATACCACTAAAGGGTTCCTCAAATGCATTTATACATGTGGCCATAAAAAAGCAGTTTACTTAAATGTAACAAAATTCTTAAGTTTTCTAAATGTTCTTTTTCCAATATCATTTGTCCTGGAACTGTTAATCATAGAATATAATATACCATAATTTTTTCCCTCTCTCCCCTCCCCATTTAAACTCTTTTTAAACCATGTTGACTTTTTTTTCTCCTCTGTTTTGAAATACCAACTGGCTTAGCCCCCTTTTTTTCTGCTGTGTCACTTTTTAATACAGGTTTTCATCACCTCTACAAAAGGGATTTTTTTCCTCCAGTGAAAAAGATGGATTGGTAAGAGGTCCCACAGCCTATAAACTGTTTCCTTTTAATTCGGGCCCTAGCAGTTTGGTCTGGCTCACATTCAGGTAGTGCTATAACTACTATAACTTGTCCGAACCCTTTCAAAAGGGCCTCCTGCTAGTGTATTTATGCCTGAGCACTTGGGCAAGCCTTAAAATTACTTCTCTAAATAGAGATGGGGTCTGTTTGCTCACCTCTAGTCCTCAGTGTAATGAAGCATGCCTTTGCTTTAAAATGCCTGAGGTTCTGACCTCACCAGGTGAGGCTTTCCCTGGAAATGGCCCCATGAGGCTATACCCAACTGCCCAGTTTATGTGTAAGATACCAATAACAGTGTTCACTCTTAAGAGTTTTCTTTCTCTTAACATTGTCAGTAGCTTTCATGTTCAACCTTAATGCTCCACATAGGGAGTCTGGGGAGAAGGTTTCTAAAACTCCTATTGGTAACTGTTAAAGATTTCTTTAATACTCAAAATAGTCAGGGTCTTTGTGTAAATCACAAATTTTGCACAAGTGTGTTCGTTTTAAGTAGTGTGGTAGGAAATGCAAAAGAACAAAGAAATATTTTTATCATTAATGGCATCGCCAAGAATGGGAACCGATGTTATTTGAGCTTTGATCTTTGTTTTCCTCCCCCCACCCCTACTACTTCGTTCAATTTTTTTTTGTTTTGCTTTTTTTTAATTTTTATTTTTTATTTATTCATTTTTAGAGAGGAGAGAGAGAGGTAGAGAGAAGGGGGGAGAAGCTGGAAGCATCAACTCCCATATGTGCCTTGACCAGGCAAGCCCAGGGTTTCAAACCGGCGACCTCAGCATTTCCAGGTCGATACTTTATCCACTGCGCCACCACAGGTCAGGCTACTGCATTCAATTATGTATCCCTCCTTTACATAATACAAGTCTCACTCCTCCTCAACTCCTTCTTAATTACAGACTATTTAGGGATGCTGGAAGTCCTGAGATTGAGCGAGCGTTACGGTGGCATTGTTTTATTATATCCTCCACAAGGTACTGTGGGTCCTAGACAATTGTCTTTTTAAGGCCCCCAAATATCAGACTACATAGATTGGTAATGGCTCATTCATTAATCAGTAGATTATGAAGTAGTTGAAATATAAATAAAAATTAATAGACAGATTGGACAAGAGTCTACGTAGATTCCTTTGATGAGGTTACTCAGCAACTTGTGTGTAACCTGTCTGCTACTCCCTATCACGCAATTCATTATGCAGCTGAGAATTTTATAAAAATATTTCAAAGTATATTTATATTGCAAATCTTGTTAAATACAGTTTTTAAATAATTGTGGTCAAGAATTAAAGATTTAAAAGGAGAATTAAATTTCTTTTGTCTTTATACCTCACCTCTCTCTACCTAATGCTTGGACTAGCATCAATTATTTGTTCCAATCCTGAAAAAAAAAACTAGAGTGAGGTATGGATTGATAGTTATTGGGCAGATAAAATACATTATGCTCACTTTGTTAAAGATGGCGCTGCCCACATGGAAGACAGTCACCCAGGTGATATTAATGTGTGTTGGGGGCGGATGAGGGCAGGCAGGATTCTTGTAGCCTGGGGCTTGGTTTTAGAACTAAGCCTTTCCCACCCTTTTTGATGTGGGGTGGTGCAATCCCATCATGCCTCAGATAAGTGACTTTGTATTAGAAACTTCCCTATTTTGTATATTGGATTAAAGGTTTTGATTTCTGCACTATAAATTGGGGCAGACCGGAGCTTGCTCTCTCGGTTCCTGAGATTATCATTAGAGCAGAGAGCAAAGAAAGGCCACGCAGAAGAGAGGAGAGAGGCAGCCAAGATGGCAGAGTGCTGAAAGAAAAGCCAATTAGTGCCAAGTTTGTGCAGGGAGAAGGAAGGAGATGGGGAACAGAGGTGAATAAGGCTAGTGAGCTAGAAACCTTTGATTCTAGGAAACTTGGATAAGTCAGTAGCTTTGTGAGCACTAAATGAGTGGGTTTTGGAGCCCAGTGACTGTTTTTACTTGCCCACTGGGTACAACCTAGGATTAAAGATGATGGCCCACCAGTTTTGGGCTCCATTGTTTCATTACCATCTATCCGAATCCAATGCGAACCTGCATGGGCCAGGCAGCTGTGATAGTGGCCGTGTATACTGGCTTTACAATAGTATTAGTAGAAAGAGATAGCTGGCATGTTGTGATAGATTTCTAAGCATGTTTCTGTGCTCAGCCTAGTGCAGAGACTAAAGTCAAAAAGATTCCTGTCTTTTAGAAGCTTACCATCTGTGACTGGAAAAAGAAAACATGAC
This sequence comes from Saccopteryx bilineata, assembly GCF_036850765.1. Taxonomy (NCBI): domain Eukaryota; kingdom Metazoa; phylum Chordata; class Mammalia; order Chiroptera; family Emballonuridae; genus Saccopteryx; species Saccopteryx bilineata. Next base: position 94,314,950 of record NC_089494.1, read on the forward strand.
TAAATGGAAAAGCATTAAGCAAGGATTTGTAAAAGTAGTTAAATGTAAAAAAAAAAATGATAGCTGTATTAAATAAAAGTGTTAAGGGGGAAGAAAGTGCTTGTGAAATTTATTGCACTCTCTCCTTTAAGGTGTTATGGAAAGGGGATTTTAATTGTGATGATGAAGTAGGAATTTAATAAACGAAAGCTAGGAAGGTCATCCAGACATGAAGTCTTAATTTGAGAGGATGACCAGTGAAGGAGATCATCGGGATGCTTCTTCCTTCTAGCACAGTGAGCCACATTCATATTACCATTCTGATAGCAATATTTTGAATTTTCTTTCTTCAGTTCAAAACATTTGCATAAGTTGCAATTACTTCCCACAGTGTGGAATACATTTTCCTTGACAAAGGTGATTATTAGGTATTAAAGTCTAATCCCATAAGAAATTTGTGAATTGTTAAGCCTATTTCTTAACTAGTCAAGAGCAAATCCTTATTTCTCATACTTTTTCATGCTAATGTTGCATGTTATCACCTGAATGTCAGGAGGAAATTCTTCAGGCAAAGATGTTGCCTCCAGAAAAGAACATAGGCAGTTACCTTGCTCTAAATACATCCCAATTGGCCTTGATTCTTTCAATTCTCTTTAAATAACTTTTACCATATTTCCTCATGTATAAGATGCTCCCATGTATAAGACGAACCTTAATTTTAGGGCCTGAAATTTGAAAAACAAATGTATTACATAAAGTTATTAAATTCAAATTTTATTCATCATAAAATTCATACAACTCTTCATCACTGTCAAAACTCCCATTCATTAGCTTGTCCTCATCTGTGTCTGATGACTATTCACTGTCTTTATATATCTACATACAATGAGTACAAAAAAAAACACAAAAAAGTGGGAAATGGAAGTAAAAAAACTACAACCACTGTATAAGACACACCCAGTTTTTAGACCCCAAAGTTTTTTGAAAAAAGGTGTGTCTCATACCTGGAGAAATATGATATTTTTACAAAAATAAAAAAGTTATTCATTAGTTTAATTGTAGAGATGATAACATTAGTGTAAAACCAAAATGTTATTTTAAAGAAAAATTGCATTACAAATATTTATTTATACAGAAGAAGTTCACTTTACAATAAACTTGTAGAAATGTCACAAATCTTTATATGCTAAATAAATAGCATTAAACATATTATGTAAAAAGTGGATAGAAATGGAACTTCCATAGAAAATTTTAACACTGTTCTGTCTTTGATGTTTCTAATAAATCAAGAAAAAATAAACTATTTGAAAAAATAAATTAATGTGACTGAATTAATATATTTTAAATGTAAACTCTACAAAGGATATAAAATATACAGTATTCATAAAACATGCAGACAAATAGTCATCCCTAGTTTCACAAAATATATTTTATTAAGCAGAAATTATGCAAGGTACATTCTCTGACCACCATGCAATAATATAATAATAAAAGGCAAAAAAGAAAATGTAAAACAAGCACAGCTTCTATTAGAAAATTTATAATAATTCTTTTAATAACTTGATTTGGACTAAGAAGAAATGAAAATTAACAGACATAGATTATTTAGAAAATAATGAAATTAGTATATTACATAGTAATATATTACATTTTAACTTGTATGAGATGCAGGCAAGGTGGTATACAGAGACAAAATCACAGCCTTGGAACATTTTTATAATTAATAAGAAAAAATAAAAAAGAAACCAGTAGTCAATTCAATGAATTAGAAAAACATACTTATGAGAAATAGATAATAGTCAAGATAAAAGCAGAAATTTATTATAAAAATATAATAAAATATTAAATAAATTCAAGTATAAAACAACAGAAAAACTTCCAAGTAAAATTGAGAAGGAAATGGTCATGATTATAATTATAATGATAAATAGCTAAGATGTATTGTGTGCTTTGTCTGTAGAAGATACCATCCTTAATGCTAGTACATTATTTCAGTTATTTCTTAAAGTAAAACTCTGAAGTGTTTATTTATTTATTTATTACAAATGTGGTCACTGAATTTGGGGGATAAATTTACTATTATCACAAAGCTTCTAATATATCAAAGATGGAATTTCAATGCAGCATCTCTCCTGTTGCTATAATCTGTGTTCCTAACAACTATATTATTTCCAATAATATCATTTGATAAAATTGTTATAAAAAATTAGAATACATACTTATTAATTATTTTGATAAATTGGATGAACTTGGAAATATTCTCATAAAATATACCATTCTCAATAGTCCTTATTTTAAATAGGCAATCCATATATGCATGTAGCCATTGAATAAACTGTAAATATTACAAAATTTATCCAAACATGATTCTAGGCTAATATATTTTAATAAATGAGTTCTTGTTTTAAAATTTTTAACAAACCAAATTACCAGTTCTGTGTAATTTATTCTTAAGCTTATAAAAAATAACAGATACTTTTTTTGTATTTTAAAAGTTAAATACTTGATACCCAAACCTGATAAGGATAACAAAAAAATAAGGATATTGTATATTTATCTTAGTTAGTAAAAATGAAAATACCAAATACATGTACCAGTATCAAATTCAACATTTTAAAAATATTTGACTGAATAATAAGTAATCCTTATTAAACACTATTATATAGAATAGCTCTTAAATCATTAATCAATCTTCCATAATTAAATTTTTTAGGAATATTCTCATTAAATTCAGGAGCAAGGACTTTCCAAGACCATCATTATTGCATAATAATATTGGGAAGGTTCTGGCCAATGGAACAGTCAGTGAAATAGTTTATACAATATAGAAGCAGAAAACATATGGAAAGGAGGAAATAAAATTATCTTCATGACCAGACCAGACTGGCAACAAACTATACAATCTGAAGACTTTTAAAATTAATGAATGCTGGTAAAATGGTCTAATACAGTGGTTCTCAAAGTGTGTACCAGGGCACGGTGGTGCACCCTAGAAGATTTCCAGCTGTGCCCTATGGTATTCCAGAGAAATATGTGCCTGTTGGGGACCAAAAAACCAACAGGGTTTTTGGAGTTTAGATTTTGGGTGACAGAAGTGTGGGTAATTGGCTGTAAGCTGACAGTCTACCCAATCCCCCACCTCAGTTGCCTGATTAGGTTGCAAAAGGTTGTTAAACTGTGGTGCTGAATTGTTTACACTACCCTCTATGTTCCCCGGAAAGACTGGAGGCAAGTTTCTTCTATCCTTTGTTTGGTGTAAAATTAAGATGATATGTATGATGGGGGTTTTGTATTGATGATTAAACATAAGGAATTGTCTCTTGAAGCCTTTTGGATTTTGATAAAAGAAGAATATGTGGTTATACACTATGGAATACTACTCAGCCATAAGAAATGATGACATCAGATCATTTACAGCAAAATGGTGGGATCTTGATAACATTATAAGGAGTGAAATAAGCAAATCAGAAAAAAACAAGAACTACATGATTCCATACATTGGTGGAACATAAAAATGAGACTAAGAGACATGGACAAGAGTGTGGTGGTTACCAAGGGGGGGGGGGGAGGGAGGACATGGGAGGGAGGGAGAGTTAGGGGGAGGGGGAGGGGCACAGAGAACTAGATAGAGGGTGACTGAGGACAATCTGACTTTGGGCGAGGGGTTTGCAACATAATTTGATGACAAAATAACCTAGACATGTTTTCTTTGAATATATGTACACTGATTTATTAATGTCATCCCATTACCATTAATAAAAATTTATTAAAAAAAAAAAAAAAAAAAAAGAATATGTGGCAATATCTAAAAAAACTTTGAACATTTTACTACAATTTTCAACATCCTACTTATGTGAATTAGGATTTTCTATCCTCAACACAATTAAGAGTAAAAAGAGAGGAATTCTTCAATATATTGATGAGGAAATGAGAGTTTGCCTTTCAAATATATGCCCAAACATTGAAGAAATCTCTAGGACACATTAGGCTCATGTTTCTCATAAACACATGAATGAAAAAACAACATATTCATGCTGGGACCTGCCAAATTTACTAAACCTTACTAAGAATGTACCTAAATATATATAAAGAGATCTTTTTAGTTGCTTTTTTATTTTTTAACCCCTCTTTTTTACAAATTCTAAAAAGCATAACTCAAAAAATATAACATAAAAATGTTTTTTAATGTCAAAATAAATTTAATTCGGTCATATTTATTTCATTTAATTACCATAAAAGCACGCTAGGACTTTATATTTTTTCTTTAATATTTGACGTAATTATTATAACATATTTCTCAGAAATTTGCATATAATGCACCTACAATTATATGCAGGATTTAAATGCGATCCAACTTCCAAAAGTTTGAGAACCACTGGTCTAATACAACAGAAAATAATGATTAAGTTTTAGCTTCTTAAATACTAGAAATAACCAATTTATTGGAACAAAATCCTATCTGCATCTAATTATGCCTAAAAGCAGAAACTAGTGACTCAATACCTGGAGGTGGAAACCTCTGCCCCATACTGTTACCAGTCTGAACTTCACATCATGTCTGTCACTAAGAAACAAAATATTACTGTGTCTCAGCTAGGCACCAGGATTTGTCCAAACACACAGAAAACAGCACTGAAAAAGACACGTAAATTTCCATTCTTCTGGAGTTTATAACTTATTGGGAACAGTGGTTCAGGGGATGAAAAAATATGAAAAATAAACACACAATAAACTATTTGAGAAAAAAAAAAGTGTTATTAGGAATAAAACAAACTGATAACCTGGAGATGCAGGGGCTAGTTTTTCTGGGAAGTTCAGAGAAGGCCTTTCTTAGCAGGTTAGATTTAAATTGAGAACTGGATGATCAAGGGCAGATATGTGAAGACACTTTAAAGATAATTCTAGAAAAAAATCTTTTAACTTGATATTTAATTTAAGTTTTAAAAAAATTATTTAGACAATTAAATTTAATGGGGTAACATTCATTAATAAGAGTACATAGATTTCAGGTAAACATTTCTGTAGCATTTGAACTGCTGTTTGTGTTGTGTGCCCATCCCCCAAAGTCAAATCATTTTCTGTCATGTTATATTTGTCCCTCTTTACTTCTCTCCCTCTGGTAACCACTTCACTTTTATCTATGTCCAGGAGTCTCATTTTTATATTACTCCTATGTGTGAAATCATATAGTTCTTAGCTTTTTCCGATTTATATATTTTATTCAGTATAATGATCTCAAGGTCTATCCATGTTATTATAAATGACAATATAACAGCATTGCTTATGGCTGGGTAGTATTTCACTGTATATGTGTACCACATCTTCTTTATCCAATCCTTGACCGAGGGACTCTTTGGGTATTTTCATGTCTTGGGCACTATGAACTATGTGATGAACATAGGGGTGCATGTGTCCTTGCATAACAATGTTTTCAAGGTTTTTTGGGTACATACTCAGTAGAGAGATTGTTGGGTCATATGGTACTTTTATTCTTAGTTTTCTGAGGAATCATCATACTGTCTTCCATAATGGCTGTACCAGTTAATATTCCCACCAGTAATGAATGAGGGTTCCTTTTTCTCCACAGGCTCTCCAACACTTACTTGTTCTTACCTTTTTTATTGATCACAGCCAGTATAACAGATGTGAGGTGGTATCTCATTGTAGTTTTGAATTTTGTTTCTCTAATAGCTAGCAAAGATGAACATCTTTTCATATATCTGTTGGCCATTCGTATGTCTTCTTGGGAGAAGTGTCTGTTCAGGTCCTTTCCCCATTTTGTAGCTGGATTGTTTGCTTGTCTGTTGCTGAGATTTGTGTGTCCTTTATATATTTTGGAGATATTATTTGTAAATATTATCTCCTATTTGGTTGGTTGATTTTTTGATTTGTTATTGGTTTCTTCTGCTGTGCAGAAGCTTTTTAGTTTGATATATCCATTCATTTATGTTTGGCTTTGGGGTCAAATTTATAAAATGTTCTCTATGGCCAAGGTCGATATGTTTAGTACCTATGTTTTCCTCTATGTAATTTATTGTTTCAAATCTTATATTTAAGTTTTTGATTCTTTTGGAATTCATATTTGTTCTTGGGAACAAGCTATAGTTAAGTTTTATTCTTTTGCATGTGGCTTTCCAATTTTCCCAGAACCATTTATTAAAAAAACTTTTTCTCCTTTGTGTACTTTTGGCTCCTTTTTTAAAGATATATAAATGTTAGTTTTAACATAAATATAATATTGTTTTTTAATCCCAATTATAAAGTTATATTTACAGAGAAATTCATTTGGACTTAGTTTTCTTAATTTAATTGTTTTGAGTTCAGTTTGTTTTAATTGCTTTGAGTTCAGTTCACTTTGACTCATATTCTTTTTTTTTTGTCAGAGACAGAGAGAGTCATAGAAAGAATCAGAGAGAGGGACAGATAGGGACAGACAGGAAGGAAGAGAGATGAGAAGCTTTTCAGTTCTTCATTGCAGCTCCTTAGTTTTTCAGTGATTGCTTTCTCATATGTGCCTTGACTGAGGGGCTACAGCAGGACAAATGACCCCTTGCTCAAGCCAGCGACCTTGGGCTTCAAACCAGCTTCCCTGTGCTCAAGATGGTGAGACCATAGCTGGCATCCTTGGGGTTTCAAACCTGGGCCCTCCGTGTCCCAGTCAAATGCTCTATCTACTGTGCCATCCCCTGGTCAAGCCACTTTGATTCATATTTCTTTTTCATCTTATCTCTGTCTCTCATTGAACAGAACTCATTAGTGAACTGAAGTATGGAATGCTTCATTTGAGATATGTCTTATTATTAAAAATTGTGGGCCCTAGCTGGTTGGGTCAGTGGATAGAGCATCACTCGGCATGTGACATCCTGGGTTTAATCCCATCAGGACACACATGAGAAGCAACCATCTGCTTCTTTTCCCATCTCTCTCCCCTTTCTTTCTCTTTTCCCCTCCCACAGTTTGTGGCTCGATTGATTCAAACATAGGCCCTGGGCACTGAGGATGGCTAGATTGACTTGAGCATCGGCTCCAGACAGGGGTTGCTGGGTGGATCCCAGTAAGGGCACATGTAGGAGTCTGTCTCTCTTCCCTACTCTCACTTGAAAAAAAAAATATTGTAGTACTCAAATAGCCTTAATAAATTGTGTCCCTACAAATTAAGGTAATAGAAAATTGGCTGTTTCAAAATGTTCTGCTTAACCCCTTATCAGATGGGAATTCACCTCTAAATATGACAATTAATAAAAATAAAAGAATATTAAAAATAATTTCATTCTGGGGAGATTCCAAGATGGCGATGGAGTAGGAGAACATTCCAATTGCCACTCCCAAGAACAAATTGGATTACAACTTAATTTAAGAGCATTCATCTTGAAAGAACAATTTGGGACTAAACAAAAAGAAGTCTATAACTAAGGATCACAGAAGAAGCCACACCGAGACTGGTAGGAAGAGCGGAGATGCGGAAGGGCTGCCCTGCTCCCAGGAGTGAGCGGCAGCAGAGGGTCTGGAGGGACTCTCACTGTGGGGAATGTCATTTGAGACGTGTGGGTCCTAAGCCCCAGGCCGGGAACCCCAGCCTGGAGCCCCAGAGCCTAGAAAAGGCAGAGGCACCCAGACAACATTTGGAGGTGAAAAAGTCAGGTTTCTGTTTGCAAGAAAGAGAAGAAGCTCTTGAAGACACAGGCTCCATCTTAAAGGACCCATGCAGAAAATCTTGTTCACAGGCACTTACCCAGGGCTCTGGTGGAGGGAGAGATGAGAGGACTGGAGTTGCATGAGGAGAGTGTAAAGTTGGAGGCCCAGGGAGAGACACAGTGGGTGAAAGCCACCAGAGCCTTTGTGCTGTCATTCTCCAGTACTGCAGTCTCCATTTTTCTTGGGGGAGCATTCCCCTAAGAGCGGCATCAGCCTTGGGAAAAGCAACAGCTCTGCCTTCAGGAGTCTCTCCTGCCACCCCGTGAAGATCTGGTCATTCTGAGAAGTGAGCCAGGAAGGAGGGGCACATCAGTAACTCAGTTTTCTGGTGTTGAGGCCGGACCTTTCCCCCAAATGCTCCTGAATGTAAGACTGGTGTTCTTGCCCCATGGGAGACTCAGTAGAAACTGTCTGGTCTGCAAAAAGGCCACACCTCTGGGTCTCAGATGCCATAACCACCAGACTCCTGGGACCACACCCTACTGAGGTCTGTGAAAAAAATCTGGACAGACTGACACCTGGGACCAAGGGGAAGAGCCTAACCCACCACCCTTCCTAATCCCTGAATTGCCTGCAGGCTCTAGACTCTACCAGTGTTTTTCCCAACAAGCAGCCAGCAGAGAGAGGGTGGAGAGGGTGGGACTCAGGGAACTTTGGCCTTTTAAGCAGACCTTCCCCCAGGCCCCGTGTGGGTAAAAGCCAGCCTAGTGAGCAGTTTGGTATTTCCATGTGCACCTGGGCCCAGCAGAGGCAGCCACAAACTCTGGGTTGCTTATAGCTCCCAGAAGATTGCTGAGAGCCAGTCAGAGCAGTGTCTCCCACTGGTCTGCACTGGGTTCCTGTCAGGGAGGCCCAGGGCTGGCACATCCCATGGCCAGCTATGAAGAGCATAGGTTCAGGACCTACCAACCCTTGCTAGAATAATATCCTAAGGACAGGCTCCTCACACCTGGCCCAGCTGAGGTGAGTTCTGCTCTCTGTGATCAGCACCGCCACAGTGGCTCATGTGCATTTGGTAGGGTGGAGCTTCACAGTCAGCCGGCCTGGGTGCTGGATATCCTACCCTGCTGGGCTAGATTCCACAGACAAAAAGGGGAGAGCTTGGAGCATGGATGTTCAACATGTGGGTCCCTGTGAACCTATTGTTGGGTATGGTCAAGGGGCCTAGCCACTCTCTGGAGGGGGCAGTCAGGCCCAGGAGAGGACTCTCTCAGTCTTCTTCCCTGAGGCCAGGGTCTCACCAGCTGTAAGAACTTCTGCAGAGGGGGCTATTGGCCCCACTTGATCTGAACCTGCTGCTCACCTTGTTGGGGTGAAATAAAATTTGAGTATCTAGCAGTGGCTGAGGGATGGGGCTCTGAAGTAGTGACCATAATCCCTGTACTGAGCTCCTGACCAAGAGACACCTGACGTAAGGCATCCCACTAACATTGTATTCCCAACCTTAGCTGCCCTAACCCACCAAGTAGACAACTTGTAGAGGGGTTGGTTGGGTGAGGCCAGTCTGAGTCCACACTACATTCTTTCTACAGAAGACTCTGTGGGAAGCCCATACAGCTGCAAGAGGAGGTGGAGCAGCTGAAAAGTGAAGAAAAATTTACAGAGCATGGGGTTTTAAAGGAGCTGCTATCATCTCTAAGCAGGAGGAAACTGATCCTTCTACACAGGTTGGCCTCTCCCACACTATACAGGCACAGAAAATGCATACACAAACAGGAAAAAGAAAATTAGCTGCAGACAGGGAGCTCAGAGTGGGTTACAAACAACAGCTGATGCCAACCCAAGAAGATCTAGAATCAAAACAACTAGTAGTGAGTGGCAGAAGGCACCAACCCTAGACTCTGCTAGCTACACAAGCAGCAAGCCCAATGGAAGAGTCTAGCAGACACCAGACACTGGAGAATAAATATGCCAAACAGGAGAGACACTGCAGTGTGTATAATACACAAAATCAAGCTTGACCATTAGAGCCAACCAGCCTGAAGGGATAACTGTACCCAAGAAAGGACCAAACATATTCAATATTCACATACAATAGGAGGGAAAATAGCACCCTCAAGAAGCATTCCTAGAACAAGGACAGTAGGTGACCTGGAGTTCAGTATCACTGAGGCCATTTTCCTCAAAAAGACACCACAAAAAATTCAAAGTCAGACAGTGCTACCTAATACACAGACAAAATGGGCAGACAAAGAAATGTGACCCAAATGAATCTCAAGAGAAATTCCCAGAAAAAGAACTAAATGAAATAGAAGTAACTAAACTACCAGATGCAGAGTTTAAAATACTGATTTTTAAGATGTTTAAGGATCTCACTGTAACAATGCATGGACATAATGAACACCTAATAAAAGACATAACAAGCATATAAAAAAACATTGAAATCATAAAAAAGAACCAGTCAGTAATGACAAAGACAATATCAGAAATGAAGACTGCACTAGAAGGAATCAACAGCAGGCTGGAAGAAGCAGAGGATCAAATCAGGAATTTAGAGGACAAGATAAACATAAGCACAGAAGCAAAATGAAAAGAAGCACAAAAAGACTGAGGAATTCTCTAAGAGAGCTCTGTGACAATATGAAGAGAAAAAACATTTGCATCATAGGGGTTCCTGAAGGGGAAGAGAAAGATCAAGGGATAGATAACCTATTTGAAGAAATCATAGCTGAAAATTTCCCTCATAGGATGAAGGAAGAAGTCACTCAAATATAAGAAACACTAAGGGTCCCATTAAAGAAGAACCCAAGGAGACCACTCCAAGACACATCATAATTAAAATGTCAGAGTTAAGGGACAAAGAAAGAATACTAAAAGCTGCAAGAAAAAAGCAGTTAATTACCTACAGAGGAGCCCCCATAAAGATGACATCCAAATTCTCAACAGAAACACTTGAGGCCAGAAGGGATTGGCAAGAAATATTCAAAGTGATAATAAACAAGAACTTACAACCAAGACTACTTTATCCAGCAAGGCTATCATTTAAAATTGAAGGAGAAATGACAAGCTTTTCAGACAAAAAGACTCAAGAAATTCATTACAACCAAACCAGTACTCAAGAAACATTAAGGGGCCTGCTATAAAAAGAGCACAGGAAAAAAGAAATCAAAAGAAGAAAGATTGTAGATTTAAAGAATAAAATGGCAATAAACAACTACATATCAATAATAACCTTAAATAGAAATGGATTAAATGCTCCAATCTAAAGACATAGGGTAGGTGCATGGACAAGAAAACAGGACCCGTACATATGCTGTCTACAGGAGATATACTACAGAACAAAAGATAAACATAGACTGAAAGTAAAGGGATGGATAAAAGTATTTCATGCAAATGGAAATAAAAAAAAACTTAGCTGGTGTAGCAATACTTATATCTGACTAGAATTTAAAACAAAGGCTATATAGTAAGGGATAAAGAAGGTTACTACATAATGATAAAGGGAGCTATCCAACAGGAGGATATAACAATTGTAAATATTTATGCATCTAATATAGGAGAATCTAAATATATAAAGAAGATTTTGATGGACATAAAGGGTGAGATTGACAGCAATACTGTAATATAGGAGATTTTAATACCCCACTAACATCAATAGATAGATCCTCCAGACAGAAAATTAACAAAGAAACAGTGGCTTTAGATGACGCACTAGATCAACTGTATTTAATTGATATCTTTCACCCAAAAGCAGAAGAATATACATTCTTTTCAAGTGCTCATGGTACTTTCTCTAGGATAGACCACATGTTAGGACACAAAACAAGTCTCTATAAATTTAAGAAGTTTGAAATCATATCAGGCATCTTCTCTGATCACAATGGCATGAAACTAGAAACCAATTACAATAGAAAACTGAAAAACATTCAAACACCTATCCTTCTCAAACTATTTCAAAAAATTAAAGAGGAGGGAGGACTTCCAAGCTCTTTTTATGAGGCAAGTATAATCTTCATTCCAAAACCAGGTAAAGATACTACAAAGAAAGGAAACTATAGGCTAATATCCCTGATGAATATAGATGCTAAAATTCTCAACAAAATATTAGCCAACCAGATCCAGCAATACATGAAAAAAATCATACACCACGATCAAGTGGAATTTATTCCAGGGAGGCAAGGCTGGTACAATATTTGCAAATCAATAAATGTGATTAATCACATAAACAAAAGAAAGAATAAAAATCACATGATTATATCATTAGATGCAGAATGATCAAAACTCTCAGCAAAGTGGGAATACAGGGAAAATATCTCAACAAAATAAAGTCCATATATGACAAACCAACATCCAACGTCATACTCAATGGGCAAAAGTTAAAAGCAATCCCCTTAAGATCAGGAATAAGGTAGGGGTGCCCCTTTTACAACTCTTATTCAACATAGTTGAATTTGGAAATGCTAGCTAAAAAAAATCAGACAAGAAGAAGAAATAAGATATCCAATTGGAAAAGAAGAAGTAAAACTATCATTATTAGCTGATGACATGGTATTGTATATAGGAAACCCTAAAATCTCAGTCAAAAACTATTAGACCTGATAAATGACTTTGGCAAAGTGGCAGGGTATAAAATTAATATTCAGAAATCACTGGCATTTTTATACACCAACAATAAACTATTTGAAAGAAAAATTAAGAAAACAATACCCTTCACTATTATGACAAAAATAAATTAGAGTACCTAGGAGGGAATTTAACCAAGGAGATAAATACTTATAAAAAATTATAAGATATTGAAAAAAGAAATCAAGGAAGATACAAAAAAGTACCATGTTCATGGATAGAAAGAATAAACATCATTAAGATGTCTATATTACCAAAAGCAATCTATAAATTCAATGCAATTCTTATTAAAATACCAATGGCATATCAATCATACAAAGATATAGAAAAAATATTCCAAAAATTTATATGGAACCAAAAAAGAACACAAATAGCCTCAGCAATCTTGAAAATCAAAAATAAAGTGGGGGTATCACAATTCCTAATATCAAGTTATGCTACAAAGCTACTGTAATCAAAACAGCTTGGTACTGGTATAAGAACAAGCATATAGATCAATGGAACAGAACAGAGAATCCAGAAATACAGTCATGACTTTATGGTCAAATGATATTTGACAAAATAGGTAAGAGCATACAATGGAGTAAAGTAAAGACAGTCTCTTTAATAAATGGTGTTTGGAAAATTGGACAGGTATGTGCAAAAAAGTGAAACTAGACCACCAACTTACACCATTCATAAAAATAAACTCAAAATGGATAAAATACTTAAATGTAAGTCACAAAACTATAAACATTTTGGAAGAAAACATAGGCAGTAGGCTCTCTGATATCTCTCGTAGCAATATTTTTTTTGATTTATCTCCCCATACAAGTGAAATAAAGGACAAAATAAATAAACGAGACTATATCAAACTAAAAAGATTTTGCACAGCAAAAGACACCACATAATGGGAGAACATATTCACCAATACATCTAATAAAGGGTTAATAACCAAAATTTATAAAGAACAAATGTCTAAAACTCAATGTTTAAACAATATAATTTAAAAATGGGTAAAAAGCCCTGGCTGGTTGGCTCAGCAATAGAGCGTCGGCCTGGCATGTGAAAGTCACAGGTTTGATTCCCAGCCAGGGCACACAGGAGAAGCACCCATCTGCTTCTCCACCCTTCCCCTTCTCCTTCTCCTTTCTCTCTCTCTCTCTTCTCCACCCATAGTCAAGGCTCCATTGGAGCAAAGTTGGCCTGGGCACTAAGGATGGCTCCATGGCCTCTACATCAGGTGCTAGAATGGCTCCAGTTGCAATGGAGCAATGGCCCAGATGGGCAGAGCATCGCTCCCTAGTGGGCATGCTTGGTGGATCCCTGTAGGATGCAAGTGGGAGTCTATCTCTCTGCCTCCCTGCTCCTCACTTCAGAAAAATACAAAAACAAAAATAATATGTGTAAGAGAACTGAATAGATACTTCTCCAAAGAGGACATACAGATGGCCAACAGCAGATGAAAAAATGTTCAATGACATTAATCATCAGAGAAATACAAAATAAATCTATAATGAAATATCACCTCACAACTGTCAGAATGGCACTCACTAACAAAGCAACACACAATGAGTACTGAAAAGGGTGTGGAGGAAAGGGAACCCTCCTGCATTGCTAGTGGGAATGCAGACTTTGTGCAGGCAGTGTGAAAAACAGTATAGCTTTTCCTAAAAAAAACTAAAAATGAAACTGCCACCTGATCTCTGGTGGTGCAGTGGGTAAAGCATCAACCTGGAATGCTGAGGTTACTAGTTCAAAACCCTGAGCTTGCCCAGTCAAGTCACATATGGGAGTTGGTGCTTCCTGCTCCTCCCCCCTTCTCTCTCTGTCTCTCTCCTCTCTCTCTAAAAATTAATATAAAAATAAATAAATAAACAAAAGGTATTGCGCAACAGGATGAGGGAGTGTCATCTTTAAATAAAAAAAAAAGAAACTGCCTTTTGACCCAGCTGTCTCACTTTTAGGAATATATCCTAAGAACACTAAATCATTGATTCAAAAGAAGAAATGCAACCCCATGTTTATTGCAGCATTGTTTACAATAGCCAAGATCTGGAAACAGCCCAAGTGGCCGTCAGTGGATGAGTGGATTAAAAAGCAGTGGTACATATACACAATGGAATACTAGACAACCATGAAAGATAAGGTAATCTTACCTTTTGCAACAGCATGTATAGACTTGGAGACTATTATGCTAAGTGAAATAAGCCAGGCAGGGAAAGACAAATATCATATAATCTCACTTATATGTGGAATCTAATGAACGAAGGAAACTGAGGAACAGAACAGAGGCAGAATCAGGGTCACAGGGAGCAGAGGGACAGCTGTCAGAGGGAAGGTGGATGAGGGGATGGGACAAAGAAGATGAAGAGTTTAGTGAAATTATATATACATAACACAGAAACACAAATAACAGGACAGCAAATCCTAGAGGGAAAGGGCGAGGGAGTTAGGGGGAAAAGGGTGCAATGGGGGACACGTGGGTGGGGGTAAAGGTGTTATATTGAGTGGAACACTTAAATCCCTGTGAACACAATGAATTAAAATTAATAAAAATAAAAAAAATAATTCTAAATCTGATTTAAAAAAAAGATAGCAAGCTTTTAAATCTGAAACTTCCCTCCTTTCCTTGTAAACTATACCAGAAGAAAAATAACAGCACAATCTATGAACTGTACTTCCAGAGAAATGAGGAGACTCGTTTCCAGTGTGTAAATGCTGCTGAAGGCGCCTGAGACTGACGCAGTCTTTCAGTAATCCTCACAGAAAGAGGCGACCAAAGTGCTGGTGAATAATGGTAATGGATCGGGGCAGATCTCAGAAATGCCGGGAAAGAGAATGTGTGTACTCTATACGCATTGATAATAGTGGCCAAGAAGAAGCGACGAAGCACAGGAAAGACTGCCAAGGTAGCGAGGGAACAGGGTCAGTCATGAGAGAAAGAGGCGCTGTAGGCCACAGAAGGGGTCTATATTAAGAAAACATTCATCCATAGATGACACTCTTTCTAAGACTTTGAAGGTTTTGTCCCTGAGCAATCTCACTGGAGGCCTAAAATAAAAAAGGACTAATTTCAGAGATGTTTGTGGACATGCCTTTTGTCTAATGGAATGAATGACTGATAAATTAAAAAAATATATTTTTTTTTATATGAGGTTGAACTGAACCTGAAAGGGACAAAAACTGTACAAAATAAAGACATCTTTGAACTTCAAAACTTCTGCAGATGCAAAGCTAGTTGAGAAAACTACGTGGATACAAATACTGGTAATTTTTAATGCGAAAGGAAAGCTGATTCAGAGGCAAGAAGCTAAAACCCAGAAGGTATAACCAAGAATCTCAAATAATCTTTTTTAGGGAGTTGAGTTAGAACATAAACACTGTTCAATATCTGATATCAGAATTGCTGTGAACCATTGAATGCTAAGTGACTCCTGTTTTCTTTTTTAATTGGAGTACCTATTGACTCTATCTCTAGCCCATCATAGCATGTTGGGAGTGGGGCAGAGAGCATTTGGACCTAATTTAGATTTCAAAATCTTGGACTGCACACAAATGCAATAAGAAAATTAGCCTTTTGCAGATCGTGGGAGGAGATGAAAGTATTTCATATGTTGAAGAAAGTAAATAATTTGAGGTCAAAAGATGGATGGCACAAATTAAAGATAGTCACAAATTATTTTCTACTCTTCTCATTGAGAGTTTGAGTTAATTTTCTTCTCCTTAAATCAGGACTGACTAGTGACTATCTTGCTCAATAGAAAACAGTTGAAGTATCACTCAACTACTTCCAAGGCTGAATCTAGGTCATAAGAAGCCTTTCACCTTTCACCAAGGTCTTGTGTAATATTTACTAATCATGCCATGAGCTCCCATATAAGCGTGACTACTCTTCTGGAGATACCACTTGGAAAAGCCCTGAGGATACATAGGAAAGGAGAGAGTCCCACCTAAGCCCAACCTCCAGGCACTCTCACCAAGCCACCAACATGTATGATGAACCATTTTGAAACCTTCAGACAGCCAAGCTATCAGCTGAATGGCAGCAAGGGATACCAGTTGATGAAATACAGAGTTAGAAGCATCACCCAGCTGAGCCCTCTCTGAATTTCTACCCACACAATTGTGAGATAAAATAAAAATTTGTTGGTTTATGCCACTAAGGTTTAGGATGGTATATTAGGCAGCAAGATATCCATATAGAAAAATACTATGCTATCTAAAGGAGATAAGGGACTAAGGGTATTAAAATAAGATATAACTATAAAGCTAAGCACTAGAACTTAAATACAAACCTTATGCAATATCAAAGCTCCAATAAGAAAAAAAATGAAGAATATAAACAACACTGTGAAAGACATGAAATGCACACATGTATACACACTACAGAATCTTGGAATTAACAAATGTTTCTGGACAGTAATTTGTCAGTATATATCAAATCATAAAATTTATTACATATTTTGAGTTGAAAATTACACAGAAAAAATCTTCTAAAATATGTCATGAGAAATATTTGTAAAATTTTATGTATAAGGTTGTTTAGGGAATAATCATTTGTCATCCTTTTTAAAAAAATATTTTATTTATTTATTTTAGAGAAGGGAGAGAGAAAGAGAAGTGGGGGAGGAGCAGGAGGCATCAACTTGTAGTAGTTGCTTCCCCTCTGTGCCTTGATTCAGCAAGCCTTGAGTTTCAAACCAGTGCCTCAGCACTCCAGGTCGATGCTCCATCCATTTCTCCACCACAGGTCAGGTGTGAATAATCATTGGTAATAGAACCTTGGAGTCATCATTACTGCTCAAAATGTGAAATAATTTAATGAATTATGATACATCATATAACAGAATAATGTGCAACCATTGATAAGCATGTTTTTAACAATATTTAGTAGCACAAAATCTACTCAAAATATATTAAATGCAAAAAATAAACTATAGAAAATGGTGCCATTTTATAGGAAAACCAAACACATATTAATAAATGTAGTTTTGTAAAAATGAGAAAGAAAAACAAATGTCTATATTCACTTGTAGGTAGTAGCAATAATTTGTGTGTGTGTGTGTGTGAGAGAGAGAGAGAGAGACAGACAGACAGACAGACAGGGACAGACAGGCAGGGAGAGAGATGAGAAGCATCAATTCTTTGTTGCAGCTTCTTAATTGTTTATTGATTGCTTTCTCATATGTGCCTTGACCAGGGGTCTACAGCAGAGTGAGTGACCCCTTACTCAAACCATAGACCTTGGGCTTCAATCCAGCGACCTTTGGACTCAAGCC
The DNA here is from genome assembly GCF_036850765.1 of Saccopteryx bilineata. Classification (NCBI taxonomy): domain Eukaryota; kingdom Metazoa; phylum Chordata; class Mammalia; order Chiroptera; family Emballonuridae; genus Saccopteryx; species Saccopteryx bilineata. Next base: position 94,332,448 of record NC_089494.1, read on the forward strand.
AGTGACCATGGGGCCATGTCTATGATTCCACGCTCAAGCCAGCGACCCCACGCTTAAGCTGGTGAGCCCGCGATCAAGCCAGCAACCTCGAGGTTTTGAACCTGGGTCCTCTGCATCCCAGTCCAGTGCTCTATCCACTGCACCAATTCTGGTCAGGCAAAATTTTTATTTTATCTTATGTTTTGGCAATCTCTTTTATATGCCACTCATATGTTAAAATTAGAAAAAAATATTTAACATTATTAAATAAGTAAATTATTAAGGAGATTCTATTCTGCTATTGTCCATAAAGCAAAGATCTCCACCCTCACTTCTACAAGAACAGAGTGGATTCCAAAAGAAGTGATAGCTGCTGAATTGGCACAATCAAAATATATAATTTACACCCTAAAGGAAACATATCTTGAGCAAACTTCTTAAGCATAATCTATTCTCTAGATATCTGGAATATCTGTTGTTGTTGCGGTGTCCATTAATGTCTGGTTAAAGGGAGAATTGTCTAGTTACATATCATTTCACATATATTTCCTCAAAAATTTAAAATCAAATTTTTGCTCCTAGGATCATCATTTAGGCAGGTGACATTTCCTGCTAGACATTGAACACGTATCAGTCACCTACTCACAACATGGAAATAGCTCACCTCTGACAAACTATATTGTGAGGCTTTAAGTACTGGTCCCTAATAAAACCCAGATAGTCTGTATATAATTACTAGGACCCTTAAACATTGAAGAAAACAGAGAACACTTTCTAAGACACTATTCTCTCTTGATTTTCTATTATTATTGAATGTGGTCCCTTTTTGCACATTAGGTGAATTTGAAAGCTGTATTATTTTAGGAAGTTAGGCTACTCTTCATTTTTTTTCCCATTCCGTTGTCTTCTGAGGTTGTGAAAGAGTTAAATCTCCTCCAAAATTATTATCTTAGAGCTACTTCCACAACAGGAGCATCTGATCATTATTAGATTATGTGGGCACTAGGCAGGGTAGAACTCAGAGCAGACTAATAGCAGTGGAAGCATAGTTGTGGAAAAGTAACCCACAACTTGAACTGCCAGGACACAAAATTACCCTTTGGTCTTGGCACAGAAATCACCTCAACCTTTTTTTCTATGCTACTTTTTTTACTTCAAACAAAATATATTCCAACTCATTAGTTTAAGTTACTTTCAATCAGGGATCGGAAAATAATGAAAACATTAATTTTTAAATTTCTAGATATTTTGTCTTTCTCCTAGTTTTCTCATACTCTCCTTTCCCACCCAAAAAGGAAGAAGAAAGTGCCTGGTATTTAACTGGGACTGAAATCAGAACAGCCTGAGTACCACAAGAAAGGCTTCTCTTTTGATTTTTTTGGCGAACACCAGGGGTGAATGTTCTAGAAATATGGCCAAATTTTACAACCCAATATTGCAGACTAACTCGTGAGTTTCTGAGCATTTGAAAAGAAACAGATAAGCAACTTATTTATCATCAGACTTTATTTAAATAGATCCCAGACACTAAAGGTCTTCAGGTTCAACAAAGGTGACATTTTTACAACTCACGCAGTCTTATTGCCTGACTCTACTAATCAGAAATGAACTTGTGAACAGAGTCCCACACAAGGCACAGACATATTGCAGAGCCAGAACAAAATTTCCTGATGGCTTCATGGTTTTATTAAATGATTCTCTGGTCACATCTAGACTCCACTTCAGATGTTGGACAATCCTGTTCTAAGCTTGCTTTATTTGGGAACAAAACTATGAAAAGACTTTCAACTGTAAATTTTATTTTTATTAAATAAGTAAATAAGTATGTTCTTCTTAAAATAACACCATAAGAAACAAAATTAATGGGAACTATAGGAAGTATATTTCTTGTATAGAGAAAATATTTCAAGTCTTTCTAAATAAACAGAAATTTGATTAAAAAATAATCACAAAACATTTTTCAAATTATGCAGTTTGCTTGACATGAGCAAAAGAATGAGGTAATTCTTTCAAATATAAAAAATAAATCACCATTTTAAGATTTTTTTTATTGATTGGTTTTTAGAGAGAAGAGAGAGGGGGCGGGGAGAAGTAGGAAGTATCAACTTGTAACAGTTGTTTCCTATATGTGCCTTGACTGGGCAAGCCCAGGGTTTCGAACTGGCAAGCTCAGCTTTCCAGGTTGACGCTTTATCCACTGTGCCACTATAGGTCAGGCCTGTGAGCCACCATTTTAGAAAGTGGGCAATTGGCCACTTTCAGTGAGTTGAGGATAAGTTTTTAGAGCCCTATCTCAGGGTATTTTTCTATCAACTTCTCATAACCTAACTCTCATAAGGAAATTATTCAACATTTTTTTCAGTAGCTACTATGTGCTATAAAGACTTATTTTAAAAGGATAAATTTTATGTTATTAGTTGTTCAACATATTGATTTGGATTTGTTTTTCAAATTAGCTAGCAAAACACTAAGGAAGAGAATCATAGTATAGATAAGGATTTTATTTAGAGGATATAAATGGCTCAGATGTTTTTCAGGTGAACTCTTAGCATAATAAATATGGTCAGGGAAGTCAAACTTTAGTCTGGCCCTGCATTCATATATTTATTTAAGAATGTAAAATTCTCTGTGATAAACACATAAAATGCTAATAGAAGACAGGTAGAAACAAAACAGAGATTCAGATAAAGAGTAGTTATGTTAATAGGAGACCTAGAGAGTCCAAGAGGAGGTGAACGTTAACTGAAGGTGAAGTAAATATAACTATAGTGAATTAAGAGCCAGGAATTGTCAATATTGGCTCATAATTTTCATCCTTTTTCTTTTTTAAAACTGTTCATCGTATATGGCTGAATTGTTTACCAAAATACTTTCACTCTGAAAAGATGGAGTTAAAGGGAGATAGAAGGATTTGAAGCCCCATTATAGCTATCATGTCCTTTATCTTTTATTGTATTTTGTTCGGTGCAACTAATATAGTTACAAGACTTAGAGGTTATGGTTAGTGTTATTACTGAAAATATCAATAGAATTTCATATAACTGATTATCTTTCCATCTTAACACAATATTTTTTATAGCTTCCTTAGATGCTATTTTGTCTCAGTGTTCTTTTTATATCTCTAAATGCTTCTTCTTTGTCTCTAAATGCTTACCAATTTTTTAAATTTAATATCCTTCACCTGTGATAGTGGCCAGAAGTCAGTCCCCAGATCTGCTCTTCTCTCTAGGCCATTTCTTCTAGCCTTGTGACTTTATAGAATGTTGTCAACTCACAAACATGTCTGCATTCCTGAACTCTCCCATAAACTCCAGGTGTACATATACTGTTGCCTTTTAGCCATCTCCACTTGACTAACTAAGCCACTGAAAACTCCTTACAAACACGCTCCAGAAAGGCCCTGGCTGGTTCTTTCAGTGCTAGAGCACTGGCAGGGTTGGCAGATGTCCTGAGTTTGATTCCTGTCAGGGCACACAGGAGAAGCGACCACCTGATCTCTTTTTCACCCCTCTTTCCTCCCCTCCTGCAGCCACGGCTAGGTTGATTCAAGCACATCACCTTAGGTGCTTTGGATGGCTCTGTGGAGCCTCTGCCTCAGGCACTAAATATAGCTCAGTTGTGGGCATGACACTAGATGGGCAGAGAGCATCGGGCTCCAGACAATGTAGCCGGGTGGATCCATGTCGGGGTGCATGAGGGAGTCTGTCTATCTCCCCTTCTCTCACTTGGGAAAGAAGAAAAAAAAACACTCCAGAGTGCCCTATAAAAGCTGTGCTTTCTGCAACCTTCTCCTCTGTCCATGTCAACTCCATTCTTTTGTTCTAATTACTCAGGCCTCAAAACTCCCTTTTATCCTGGCCTTCTCTCTCACAATCTAACAATGTTCAGTTTGTCAAAAAGTCCTAACGCTCTACCTTCAAAATCTATTCAGAAAATATTTACTTTTCATTACCTCCACTGCTAACACATTGGCACAAAACCACAATCATTTCCTTTCTGGATTTTTGAGGGTGACTCCAAAACAGCTTTCCTGCTTCCACCTTTCCTTTCAGTCCTCGCTAAGCAGGCACATCTTTTTGAAATCCAATGTAGACCATGGCATTTCCTGACCGAGGTTTTCCAGTTACTTCTCATCCCTTTTGGAGTCAATGCCAAAGTTCTTATTCTATCCTTATTTATTTATTTATTTATTTATTTATTTATTTAATTGTATTTTTCTGAAGTGAGAAGCAGGGAGGCGGATAGACAGACTACTACATGTATTCAACTGGAATCCACCTGGTATTCCCACTAGGAGGTGATGCTCTTCCTATCTGGGGCATTGCTCCATTGCAACTGGAGCCATTCTAGCACCTGAGGCAGAAGACATGGAGCCATCCTCAGCACCCGGGCCAACGTTGCTTCAATGGAGCCTTAGCTGCGAGAGAGGAAGAGAGAGGCAGAGTGGAAGGAGAAGGGGAAGGGTGGAGAAGCAGATGGGTGCTTCTCCTATGTGCCCTGGTCGGGAATCGAACCCTGAACTTCCACACGCTGGGCCGATGCCCTACTATTGAGCCAACCAGCCAGGGCCTTATTCTATCCTTTAAAAACCTACAGGATCTGGCTCCCTGTCCAACACTCTGAGCTCATCCCTTTGCCTTCTCCCACTTTATTTCTCACTCTTCCCCATCTATGCTTCCCCCACCCAACCCAGGAACATGTGTAGCTTAGGGAATTTCCCCTACAAATTATTTTCTATTGTGGGCATTCCTCCTCCAAATAACTACATGGTTCATTCTCACACTTCCTATAGGTTTCTGCTTTTCTCTTGTCATATCATCAGAAAGTGTCCTTGCTATTTCATTGTTAATGTAAGTATGCCCAAAATATTTCATGGGATATGCTTATACTAAAAAATTATTCAGTATTTATCTGAAATTAAAATGTAACTGAGTGTCTTGTTTTTATTTGGCCTGTCTAAACCCATCCTACTACTTCTTATTCTTCTATTTTAGTTTTATCCATAGTATATATAGACACCTGACTTATATATTTATGTATCTTGTCTGTCTCCTGAACTAGACTGAGGGCAGGACTTTGTTTCTTCTGTTTTATCTTAGCCCAAGAACAATACCTGGTATGCAAAGGTGCTGAATGAATACATGAATGAGTGTTGATATGTAGAGCTTGGGGATGTGGTCTCCGTGCTCTAGGATCACTTCCTATGGTTTTCTTTTCTTTTTATCTCTCCTCTGCCCCTACTGGTTCCCGCCCAGAAAAAAGCCAGGATCTGAAGGCCTGGTTTGGCAGCTATGGGCTTCTAGGAAAATTCTGCTTAAGCCTCCCCATTGTGCAGGCTTCTTTACCAAGCCTCAGCCAACCAGTGTTGGTTTCTAGTGCTTGCCTGGTGCTTCTCACAAGAACCAAAAAGGTGGAGTAGTTTGGGGATTCTTACTGAGCTGTGTTTTCGGAAGGAAAAACCCTGTTGGATAGCAAATATCATTCTAAATTCTTTAGATGTCAGAGCAGAACTCACAGAAACTCATTGTTTATGTCTGAAACAAATCTTTATTATGTGATTGAAAATGTTCTCAGTTACTCTAACTTACTTATATTAAAAAGTTTAATGTGTTTTTATTTCTTCCAGGCAGTAGATAAAAAGGTGTCATACAAATATTGATTTAAAAAGCCTAGAAAGTTTGCCCACTTTTCTAAATCTTTTTTTGCTCTTTGAAGACAAATAAATGCTTTCATAGACGTGTGTGTGTGTGTGTGTGTGTGTGTGTGTGTGTGTGTGTGCAGGCACATAGGTTAAGATTATTTTATGTCAAGAAGTAAATCACTATTCATTTTATTTTTAGAAAAAAATTATCATTTTTCCAGTTCTACATTAACAAATGAATATAGCAATGCAATGTAATATCTAATTTATTGAAGTGAGTGTTAATAACTGCACATCATATAAAAGTGTACATGAACTCAACTATATCACCTGAAAAAAAATCTGCCAAGAAAAATTATACACGTGAAATCTGATAGCTTGAAATTTCAACTAGAAATAAGGTTAAAATGAGAATATATTTGATTTATAATATCAAGTTCATTTTACTGCTAAGAATATACAACAGTTTGTAAAATAAACATAAAAATATACTAAAACCCACAAAAATGCTATGAATTTATATCATAAATTCCAAGTTTGTCTATTCTCAATCAACTATTACTTTAAAATTGATTATTATAATTTACAGTACTAACAGTGACATTTTGTTTTGTTTTGTTTTTTTATTTTTCCTAAGTGAGAAGTGGAGAGGCAGAGACACAGACTCCTGCATGCACACCGACCAGGATCCACCCAGCAAGCCATCTATGGGGCAATGCTCTGCCCATTTGGGGTCATTGCTTCATTGCTTGGCAACTGAGCTATTTTAGCACCTGAGGTGAGGCCATGGAGTCATCCTCAGTGCCCAGGGCCAACTTGCTCCTACCAAGTCATGACTATGGGAATGGAAGAAAGAGAAAGAGAGATAGAAAGAGAAAGGAGAGGGGTGGGGTGGAAAAGCAGATGATCACTTCTCCTGCGTGCCCTGAGGGAATTGAACCTGGGACAACCACATGCTGGGCCGATGCTTTACCACTGAGCCAACTGGCCAGGGCTAACAGTGACTTCTTACAATAAACAATACACTAATGAAAATGTTCTAAATTAATCACTGAAGTAATAACTCTGTTCTTTGTTTCATAGCTTTATAGACACAGGCCACTTTTCTTGCAATATATATTTTTCATATGGTTCTACTAGTTTTCTATTCCCTAGTACGTTTTCTCTGAAAGTTTCAAATATAGCCCTCACTCTTCAGAATTTTTGTTTGTTTGTTTATTTTGATATTTTAGAGCAAGAGGAAGGTAGACAGAGAGAGAGAGAGACAGGAACTCAATCTGCTCTTATATGTGCCCTGACCAAGGATTGAACCAGCAATCTCTGTGCTTCAGGTCAATGCTCTAAGCTACTGAGCAATCCAGACAGGTTGCTCTTCAGTATGCTTTGCTTTCATTTTTCACTGAAGGATATTCCCAGATTTACTGTGTCCTTGAGCCTTATTACTAACTTGATCCTCTTCCCAACTGTGGGAATCTCATTTCACTTCTTAATTTACAGGCAACAAGAACCATTTCTTCATTTAAAGTGCTATGATGCATAACCTTCCATAATCTCCAGGTATACTATGCCCTGAGTTTACTATAGCATATTATACTTAAAAGTGAAAACTTGCTAAGTAATTATTATATGCCAAGTACTTTTCTATACAGTTTAAAAATAATAATTTATTTAATCTTAACACAATTCTTTGAGTAGGTCTTATTATCTCTGTTTCTCAGAAAAGAAGACAGTGGCCTAGGGACAGTTACTTAGGATCCAGCCAGAGATAGTTCCAGAACCTTGGCTGTCACCCATCAGAGTCCCCTTGTTGACCTCTCTACATGCAGCCTCCCCACCTGACTGTCAGATTGCTATACCGAGCATCTTTTAATGAATTAGCTTTGTATCTCCAGTGCCAGGCATGATCCCTGAATCATAGTAGAAATGACATAGCTTCTCACTAAGTTAAATGAAATAAAGAAAAGAGGAAGAAAATATGGGAGGGAGAATTAGAACAACACATGATCTTTTCTTTTTTAAACAAGTTACTTGGTATTTTACACTGTTGGTATCTTCTGAGACTTCATGCATTTATTCTACCAAAGACAAAGATGCAAACAAACAACAGAACCAAATAAATCCTCACCAAGACAAAGCAAACAAACAAATGAACTAAGTTCTTAATTTAAACACAATTCATTTCTTCCATGACAATGAACACAAGACATACTGCGGTTTAAGACACTACTCATTTAAACACTCTGTAATAAATGTTTACTAAATAATTATTGAGTTAGCCAATTTTCAGGGGCCTTGCTCTGTTCTTTTTTTTTTAGGAAAAATATTAACTTCTGACATATATAAGTTACTTATGAATTATGTTAATTGTTGATTTGTCTCAATCTTCTGAAATATAAGCTCCACAAAGGAACACCACTTTTTAGCTTTATTCCGTGATGTATTCTGGGCATGAGCAACCATGTCAGACACAAATTACACATTCAGTAAATATTTATTTAATATATGAATCTTTTTGAGAAAGCATTAAAGCTGAACAGAGTATAGCACATTTAGTAAAGGAAAGCAATTAGCAAAATTGGGGTCAACCTGGAGACATAAAATGAAGGAAAATGTAGACTCACGAGTCATTGAGAACTATGAGTGATCTTGCCAATAACCAAATAGAGAATACAAGAAGAGAAAAAGAGAAATTGGGGAGAAAAACACAGAGCTAAATTTTTACTAGGTTTAATTTGAGTTACACGTAGAACATCCGTTCATTTCTAGAGAGAATCCAAAAATGCCTACCTACCTAAGATGCAAGAGGGCCAGGATATATTTGCATACTAGCTACCAATATACAAAAGCCATATGTATCAAAGAATTCAACAACTAATTATGAAAGTCAGTATTTGTGACTGAATTCATAGTTGATCCCATGCACCTTAGTTTTTTGTTGCAAAAATAGAAATCGGTTGAAATATATGGATAACATTAAAAATAAAATAAAATATATTCTTTAGAAATCAGTGTATGTGTTTGTCTAACAATAAGGTATTTGGTGTACAATTTAAAGTGCTCCTCACTTTATTAATAAAAAGATTGAAGGGAGCTAGCTATAAACAATTATTTTGCTTATAAAATTATGCCTCAGGATCATGTTCACTAACTAAGAAATGTAAAGACTAGAATTGAAAGAGAGAAAAGATCAATGAAACAGATCCTATAATGAAGAGAACTATGTAATCCAAAGCACAAGTGAAAATTTAAATTTTGACAAGGAGGGAGAGCATAGAAAGAAGTAAGAGTGAATATATAGAGATCCTTTAAGGTACAGAAAAATATTGATGAAGCACATTTGTATGATACAGATATGCTAGATAAAATACAAGGAATGTATTCCAGTCAGGGTTCTTCAGAGAAACAGAACCAATAGAAGATGGCTATATAGAAATCTATCAAGAGATTTACTTCAAGGAACCTCACATTTGTTCTTAAGCCTTTCAGCTAATTGGGTGACGCTCATCTACACCACCAATGGTAATCTGTTTTACTTAAAATCAACCAATTATAGATGTTACCCACAATCTAGCAATATCTAGATTTGGACTTAATTAAATGACTGGGTACTATAACCTCACTACATAGATACATAAAATTATCCATCAGTGAAAGATTGCATTGTAAAGCTCAGGTTGAGTAAGAAGGAAAGGATAAAGCTGGTCCAAAGCAGTTAGCTGTGAGTATGTATCTTACCATCTGCTGAAAAAGGTAGAGGATGGAAGAATGTAGGAGCAAAAGACAGGGCAAGACACTAATTAAGAAGACAAAGGCCTGGTGAGATTTTAAAGCAGAGTATAGGCAAATACCAGAGAGATTCCCTCCACCAGGAACCAGAACCTGGTTCCTAATTTCCCATTTATCTTATATTATACACTGGTCATAAGTAACACCAGTTCTCTGAGCCTAAATGGAAATATTTATACCTCCTTCATCTGCATCTAAAAATAATTTGTCAAGTCAAATGAGATGATGTGTGTGAAAGTTTTTAAAATATATACTTCTTTACATATATTGATGTATATATATATATAGTGCATCTATTATACTTATTATTACCACTATAATACTTTATGAGCAGAAGTCTGTTACTCCAATAGAGATGGAGTTGAGTAAACATATAAACTCAAGAGATACATGAAATTCAATACTGAAAGGAGATTATCACCAAATGTCACTGTCCACTTTATGCTGCTTACTTTGTTCCCTCTGTCTTATCTACAGGAGCTGCACAATTAGATACTAGTGTTGTCAAAACAAAGCATAATTATTCAGTTTAAATTCAAACTACTATTTGAGTGAAAATATATTGCTACTACCAAGTAATGATGATCAATATGGAATTAAAATCTACAAATTCAAATGAGATTTAGACTTAATCTCTGAGTGAAGATTTAGCAACAAAGACTATGGAGTATTTAATCAAATAGCGATTCATAGTTTTAATCCTACATTATTATTCCTTCTTCTAGCTTTAGGAATGTTTTAGTAATCAAAATGTCTACATGGAAGACAAATACTTTGAAAGTCTTGAGATATTGGAAGGTCACAAATTATATAAGCAACTACCTTTAAGCATAATTAATAGCATACATTGTATCGTGATCAATAAGGTTGAGGGAAGAGCTGAAGAAAAATACTTTATTTTACTCTCAATAAAAAGAGAAACATCTATGTGTATACACTATTAACTTAATATATTTGTGGATCAGAATAAAATACTATCATTCCCACAAAAATGGGGAAAACATTTCCAAGTACAAATAAAGGGCACTAGCAATAAGGATTAAAATCTATACAAACATGACAAAAACAAAACTATAGTCCAAGATAAAATTTATAAAAACACCCATGTTATCAAGTAGGGAATTGTGCTGTGACCAGCAAATAAATTGTTTCTCAATAAATTGTTTCTTTAAATGGCTGCATTTCTAGACATTTAAATATGTATTTACAGATAATTATTTGTTTGGAGTAAAAGCTAGAGGGTATCTCAGTTGAGATGCTGAAAGAGTTAGATGTCTATACCAATTAATAACAAAATAACAACATTGCATTTCTGAAATTGAAATATAAGTCAATGAGCAAACTATTGCTTTAGAACAATTAGAATTACACTCAAAATTTTAGTAATATTACAGTTTGGTAAAGTGAACTCCATGTACCTATGTGGACCCAATAGCCATCTTCCTTAACTTGGATTCTTCTCAGATCTACCTCCTAAGAACCTGTGGTCAGGTTCTTTATTTTGGTAAATTCCCCCAGGGAACATCTGGGGTTCGGGACTGAGAAAGCAGAGCCAAAGAGCAGGAGGGAAAACATCATCGCACTGACATTACTATGGAAATTGGGGCTCAGTGTTTTGGGAACCCTGAGAGAAGTCATATAGATAGAACTCACCACATTGAAGAACAGTGTAGATGCAAATACAGGCATACACAGGAATTATTGGGGGTTTGGTTTCAGAAACCACAATAAAGCAAGTCATACTCCTTTTGCTGGTGGAGGGTCTGCCTTAGGTTTATTAAGACAAACAAACAAACAAACAAGAAAACACCTGTGAAGCTCAATAAAGCAAAGTGCAATAAAATGAGGTACCCCTATAACTCTTCATGGCTTTCACTCCCTATGGGTCAAAGATCACTTCAGTATGCTAATTTTCTAACCCTCCAGATGTGCACATGCCCGGTATGCCCAGGCTTTTCCTATGAAGTTGCAGAGAAGTGCTGGGCAGGAAATAATAGAACAGAAGGCAGCTGAGACCAGTCACTGTCATGCTCACCAGAGCTGGTAGGATGCCACAGCAAAGGCAAACATGTGTGCTACTAGAAGATCTGCGACAAGGCACAATGTCTGGAAGATAGTTGACTTCTTCAAATATCATTGGCACAGTTTTAAGTCAATGTTGATTGTAATAGGTTTTTTTTAAAAAAAAAAAAAAAACGCCTTTTTTTTTCCCAGAGAGATATGCTTCACTGTTTTCAGAAGAATTAGGTAAGCAGATTCACAGAAATTTAAATCAGAAGTTATTTTGGAAGTCTTCCAAGGTATGTGTTTATCTCTATTAATAAAGAAACGCTCCTAGATTTTAACACATATAACCCAGAGCAAGATGGGATTCAAGTGTCTTTCCTCTGCTAATTCAGAGCTTTCTTATTTTTTTTTTCAGATCCCTACCTGATATTCATTTGTTTATCAAAAAACAGTGAATTCCTTCTGAGTACTTGAAGGCACTCTGTTAGATGCTTGGGACACAATGGTTAGAAACTAAACATGGTCTCTAAAAGTAAGCGAGAGAGATAGACACTAGGAAGAGAGGGAAAGGGATAGAGAAAGAAGGCAGATGTAAAGTCAGAAACCACATTAATTGCTCTGAAGGAAAAAAATCTAGGGTGCTAATTTGGAACCTAATAACATCGTCATTGAACAGGGTACATAGAGAACTTTTCATTATTTTATTTTCATTTTCCTCCACTTTGAAACATTCTCTTCCTTTAGTTTCTTTTTTCAGAGAGAGGGATAGATAGGGACAGACAGGAACGGAGAGAAATGAGAAGCATCAATCATCAGTTTTTCATGGTGACACCTTAGTTGTTCATTGATTGCTTACTCATATGTGCCTTGACTGTGGGCCTTCAGCAGACTGAGTAACCCCTTGCTCAAGCCAGAGACCTTGGGTCAAGCTGGTGAGCTTTGCTCAAACCAGATGAGCCTGCACTCAAGCTGGCGACCTCTGGGTCTTGAACCTGGGTCCTCCGCATCCCAGTCTGACGCTCTATCCACTGCCCACCACCTGGTCAGGCTTTTTAAAAATTTTTTATTTATTTATTTTAGTTAGGAGAGAGAGAGAGAGAAGGTGGGAGGAGCAAGAAGCGTCAACTTTCATATGTGCCTTGACCAGGCAAGCCTGAGGTTTCAAGCCGGAAACCTCAGAGTTCCAGGTCGACACTTTATCCACTGTGCCACCACGGGTCAGGTCCTGTTAGCTTTCTTAACCTTATACTATCTTTCTTTGCAACTTCTTGACCATTGGTTTGGTTTTTGGCCTTTAACTCTTCCTCATAATTTCAATATTGCAGTTTACTGGCCAGGTTGTGTCTCCTTCTGCTTCTCCCTGAAGCCTCTCCTAATGCAACCCTGCCCATTTTCTGCAGTTTTGCATATCAGCTGCACATGGACACTGTTCATCTATGGTCGAGGTCCTGCCTCTGCACTCGAGGCCTTCAATCCAACTGCTCTCTGAATATTTTCACTTGGATATTTCAAAGGCTATGGGTTGAAACCAAACACATCCTGGCCCTCTTGTTCAGCACCTCTCTTTCCTCATTAAGAAGCATCACAGAACACTCTTCCCCAATGCTCCTCCATCTCTGTATCAAACCCTCCAAATAATGTAATATAAATTAATATGTTAATTCATATATTTAAAAATATTAAATAAAATAATATAAATATTATAATATAGCATGTAATAATATGTAATGAAAATAAATATGAAAGAAATTCTTTTTCTCAATACAAATTGGGGCAAAAGTAGGTTTATAATTATATGTAGAACAGTTTATTCTTGTATTATTACTTAATTATTAATTATTATATTCTTTTCCATATAAACACCCTGTATAAATAATACATTTACTATTTATAATAAAGTAATATATTTAGTTCATCATTATTCTATGATAAAGAAACATTTATTGACTTCTTTTTGTTCTTTCCCCTACCATGACCCCAATCCAAACTCTTACTCCTTCTCTTTGGACTACGTGTAGCAATGTTTTATCAAAAGGACCCATTTGCAGTCAATATGGTTTTCCATTCCATAGCCAGAATGTTCTTTTCAAACTGCCAATTCTGGCTGTATTTGCTACTGTGGCCTTTCCAGTCTCCTTATTAAAGTGTCAGTGGCTTCCCATTGCTTTTAGTGTGAAAGCTAAAATCTAGACTCCGCCTGCTTTTCATATCTCATCATTCCCCTTTCCCAGTGCTGGGTCTTGCTCAGTATTCTTCCGTTTTCCTTCCTCATTACCCACATTCTGCTTCATGCAAAAACTCCTACTGTTCGTTTAAATCTCAGTTCAGTCCTGACTTCTTCTGAAGAGTAATTCCTTTCCTCCCTAATTAGACAATTCTCTCATAACACTTTCTTCTCCTTTAAAGCACTGACATTATCATAGTTTTATATGCTCTTATTTATTTCTGTAGTTCTTTGCCTAATGCTGTCTTCCTTTTAGAATGTAGGCTCCATTGACAGTCTCTCTCTCTCTTTCATGCTCACTCACAGGTACACACACACACACACACACACGCAAACATATCCCACAAGCACTTTACTCACCTTTAAACCTTCAAGTCCTAGAACAGTGTTAGGTACAGAACAGCCCTTAAATACTTAGTTACACTAATGAATGGCATCTAGACTGAGTCTAAATATGAATTTGATATCAGTTTGTTCTTCATAAGATTATATAAACTTAACTGAACTAGATTTTTTAAACATATAAAAGTACATGTGAGTAAAAGATAGTGCTATGTGCATTTAATTCAGAGTGAATGAATATTTCCTGACAGAAATCATATACAGATTTATTTAATCTGCCTTAACTAATACTTTAAAAGTTATATTAAAACAATTTCATCATAAACACAGAGGCTAAGAATACTCTAAACTTCGTTTAATGAGATTTGTTTATGTTCTAGCCAAAACAAATGTTCTCTGCTTTCACTATACAAAAGACAAAATGCATGTCCTGTCACACCTATCCATAGGAATATTAGATTTTATAAAAATATCAAATCTCTCTAATGTTTTGTACAGTTTCAGTCTTCACTCATTAATAGCAAGAAAATATAAGTAGTCACGTGTTCAGAAGGATTAGTGACATTATTTAAATTTCATTTAAATGTTCTATAAAGGGATTCACTAGATTCCTGCAACCATAATTATGGAAGACTAAAGTTCTGGTGTTTCACACTTGTGGAATTGGAATAGGAAGTGTGAAGAAAGAGGGGAGAAGAGGAAATTTTAAAAAGAAAAAAACAAGGTAATAAGCAACACAGTAGAGATTTTAATCCATTAGCTGCATTTCATTTACCAGATCTTGATGATACTATCTGACAAGCATCTGTCCAAAGATTATGGCCTATCTCCCAAACAAGAAAAAAAAAAAAAAAAAAAAAAAAAAATATATATATATATATATATATATATATATATATGTATACCCAATCAAAAGATTCATTAAGAATCCTTTTTATTTTTTACAGGGTCAGCTCACTAAATGACACTTATTTTCAGTTCATGATAAAGGTTATAGTTGTGCTCTTAAAATTATAATACTTCTGTAGGAATCATATCAAAAAAAAGAAATACAGGAAGTAATGGAACATATCTTTTAAAATAATTCACATACATCTAAAATATATACCTAAGAAAACAAAGCTTTCTTCCTAGCTTTTCTCTTTCAAAATTTCAAAGGCAGGACAAATGCCTGTAACAATAGGGGCAGCTAGAAAACTACAATATAAATATGTATTTTGTGGTCTTTGCTAAAACCTGCATTTTGAATTATACTTCATGGTGACTGCTTTAGAAATGTCAAAGCCACAACAGACTCAAACTTTTTAAATTGGATCTATTGCCCAAGACCAATGTGGCATTCATATTACTGTTTTCATTGCTTTTAATAAAAAGAATTCCAAATATGAATGAATATTTAGTACACATTCCCTTTTGAGTGACCAATGAGAGAAAAATATACAGGATTTTAACATAAATAAGATGTTCTTTTTCCAACACTGAGAAGAATCTCTGCAATTATCCATAACATAGAAACATTAACAGAAACATCTAGAGAAGTTACTTCTATTCGTCTATGTATTTAAGCTTAAGTGAAGACATTAATTATTTTTAAAATACCAAACCAATTCAATTGACTTTCTCTACAAATTAAATTAGTTGCTTATTGTTCAATATTCCACCAATTTTTTTCTAAGACATGAGTTTTCAACCATATCAAAGAATTATTAAAAAAAAGCGAAAATATGAATTAGTACTTAGTAAGTACTTAAGAAATGTTGACTAAAGTTTTATCTAATGTGTATTTAATAAGTATTCAATGTTTTTCAAAGTTACATTTTACATTGTTTAATAAACCTATGCCTGAATGACTAAATGAATATTTATTTATTTATTTATTTATTTATTTATTTATTTATTTTGAGAGAGAGAGGGGGAGAGAGAGACAGGAACATTGATCTGTTCCTGTATGTTCCCTGACTGAGGAATCAAACCAGCTACCCCTGAACTCCAGGACAACACTCCAACCAACCAAGCTATCTGGCCAGGGCTTAATTTTTTTAATTGGTTGATTTTAGAGAGACAGAGAGAGAAAGAGAGAATGAGGAGAAGGGGAAGGGCAGCATTCATTTGTAGTTCCATCAGTTGTTGGCTGCTTCCCATGTGTACCCTGACCGGGTATCAAACCAACAACCAATCAGGAGGATGCTTTCATCAACTGAGCTAACCAGCTGGACTGATTGACATTTATCTTAAAATGAATACCCAAATTAGATCCACAATAATAGAGTGTAAACAACCATCACTAGTGCCAGGTGATCTATTGGAAATGCACTTTTCCCTTTTAACTCCTATTTATATCATTGTGTACTCATATACAATGTACACAAATTGGCAATTACATACACACAATCTCTAAGAATATAACAATCTCTGTGGAATCATTGATTAGAATGGAATAATTTTTCTCTGTTAATCTATATATTTTATGCATTTGGAAGTAGAAGGTTATTAATTCTAGTTTTCAGTTCTAAGAATTGAATTATTTTTCTTGCAGGGTTGAAAATATGTAGTTTAGTAGCTTCTACACACACACACATACACACATACACACACACAAACACAAACTTCTGTCACAAACAAGAGAGATTTTCTCTGGAGCCTCAGAGTCTCCCTTTGGCAACACACACTTAACCTCCATTTAGGTCAATGAGAACTACTGGCAGGTACAAGGGCCTAGGGAGTAAGAATTTTTAGCAGGTAATTGTTATTGAAACAGAGAGTCTAAAGAGCACCTCAGAGAAGACACAAAGGTAAAATCACCTTAAATCTTTGCTTTGAGCCATAAATAAAAACCTTAAAATAGTCTTTAAAAAAATAAAAACTTACATTTTAACTAATATTCATATCTAAGAACAAAATAAGCTTTGATTAGTCTTCTATTTCTCATTTCAATCTTTTGTACCTTGTAAAATTATACTAAAAATAAAAACATGTTTAACTACTCTAAGCCAATCAATTAGTCAGAAATTCTCTATTAATATAAATGACTACTTTCTCTCAATAGATATATATGTTCAAATATCACTCAGATCAATAGTGGTTAAAAAAATGTCAGCATTTCTGGATCCCACTTAATTTTATGTTAAGTATATATTACTTTTGCGAAATCAGGGAGCAAATAAAGTCTTACCAAATGTCAGTCGCAACCAGTAGTTTTCAGTTATAATAGATAAAAATAAATCCCCTACGGTCTTTCCTGGGGAAATGGTAGGTCATGCCACAAAATAGAAAAATCAATTGTATTTGGCATTTCTTTTACCATTTTATTTCTTTATTTATTAACAATATTTAGTGAGTACTTACTATGTATGATTCCAGCAATGTACAAGGTGTGAGGGATGGGGGGATAAGCAGAGAGATGTCTGTGCCTTCATCAAGCTTATATTTTAGCAGGAGAGACAGGTATTGAGTAAGACTGCACAAATATCTGTGGTGGAATGATATTTTGAAACGTCAACTCATTTTTTAATACATTTTCTTGGGGCCCTTGGGTTTTCCTTATTTAATCAATTAATATCATCTATAGTTTTACTTCTGGGAAGAGATGACACCACAAATTAAAAAGATAATTAAACCAAACAATAGTCTTAGCTTGGTCCTCGGCAGAAAGCAGGGGGAAACCTTAGGTAATGGAAAATGTATTAATTATTGAGATAGAACCAAGATATCATACTTCAAGATAAAAAAAAATATATACCATTTCCCAGAGGATCACAGAGTACACTTTTATAGTTAAGATATGAGTGAGTTCCTATGAAAGATGTCAAGTTCCTTGCTTTCTCCTCCACCTGGTCAGGCTCCCGGTAAGAAAAGAATAGAAATCTTAGAGCTGGGAATGAAGTGTGGTGAGACCAATGCGCCCTCCATGTGGAATTTACATGTCAGCGGACCACAGGCTGCTAGGCAAGTTAACTCAGGTTGGCTCAAGGAGTTTTTTTGCTTCTCATGGCAGTAGAATAATTCCCATGTCCTAATTCCAACTTTCTCTCAGGGTCCTTTCTCCAAATTTCCCTTCGTGTCCTGGCCACAGGGTGTAGATGAAAAGAAAATACAGACAGACTCAATAATGTGTCACTCCTTCTCATTTTACCAAGTTCACTAATTTTTAAGTTAGTGACTGAAACAGAAGGTCTAACAAGGAAACACCAGGGAGTCCTGTTAATTGTCCTTGATAAACATTGAAGATTTGTGTAAATAGATGACATTTTAAAAAGCAAAATCTTGACTATTCTTAGCTGACAAATTCTTTGGAAGCTTCTAAAGAAATAAGCTGGTAATGTTCTTACATTTTAACTTTAAAATGAAAGGAATCTTTGAACTTTCTTTCTTTAGCAACAAATTCCCTTCACCCCTTCCTTTCCGCTCATACCTGCCTAGAGCCAGGTACAACTAGAATGTTGACTTATCTTCATACCTCATTTGAACAGTTTAACACTTTTGTATTTCCCTTAGTTTAGATAGAATTTTCTCATGATAAAAATGGATAGTTGTGGCTTAGAAAATGGGAAACTTGACCAACTATGAACTGGAGCAAAGTTGAAGACAACTCTAAATATTTCCAGAGTATTTTTGGCAATTCCATGAGCTTTTCTGACAATTGCTCACTCTACCCTCACTGCATCCTTTAGTATCATGTTACATTGTACCCAAGGTCATGATGCAAGACAGCACAAACTCTGGGGTATCAGTTTTTCTTTTCCTTATTTTTTTTAATGAAATGGCTTTTCCAAACAAGCCCAATTATTTAATAAAGTTATAGTTCTGATGTTGTGAGTTAATTAAAGACATTTTGGGGTACTGGTTGTGTGAAGCTTAGCAGCATGTGGCTATTGGATCACATATCCACTTCCCTGCCATGTAAGAAGAAAACATCTTGGAATATAACTATTAGTTGGCTTTGTGGTGTTGGGTTAGTGTGCCAGTCTGAGGTTAAAGCAAAGACGGGATCCCAAACCCTGGGCTTTGTATTATATAGTATTGTATTTTCGATGTTGTACTTAAGGGTCAATTACTGTTTCCATTATAAACCCTGTTTTTCAAAGGGTTATATCTCACCAATTTTCATTTTGGTATGCAGGCTGCATGAATATACAGGTTTTTAAAATAGCTCAAATTGGGCAGTGCCATTTTTAGATATAAAACAGTAAAATGTACTTTTCATTCGTTTCAGTTTGTTTTGGAAGTTTCCAATCTAAAGTTTATTCTATCTTAAAATACAAAAATGCATGTTTTTCTTTATGCATTTTCATAACAGTTCCACATACCGGATATGGTAAAAGGGACTAGGCAAGAAATCCATGAAACTTCAAGGAAGAAAATAATTTTTTTTCTTGTGAAGATTGGTAGTTAAACTAATCAGTCAATATTTTCTGAGCGTGGGCATTATTTCATACCTCTTGGCATGGCACATACTCTGGGAAATAACCCGCCCCCTCACAGTTTTGAAATGCTAGTGAAATTTTAGTGAGAGAAAAAGACCGAGACAACAATATGAAGAATAATAGCAACATACACTGAGTCAATAAAGACCTTACGGAGCAAAGGCAGAGCTGCTTATGAGTTGTGCCGCTTCTTGATGTCCTACAAAATAAGAAAAAAAATTCCAATGTATGGGTTATTGCCTAGATATGAAAGTTACCAATCTAGACTAATGCAAGTTTTAGAACTCGTTCTGGAGCCATCAAAATTAGAAAATCTTGATTAAGGGTAAAATTGTTTTCTCTGTCATTCTGAACATTTCCAAATCAAAAAACGCACATTTGCTCTTATATTATTATAATCTAAACTTCTTAAAATGATCGCCCACACTAGATATGTTTACTCTGTCTCCAAATTCTCACTCCTAAATCCATTACAGCACGTTTGTTCTTCTCATATGTCTCTTGCCAAAGTTACCGATGACCACCTTGTGGGTGCGGCCTGTGACAAAGCTTTCGATTGTCTCTTTTATGCAAATTTATTTCTATTTAGAAGATTGCCACAGCTCTCTAGATATTGTGTTACAGTGACATTTATTACATTATTGTTGTTCTACCCAGCATCCAACCCCTTGTCCTTCCTACTGGGATCTCTATTCCCCTTTGATAGAATGTTCCATTGGTATGGAGTTTGGGTGGGAGGTAATGGTTGCTCCCCATTATGGAAGCTGATGGGACAGAACCCTTTTCTCTTTTCCCAGCACAGGAGGTAGTGTGGTATGCAGGGCCCAGCCAATCAGACACCTTCTCCTGGGACTTTAAAGCTTGATCAAATCAAGATGTAGGCATTGTTAGATATCATATTTATGTACCAGCAATGACAACAGATTCCACCCCTCACCCCCAGGCCAATTCTTGATTCATTATGTTTGTTATAGTTTATGCTGTATGATTCTCCAGTTTGTTCATGCCTTTTTCCAATTCTTGTTTTCCATGTTCTCCTCATTTCTGGTATCAATGCACATTCTTAATAAATTTAAATTTTACTTAGCCTCCATTAGTCAGCCTCCATTGCATTTAAAAAGAATATTAATACATATAATTTTTAACTCTCTGGCTGTTCTTTCTTATAGTTTTTATGGCTTTATTTCCTTCTTTTTATTTCTTTTAGGCTGCCACTCTTTTTGCTGAATGTTTTTTACTTTGTAAAATGAGTTTTTCCATATGAAAAACATTTATATTAATTTAATGGATTTTTTAAAATAAATTAATAAATAAATATTTTAATAGTTTAAATTTCTATCAGGGCAAAAGGTGATAGATACAAAACCCAATTACTAAACGGCCTCAATAATTTTTTAGTATAACAGATTCTGAGATCAAAAAGTTTGAGGACTGCTGACATAATGGAATAATAAAGGAGGCATCTGGCCATCAGTACTAGTGCACTGAACATTACTGGACCGGAAACGAGTCCAAGTGAGGTGTGGGTGATAACCAGATTTGATTCAATGCTCATCCTGCTTCTCTCAGTCAGTCAACCAGGACTGCAGGGCTAGGCTGGGGAGAGAACCATAGCACATCCATGTAACGGTTAGCAGTAAGCTTTCAGTGAGTAGTTGAGGACATGACTTATACGACACTCCGTTGTCCCTTTTCTCAGATCAATCAAGGAGCATTGTTATTATATTTTTAGGGAATGCCACTTTATTAGATACATATTTATGGTGCATTAACTTTTGATTGATGGGCATAAATTAGGAAGATATTTGGGCACTTACTATTCTCCATTCTGTTTTAGGTGGCCTGTTTTAGCTAACTCTCTGCACTTGTTTGGATGTCATGCCACGACGGTGTATAATCAACATTCATTAATGTAATGAATTGACTGAATGATTCTTGCCTACAGTCCAGGACAGAGCAATACTTCGTTCTTGGTGGACTAGCTTATTAACCATGTAGCAAATTACTATAATACTATGAATAGAAGTATTCAACTACTCTCTCATTCAGTATAACTGTCTCATATTCTGAAAGAGTAAATACAAGGGCAGAGCAAGTGTCCTCAGTGCCTTGGGAGAGGTTTTTAGGGTTTCTCTTTTTAATAGACTTTTGCTAAGAGTAGCAAAGGCACCATAAAAAGAACAGTTAACAAAACTTGTTTTCTTCATTACTAAACTTAATATAAATACTTCAACATGAATATTCTTCTTTTTTTCCTTTTTTAAATTATTCATGAGATCTATCTTTTCTGGAGTTAGGGGTGGTTACATACAAGAATAATTTCAGAAATGACTGCAATAGGAGAGAAGTAACAATAATTTTTAAACACTAACTAATGCAAAATAAAATGATTTATAATAAAAAAAACACAATGTAATGGAATTAAGAATGCAAGTTAATCCTTAATTTGACCTACATTAAATAATTATCATGCAAAAGTGAAATCGTAGATAATTTCAAGGTCTCCAAAAGGTTTCAGCTTAAGCAAATGAGAGCTTAGATTTTATAGTCTGACATCACTTATTTTTACTTTTCCCTCAGGTACAAACTCACATCAGGACCCCTTTCCTGTGCAATTAGCAAGGTAACTTCCTTACCCTAGCTGGCATTGCCCCTTTTCATTTTGGGGTCTGCAAGCTTTTGCCACTTACACTCAGATCATGTTTTTGTGAGAGGCCACAGAGCGACTTTCTTTAAAGCTATCAAAGCCTTCCTCATTATCCTTTATGGGCTGTGCAGAAAACATCTCAACTATTAGACATTTAACTGGAGTGCATTAGAATGGGTTTGCTGGCCCCCTCCAGTTCCTTGGGTAAAAGCTCTGTTCATAATCAGTTTCTGGTTTTTTAAATGACCCTCAAGAGGTTTCTTCCGGTCCACTTCAGTTCCTTTTTTAGTGTCCCATTGATTTTCCAGACTTTAGAAACGTGTCCTTAACCACCTGCCTTTCCATTGGCTCTCTCCACTGAACGCTAAAGGAACACTTTGTTACTTCATACATTGAGACAGGAATATCTTGAGAACTAACACACCATTTATAAGAGTACAGTTTACAATAGCATTTCCTGCAAAAAGAAGGTGCCTCTCTCAGAAAAAGAAGAATGATTTCTGCACCCCATTTACTTTCAAAACTATAAGCAACACCCTTGTTTCTTGTCAATAAAAAGGAAAATAGAATAGAGTAGCAATCACAATACCTAAGTGATATTATTTGTCCCCAGAGTGCATACCAAACAGTAATTCACTCAAAGAGCTTGCATGAATTATGAATGGCAGAAAGGCACAGAGAGAGAACGTCAGTATAGATCCACTCCACATGGTTCTTACATGATCATTTTAAAGTCACAGAAACATGCAAACTACGTGATGAGATTGTAAAGGTATATAACTTACTCTCTATGACTCTCCTGCTCTAAATCTCATTCTAAATAATAGACACTCTAGAAGCTGTAAATATGAAAATATAATATTGATTAAATTTAATGTGAAAAAGTTAGTCACTATAAAATCTGAAAAACCTCATGAGAGTACTAGAGTTTTCAAAAAGACGTCTCCTTGGTTTCACCCATCCCCATAATAATAACAAAAATGAAAAAAGGCAAAAGAAGAAAAACAAAATCTTGGGTCCTAAACTATACACAGAAGTAAAAGACAAAAATATAAGCTTGCAGAAAACTCGAGCATTTATGTAGCATTCAGTAATTTAATGGTGTGTACTGAAGGACTCTTCTTTGACCTGAAACCCGGGGGCAAAGCCATTATTGTTTTTGTTGCTGAGAAAAAGAGTTTTCGTGTCGTAATATAACATATCGTTATTTTGTACAGTTCTTTTTTAGACTCTGTAATAAAAAATTGCAGTCATTTTCCAAAGAAAACTCATAGAATGATCGGATCATAAGCTCTATAAATAAAAATATGCTGGAGACCTTCAGTCTTGTCTCAGAGTACAGTATTCATGTATCTTATTTTCTTATGTTTTTATTCTAGCATTTTCCTTGAGGTCCTTCTGAACTAAATAATCAGGAGGAATTGGGAGGGTAAAATGGGAAATGAATCTTTTCCTCCTACAGAAAATAAAATAATTGCATACAGGAGTTTCTTACACATACACATAAGCACACATACACACTCTCTCAAAAGACAATCATTGAGTTTGAAACAGAATTATTGTTAGTCAATGTGTTTTAAGAGAAAAGGGAAAAAATATAAAAGCAAAGACTCATCTGAATGATTGTAGTTAAGGGCCTTACCAAGAAGACAGCTTATGTTATCTTTGAAAACTGGTGAGGCGTCCTGCTAGGCTGAGTTTGAATTGAAGGTTCCCAGCATAACATTTCACAAATAGGGATACCCTTCCATTTCACACTGCTTTTTCTCAAAATAGCAACACCGTTTAGCAACATTTCATATCAAGACAATTACATTGTAGAATTATTGGAGTCAGTGCTTCATTAAAATTTTTAAAAAGTTAAATCCCTGTTTTGTTGAACACAAGAAATGAATAGTAAATATTGATTTAGAGTGAATGCAAACATTTCCCTAAGAGTGGATAATTACTGCCTTTCTATGCAAAACACTTATATTTGAAGAAGCACTTCACTTACTTTGCCATGCGGTATACATTCTTTAGTACATTTTAAATTATACGTTGTCCTGGACAGTGTCTGCTCTATAATTTCTTGTGTCTCTACACCAGAGTCAGTATGTAATTTTAAACTACAAAGTTTCTGCCAACTGGGAGAATAGGCTTAACTCTTTCTCTTTGCTGGGTTCACAAATTCTTACACAAGGAAAACCGGAAAGCCAGAAGAATGATGATCTCAGACCTAAAGCAGTTTGGTCTCTTTTTTTAGGCTTAAAGAACTGCCACTAGTAACTGGTCACTGATTTATAAAGCAGAAATAAATAAATGGAATATAGAATTTATGTCCTAGCCCAGTTTACAGTTCATCTAAAAGGCAGACATTAAATAATTAACAACAGAGATTTAGAATGAATCACAAAGTAGTTTGAATATTGGTTCTAGAAAGGTAAAGTTAATTAAGGGAGCATCACACTTCAGAATATATCTTTTGTTAAAATCTTTAATTATCTTAGTTTTATCCCTCTGCTGAGATATTTGCCACATAGAACAATGTCAAGAAATACATAATACCTTTTTTACATATATATACATATATATCTATATATATATATTCCATATAGTAGTGATACCATACAGTATTTGTCTTTCTCTGCCAAGTTTATTTCACTTAGCATAATTTTCTCTGAATGGTGGCTGCCATAGGCCAAAGGTATGTAGAGTAAAGGCTGCAAACTTTCAGTAATAACAAGAATAAGAAATGAGGATCTAATATTCAGCATAGTGACTATAGTTAATAATACCACATTGCAAAGTTATACGTTGCTGAGAGTAAACCTTAAGAGTTCTCACTACACAGAAAGAGTTAAATGTGTGAGGTGATAGATGTGTCAATCATTTTTATTTTGGTAATAATTTTAATCTCTTTCTATATATATCAAGTCATTATGTTATACTATTTATTTATTTGTTTGTTTATTTATTTATGTAAGTGAGAGGAGGGGAGGTACCGAGACAGATTCCCACATGTTCCCTGACCAGAATCTACCTGACAACCCCTGTCTGGAGCCAATGGTCTGCCCAATTGGGGCCATGCTCGCAACCAAGCTATTTTCAGCACTGAGGCAGAGGCTCTATAGAGCCATCTGCAGTGCTCAGGGTGGATGTGCTTGAACCAGTTGAGCCATGGCTGTGAGAAGGAAAGTGACAGGGAGAGAAAGCAGGGAGGGGAAGAAGATGGTCACTTTTCCTGTGTGCCCTGACCAGGAATTGAACCGAGGACTTCCGTATGCCAGTTGATGCTCTACTACTGAGCAAACCAGCCAGGGTTACATTATCCTCTTTAAATCTATACAATTATATTTGTCAGTTATTTTTCAAAGTCAGAAAAACAATTGAAATATTATTTAAAAAGAAAGATTAAAAGATATTAACAAATATAAGCAAAGAAATGCTAAATTTGGAGTAAAGTACCTCTGCAAGAGATAAATGCAATAAGACCAAGGGATTGTTTCTATATGTGATGCAGCTGTCATTTCTTGTAAGACATAGCCTCATTTATTCCTCTGGTTTCAAACTGCATATAACCTTCCACCTCTCTGATACATAAAGTTTACAATATAAGAAAGATAAACTCTAAAAAGAATAATACAATTTCAGTGATTACACTAACTGTAAATATACTTGAAAGAGACAGATCAAAGTTTTACCCTTTTGCAGATCATGTAGTATCTTGTGGCATCCACTGTGCTCTCCCAGTTTTACACCCTCTCCCATTATTGGCTTCTTTGAGACAAACATGCCTGCTCACAAGAACTGCCTGGGGAAATCATTTAAAAAAATAATTCTCAAGACCTTATTTTAGAGAGTCTGACCTTATGAGTCTGTAACTGGCCCCTGGAAACTTTGTTATGCTTCAGATAGCTTTTATGGTGAAGTTGGGTAATCCTGGTTCTAGACCTTCATCTAACCTAACCCATTCTTTAAACTCAATTTTGTTTTTAATTAGTGGGAGCAGTATTTTTACTAGTCATGCGTCAGAGAGAAAAGGTGATGTTAATTCTTTAATCTATTCAGTGAGAAATGTCCTCCTTAAAGGTTTCAGCATAAGAGGAAAGCACAACCAGGATAGACTTTAAGTCGCATCAATGTAAAACTAATTAACACCAGTACCATTTTTGAAGGTTTTGATAGAGGTGGGTTTCAATGAACTGGAAGGTATAAGTTACACGGAACTGAGAGGGATGGATGGAGAAACATCTGATAAATCACCTCCATTGTAAGTGAGACTAAGCTTCTTGTAAATATACTAAACACAATAGTTAGAGAATAAACTTAATCTGCAGAAAAACTATGTGAATTTTGCTGATGTAAATAAAATATCAAATTACAACTTAATATTTCAATAGAATTTTTTTTTGTATTTTTCTGAAGTTGGAAACGGGGAGGCAGTCAGACAGACTCCCGCATGCACCTGACTGGGATCCACCTGGCATGTCCATCAGGGGGCAATGCTCTGCCCAGCTGGGGCGTCGCTCTGTTGCAACCAGAGCCATTCTAGCGCCTGAGGCAGAGGCCACAGAGCCATCCTCAGTGCCTGGGCCAACTTTGCTCCAATGGAGCCTTGGCTGTGGGAGGGGAAGAGAGAGACAGAGAGGAAGGAGAGGGGGAGGGGTAGAGAAGCAGATGGGCACCTCTCCTGTGTGCCCTGGCCAGGAATCGAACCCAGTACTCCTGCATGCCAGGCCAACGCTCTACCACTGTGCCAACCGGCCAGGGCCTCAATAGAATTTTTGACTAGAGACAACTCTGGTAAATTTACTAGCACATGAAAGAATTTTTAAATGCCAGATTCAATCATAACCCTGTTAATCAAATCCAAACTTGATTGTATCTCTGCAAGTGGTAGCAAGAGATGTTTGAAAGAGGATGTAGTAGATATCCTAAATGATATAAATATTAATGTAAATGGCAGTAATGAACATCAAAGGAGTTAATAGTAAATATTCAAAGTTTGAAAATCATAAAGATAATTAATGGGTGTGTTAATGTGCTTTAACTTTGTCCATTTTATCTCTCCATATTTAAATTACTGTAAGCAGTAAATTTTGTAGAAACTTTTGCCTTCTGTACTGTATTTATTAGCAGTATAGGCAGCAGGGGATGTGTGAACAACACGCCAAGGCTCTTTATAAAGGAGGAACCCCTGGAACAGGGTCTAGAATACAGCCCTTGATGCCATGTATTTATTGGCTTGAAAACTAACTCATCTTATTTAACCTGAGCCACTTTTGGTTGTAACACACTTCCTAATTTCAGAAGTGTTAGAAAAAAATACAGATGCTATGGCCCTGGCCGCTTGGCTCAGTGGATAGAGTGGCAGCCTGGCATGCGGACATTCCAGATTCCATCCCCAGTCAGGGCTCAAAGGAGAAGCAACCATTTGCTTGTATCTTTCTTTCTCTCTTCCCCTCTTGCAGCCAGTAGCTCTACTGGTTTGAGCATCAATCTCAGGCATTGAGGATAGCTCAGATCAAATACTAGCCCCAGACAGGGGTTTCCAGGTGAATCCCAGTCAGAGCACATGCGGGAGTCTACCTGTCTATATCCCCTCTTCTCAGTTAAATGTGTGTGTGAATGTGTGTGTGTGTATGTGTGTGTGTTTTAGATTGATAATATAAGGAGCTCTTAAAGTAAAACAAAGGAACAAGTAGCCTCCTGAAGTTTAAAGATGTTTATCAAAGGAACTCAAAGACTGTCAAATAAGGTCTGGAAATGGTCGAGCTCCAAGTCAGTCTCCAGGGCACTAAGACCTTATGAGGGTGATATGAGTCACTTTGTCATAGCAGGAGAAACTTCGCCTTTTGAGCTGAGGCTGTAATTGACATGGGACATCTTTCAGAGAGCTGATAGCAAAGTTTACAGAATGGGGGACTGTACAATTCTCACCACCAGAAGGAAGAGATCTTGCTATTCTAGTGCATCAGATTATGGTATATGACAATACCTCTGGACCACTCTAAATTGTTTCCCCTTCTCTTTTCTAAATGGTAATTTTACAGAATTCATACCTTGTTCCTCCTTTATTGTTCACAATTAAAAATACCATATAGCATTAGTGGGTGGACCATGAAATTGCTGTATTTGCTTCAGACTCAAGGCAAATACTCCTATTCCAAAGATCCTGAACTTGGACCTAGGTGCAGTGACAGAGTGAGATTTGGGTTTGTGTCTCTTTTGGAAGGGGAGAATCTGTTTATTGTATACAGAATAAATTGCATTATTTTAAGAAGGGAATTATAAACTATGTTCATTTATAAAGAAAAGCATATGTAAGAGAAATGAGCCACCAGTGGTATCTTGTAAGTATACATGTTACAGATATCTGTATGTGTTGTGTGGAGGGGGGAGGGCGAGAATCTAGCCTTTGCTATGGGAGTTATCTCTGTGCCACATCGTTTCAGCATGCATCCTCTAGAATTGCTAACTGTAGGATCACCTAGGCTGGAGGACACACTTGCCATCATGTGGAGACAGCTTGTCTAAAATGCAACCATCATAAAAGAAAGTAAATCCTGGAGACAGAAGGGGGACAGTAAAAGAAAACATATGTGTGTGTATCTGAGTCTGTGTGTGTTTGTGTGTGTGTAGAAGAAATTGTAGGAGGGAAGAGGAGAGAAAAAGAGCCAACAAGTCAGAATTTCTAGAAACATGAGAAGTTCAAAAAGTAAGTTTGAGTTGGTTTTCTGTCAGTCAATTGAAAGAGTTCTCATTAACACAGAATGATTTGGCTTTTGATCCAAATTTCATAATCACACGGCCAAAGGTAAGGTCAAATTGACTCACTGTCATTACATCAGTAAGAGTGGAAAGAGAGCAGATTCTTTTCTATCTTACTTCCAGAGTAACTGAATCTAAATGCATAACCTGCTGTTACAACCTGGAAATATCCGGCTAATGAAGTCAATACTAAACAGCCATAATAGCTGACACATATTGAATTATCATTGTTTCAATATTATACTCCATTAATGATATATTTATATTAACTCCTTCCATTCCAATCAATAAAGTAAGTAGTTTTACTTACTCCATAGTACAGATGAGAAAACTGAGGCTTAGAGAAGATAAACGATTTGCCCAAAGGTTACACAAACAGCTGAAATAGAAACCCAGTCTCTTTGTCCTTACTCATCCATTCCCTTAACCACCATGTTCAACTTGGGACAAGTATAGCACTTCCTAAATACCAGCGGATTTCTTGTATTTATCTTTATCTCCTGTCCAAATCCAGAATGAGAGAAAAAAAATTGTTTTTTTCTCTGCCAACAATACCACTAGCATTGCTACATTGCATTATTCAGAAAATTGCTTCCACTTAGTAAGCGTGGTGAGAACTCTGCCTAAAAAAATGATTTTCCAACAAACACAAATCCAGCTAGAAATAAACCAAGTACAATTCAAAAGTAGTAGAAGAGGTAGAACTTACTATTATTAATTCCACTTCAAGATTTACTTCAAGACCTCACTGGCTCTTTTCAGTGTAGGACATTAGGACAAAATCTAATTCGCCCGCCTGTTAGCCCTGGTGTTCAAACTTACCCTCTTCAGTCCCTGCAGCCGGACACCATTTCAGAAAGCTGTGTTTTCAAAGAAATGCTAGTTCTGCAAACAGCTTTTTTAATGTCAAAGGATAAAGCATCACAGTTGTGGGAAAAGTTGTGCATCTACCAGGAAAATATTCATCAGCCTGCCCAGTTGGTCATTCACTTTCCCTTTGGCTATTTGGGTGGATTTTAGTAAGTATTAAAATACCCATGAGCTCGCCAATCTTAATTATAAAGCTTGAGAAAAAAATGCCCAGTGAAAGTTATTTTCAGGTATAAAATTAGAACCTCCTTTTAACTCCTCTGCCTCAATATTTACATAACTGTGAGGGCAAAGAAATCAAATGATAAAAATACCAGATACAACAGATTAGAAATGAAAAGTAAACCAGCCACATGCCAGTTTCTTGCTACGAGTTCCAGAGGAGACCAAAATCAATGTGACTGAGAGAAGACGTAGTGGGGAGAGAAAATCTCCCAGGATAATCAAGGGATGGATTTCCAAGTCTGTTTCTCTCCACAGAACTGTTTTGTTTTCTCACATCAATGAGCGAGAATAAAATGTGAATCCCATGATCACGCTGGCAGAAGTCATGCTCCCTACCTGGATGCTCACAAATTGTAAATCACAACTTTACAAGGATTTAACTTTTCCCTTTCCAAAATAATCAAATGTTGTGGTGAGGGGGCCACTAATCATGACAAAAAATATACTGCAAATTCTTTCTTTTGGTGCCAAGTCCAATAAGTTCTGTGAGTGAAATTAAATGCACGATCTTATTCCAAACCACAGCTTCCCTTGGGGATGTTCAACTCTCCAGTGGGGGCTGAAAGGCCAGTTGTATCAAAGCCCAAGGTTACACCCATTTTTTCAAGGGTTTTTTTTCCCTTTTTTGTCCCTTTTTAAACTGCTGCCTGTAGTATGCACGGAGCAGACCCCTCTGCTTCCAGCCTGTACAGTCAAATCAGCACTTCATACTTTCCACTTTCTGCCTCTGAAAAGTGGGTCAGTCCCTGACCTCTCCTAGTTTCTCACAGTTTTTGTTTACTTTAAGAGATTCTCTGCTGAACTCCAGGGAAGGGGAAAAAAGTAGAAGGAAAAATGAAGAGAGGAGAGAGAGAGAGAGAGAGAGAGAGAGAGAGAGACTCTTTTGCCATAAGCAATTACTGGCTTCATTCCTTAGATCTGCAGTATCACAGGAATTGCAGATGGAAAAGACCCATTAGGTCATCCTGTATACCCTGTGCCAACACAGCACCATTCCCTACTGTAGATTATCTCTTCTGAGAGTTTTAAATATGTTTAAAGGACAGCCAATGATAACATAGTTTCATTTTAGTTCTCTTGCTGCTTTGTTCTGGCTAATCTACAACATGCCATTTTTGAGGATGGCTCCAGAGTGACTTCTTAAAGGACACTTGGATTGCCTGTAAAGAATTAAAATATGTCTGCTATCCAACATCTACGATCCACAAGTTTAGCTAGTAGCATGCATAAAAACAAATGCAAAGAGCCAACAAATGTAAAGTCCCAGGGATGAAATGTTACATATAAAATAATTTTATGTAGACATATTTTATACATCTAGTGCATTATACCACAAATATAACTGTGTAAGTGTACATATATGTTCGCATAAAGTGCATACAAATATTCGTTATTACCCCAGAGTGTTTCTGTTTCCTAAAAGTTGTGCCAAATGCTGCATAATTCACGAAAATGTGATCCAAAATATTTAAGGTTATGTTTCTCACAATTTTCTTTTTATCTCTCTTAAGTCACACATTTTAAATGTCAACTTGCATAGAAAAATATTTAATTTCAAAGATACTCCTCCATTTGGAAACTCTTTAACTCTTTCCTAGTTTTCTTTTTCTTGTTTGTTCTTATCTGAAGGTAATGTTGTGTTTCAGTTGATTTTTACATGCTAAGCCTAAGTGTCACTACCTGTTAGACTCCCAGTCTTAAAGCACATGAAAGGAAATGCAATGTATTAGAAGCCTAGTATAAAGAACAAAAACACTGTGTTATTGTATGGCTATCATGTTAATGCATTATTCTTAAAGACTAAATGCAGGAAGTCAAATCAATATTACTATTTGAAAGCCTAGCTATGCTTGGATTATAATCAACATTGAGAGCATGTGTATTTCTTATTACATCCTGTTCTAAATTATATAGTATTATCTAGCTATATTGTAGGATAGATTTTTAATTTTAATACAATTAATAAATTGGCCTATTTTTAATATGTGTAGTAGAGAAAAATAATTTCTCACTGCTCTACTAAGAGGCAGAACAGTTTAATATTCAAGAGTATGGTGTATGGACCCTTTACAAGTTTTGTGATTGGGCATTTATACAGATAGGGCATTCTCTGTATCTTCTACATGGATTTGTTCAAGTTACTCATTATGTTTTATTAGCTCTAAGATGTCACAGATTCTAACATCGAGGATTATCTTATGTACTAAGAAAATAAAAACAATTCTAATTAAATGGTGACCTGATGCCTGCTCATCAATTAGAACCTTTGAACACAGTAGCATTATATATGCCAGCAGAGCCTGTCTTTAAGAATGCTGCACCATTGTTTCAAAATTTCTTTCCAAATCACTTGAAACTATTCTGCAACTTTTTATTTTATATTTCTGGGTGTGATCACAAGGAGTCAATAGCAAAAGTCAAGACAACAATCAGAAAAAAAACATTAAAAAGTTATTATACTCGACATATATACTGTATTTTTTGCTCCATAAGATGCACCTGACCATAAGACACACCTAAGGTTTTAAGGAGGAAAATAAGAAAAAAAAAAATATTCCGAACCAAATGGTGTGTTAAAACATTTAATAAAATAAAGTATTTTTCACTCCATAAGATGCACAGGCATTTCCTCCTTCACTTTTTTTGGGGAAAAGTGCATCTTATGGAGCAAAAAATATGGTAGTTCTAACTTTCCCCATTTTAATGCTGTCAGCTGAGGCCAAGCAGGTTCACACTGGATTCGGGCAGATGGTAGAGAAACTATGGAACCAGAAAGTATTTGGACCATTCTGTTTATTAAAGTCTCACAACAGCTGACAAACATACAGGCAGGGGAAAACCTCTTCTTCAACACACAAACAGCAAGAATGTCCCCTCAAGTGGCAGGCAGGCAGGCAATCCACCATCCACAATCGCCCTGAGGGCAAGCACCCATAGCCTTATATAGGCCACACACACGTGGCACAGACATGCACTCACATACCAGCAAGCACGCTTAACACAACTGCCCCACATTCCACCCCTTTAGGGTTGCTCGCTTCACAATCTACATGACATTAAATAGAGACTATAGCAACAGCAGAAGTTACACAATAATTACAAAGGTGTCCTTCACAATGTCTCCCTGAACACTTTGCCCAGGGTGCAACCTGGAGGCTGTGGGGTAGCTAGGTTGAATTTGCTCGCTGGTTTACCAGCTGCAAGCACTTTGCTTGATCTGTGTGTGAGCACATAGCAGAGGCACATGTACTTAGCCTATATAAGGCTATGGGTGCTTGTGCTCAAGAGAGATGGAGGGGCCTGACCTGTGGTGGCGCAGTGGATAAAGCGTCAACCTGGAAATGCTGAGGTTGCCGGTTCAAAACCCTGGGCTTGCCTGGTCAAGGCACATATGGGAGTTGATGCTTCCAGCTCCTCCCCCCTGTCTCTCTCTCCTCTCTTTCAGTCTCTCTCTCTCCCTCTCTCTCTCCTCTCTAAAATGAATAAATAAAATAAAAATAAATAAAAAAAAGAGAGATGGACGATTGCGGATGTTGGATTGCCTGCCTGCCTGCCACTGTGAGGGGACATTTTGCTGTTTGCCTGAGAAGTGGTTTTCACTACCTTTTGCTCACTTGCCATTGTGAACTTCTATTAATTGGAATGGCCCAATGCTTTCCAACTCCACAGTTTCTCTACTATCTGCTCATACCCAGCGTGGACCTGCTTGGTCTGGCCCCCTGGCATTACATCTAATGTAGTGGGCAGGATTCCAAGCAGATTGGTATGGAGCTGCTGATACCCTTGACAGGTGGAATAGAGAGGAGTGGCTGTTCCCAGTGGCTCTCCTGTTGGAGACTGTGGGCTGAGTGTTTTTTACAATCCTGTGAGAAAAAACTAAGAGCTCTGTGCATGAAGCTTAATGAGGTTGAAAACTCCAGGACGAGCTCACCCTGGAGCTTTCAATCTTGGGCCACCTCCCCCATCTCTCATCTCACTCTCAAGTGCAAGCACCCATAGCCTTATATAGGCTATGCACATGTGCCTCTGCCACGTGCTCATGCACTTTTCAAGCAAAGTTCTTGCATCTGGTAAACAGTGAGCAAGCCTAACACAGTGCCCACACCCATACAACTCAATTGAAATAGAACAATATAAGTATCTATGACCAAGGGCATTCATAAACAATTAATGACATCTATGCCATGACTCAATTATAAGATACTATCAATTATAAGACACATTGTGATATCAGAGATATATGTTTAAAAAAATCAGGTCCTCCGAGTGGATTAAAAAGCTGTGGTGGTTGGAGTGACATAAGAGAAATGGTGCTGTGAGGAGGGCTCCCAATACCTTTCCCTGAAATTTCAACAAATTCAACAACTAGAGACAGAAAAACAATCCCAGGAGCATCTGAAATACACGTACACCAAACAAAGGTCTGCGATCTAAGAGAACCCAGTGGAGAGATGTGATATTTTTTAGGGCCTCTTGCCCTGCACGCAGAGGCTGGGGCAACTTCCTGCCAGCTGATACAGGGTAAAAAACACATTCCTATGGAACAGACCTCAGAGAACACTGCAGAAGTTGGGCAGGCGAGGCTGTAGGCTTCCTAACAAGGGAGAAGCCTGCAGAGAGCAGTTCCATGGAATGCTAAGGCAAAATTAACTAGACATACCTGGGAACCTTAGAAAGGAGCCTGAACAGAAGTCAACTCACCACCCTACCTGCTTAAGCTGGTGGCTCTGGCCAGCAGAGCTTTCATACTCAGGGCTGTGCTCTAAAAGGACCTAGAGGAGGGACTTGACAGCTTTTAAGACCTTCTGTTCTGCAGGCAGTGACTAGGGCATCTTTCTGCCAGCCAATACAGGTTATAAGTGCAAAAAACCTGGGGAGAGTTGTCCTGAAGAGTGCTGAGGTATACGAGACAAACCTGGAGGCTCATAGACACCTTGAGAGCAATCGACTCCCAGACCTGCCTAATTACGCTGGCGGCTCTGACTGACAGAGCCTTATATAGAACCCTGCACTGAGTGGGGATAGAGTGGGTATTTAGCAGCTCTTAGGGCCTCTTACTCTGCAGGCAGTGGCAGGGAAAACTTCACAGCTGGGTCACCAGGCTGCTGATTCAGGAAGGAGAGACTTGAGAATGGCTACAGGAAAATGGACTCTCCCATTGTTGGAGCCTGCAAACGCTAACAAACCCCAACTACAAATGAGACTGAGGTTTAGTATATGACATATTAGTATATTGCCATAGCGAAACATCAACTACAAATCTCTACCTAAGCATGCCACAGGGGCAGAGCCTGGCGTACGGACTCACTGACCAGGAAGAGAGAGAAGGATAAAGTAAGAAGATAACCTCTCAAAATCAACAATAATCCACAGTCTTTATAACTTTTTCCACTTTTATTTTCTTTCATTATTTATCTTTATATTTTTCTTTCACCTTAGACCTTTTATCGTCTTTTTGTCTTATTCTTTTATTTTCCTCTTGAACTTCATTCCCTATTCTTTTTTTTCCTTCTCTCTATGAGGGTTACATTCCAAAAACCTTAACATTCTCGTTTTTTTCTTTTTTCTTTTTCTACCATTCTTTTGGTTTATTCTTTTCTCTTTCACATTTCCTCTCATTCGATCCTCACTACAAACAAATTATTTTATTTTGGATTCAAATTATTTCTTTGTGTCATTTTGTGTGCTTTTTACTTTGCTTTTTAACTCATTAGCATTACCCCCAACCCTGGCTCTCCATTCTATGTAGTTTTTGTTCCACTTAATACAACAGTATTTATTTCTTTTTTCTTTCTTTTCTCATTTTCTTCTTTCTCTTTCACCATATCTCTGATTAAATTGTCATTTATAAGCAAATTATTTTATTCTTGATCCAAATTTTTTCCTTGTAGCATTTTGTGAGTCCTTACCTCATTTTTGGCCCTTTGTCACTTCTCCACAATTCAGGCCCTCTGTGCTAGGTAGTTTTTGTTCCATTTAGCACAATATAATTCTCAGTGTTTTATGGTATTTTCTGAAAAATAATAATAATAATTTTTTATTTTTTATTAATTCTTATTAGTGTTATTAACAAAACCAACCTCAGATATCATTAAGGAAAAGAAAATTTAATATCATGGATACAAAAGACAGAGATGTAGCATAGATAGATGAGAAAAAATCTATAGAAAAAAGTTTTAATAGATTGGAAAACCTGGAGTTAAATGACAGAGAATTTAAAACAGAAATCCTAAAAATACTCAAACATATACAAAAAAGCACAGAAAGGCAATTTGGGGAGCTCAAAAAACAACTCAATGAACAGAAAGAATATATTACCAAGAAAATTGAAACTATGAAAACAAATAAAACAGAGATTAAAAACTCAATCCATGAACTAAAAAGTGAGGTAACAGGCCAGATGGAAGAGAGAATTAGTGACATAGAAGACAGGCAACTAGAGGCACAACAGAGAGAAGAGTGGAAAGAATCATGAATATAAAAAAAATGAGAAAGCCCTACAGGAATTGTCTGACTCCATAAAAAAGAGCAACATAAGAATAATAAGTATATCAGAAGGAAAAGAGAGATAAAATAGAATGGAGAACATATTCAAACAAATAATAAATGAGAACTTCCCAAAGCCAATGGAAAGAACTAAAGCCTCGAATTCAAAAATCAAACAGAAGAACGAGTTATCTTAACCCCAGTAAGGCACATAATAATGAAATTGGCACAAACCAGTTACAAAGAAAAAATTCTCAAGGCAGCCAGGGAAAAGAAGAATACAACATATAAAGGAAGGCCTATTAGATTATCATCAGATTTCTCAGCAGAAAATCTACAAGCTAGAATAGAGTGGACCCCAATATTTAAAGTTCTGAAAGAGAGGAATTTCAAGCGAAGAATACTATACCCATCAAAGCTATCCTTCAAAAACAAAGGTGAAGTAAAAACATTCACCAATACAGAAAAAATGAGGGAATTTATCACCAGAAAACCCCACTTCAGGAATACTAAAGGGAGTTTTTTGACCAGATACAAAGAACAAAACAAAACAAAACCACAAGTAAAAGCTCCACCAAAAACACAATAAAATCAAATTTAAACTGTGACAACAAACACAAAAAAGGGAGAGGATGAAGATTAATAGTAGTAAAGGACAGTGAAGTGCAGAAGCAACCATTAGATAGTGTACTATAATGAACATGGTAGGTACCCTTTCCATTACTTAATGGTAACCACCCCTGAAAAAACCACCACACTAGCACATGACTTGAAAAAAGAAGTGACAGAGGAAAGAAGTATGGATTACAACCAAACAAAAACAAATGATAGAAAAACAAAAGAGAAGAATCAAACAACATACAAAATTAACAGAAACCAATATATTAAATGGCAAAAGGAAACCCTCAAATGTCAATAATTACACTAAATGTAAATGGATTAAACTCACCAATAAAAAGACATAGAGTAGCAGAATCGATTAAAAAGAAAAATCCAACTGTATCCTGCCTATAAGAAACATATCTAAGCTACAAGGATAAAAATGAATTCAAAGTGAAAGCCTGGAAAATAATACTCCAAATAAATAACATCCCCTAAAAAAATAGGTGTAGCAACAGTCATATCTAACAATGCTGACTACAAGACAGCAAAGGTAATCAGAGACAAAAATGGTCATTTCATAATGATTAAGGGGACACTGAATCAAGAAGACATAACACTTCTTAATATATATGCACCAATCCAAGGAGCACCAAAATATATAAGACAGCTACTGACTGACCTAAAAACAAAAACTGACAAAAATACAATCATACCTGGAGACCTCAATA
Source organism: Saccopteryx bilineata (assembly GCF_036850765.1). Taxonomy (NCBI): domain Eukaryota; kingdom Metazoa; phylum Chordata; class Mammalia; order Chiroptera; family Emballonuridae; genus Saccopteryx; species Saccopteryx bilineata. Next base: position 94,370,162 of record NC_089494.1, read on the forward strand.
TACCGCTGGTGGCTCTAGATCGTTCATCCAAACAGAAAATCAATAAAGATATAATGGCCTTAAACAAAACACTAGAACAATTGGATATGATAGAAATCTACAAAACATTTCATCCCAAAGTGCCAGAGTATACATTTTTCTCTAGTGTACATGCAACATTCTCAAGAATTGACCATTTGTTGGGCCACAAAAATAACATCAGCAAATTCAGAAAAATTGAAATTGTACCAAGCATATTTTCTGATTATAAAGCCTTGAAACTAGAATTCAACTGCAAAAAAGAGATAAAAAACCCCACAAAAATGTGGAAACTAAACAAAATACTTTTAAAACATGAAGAAAAAGAAGAAATAAGCCCAGAGATCAAAAGATACATAGAGACAAATGAACATAATAATACGACATATCAGAATCTCTGTGATGCAGCAAAAGCAGTAATCAGAGAGAAGTTCATATCACTTCAGGCCTATATGAACAAACAAGAGAGAGCCCAAGTAAACCACTTAACTTCACATCTTAAGGACCTAGAAAAAGAAGAACAAAGACAACCCAAAACCAGCCAAAGAAAGGAAATTAAAAAAAATTCAGAGCAGAAATAAATGAAATAGAGAACATAAAAACTATAGAAAAAAATTAATAAAACAAGGAGCTGGTTCTTTGAAAAACTCTACAAAATTGACAAACCGTTGGCAAGCCTCACCAAAGAAAAAAGAAAAAGGACTTATAAACAAAATCCAAAATGAAAGGGGAGAAATCACCACAGATATCATAGATATACAAAGAATTATTGTAGAATACTATGAAAAACGATATGCCACCAAATTCAACAATCTAGAAGAAATGGATAAATTTCTAGAATGATACAATCTTCCTAGACTGCGTCATGAAGAAGCAGAAAGCCTAAACAGACCAATAAGCAGGGAGGAAATAGAAACAACTATTAAAAACCTCCCCCAAAATAAAAGTCCAGGGCCAGACGACTATATTAGTGAATTCTATCAAACATTCAAAGAAGACTTGGTTCCTATTCTACTCAAAGTCTTCCAAAAAATTGAAGAAGAAGCAATACTGTCAAACACATTTTATGAGGCCAACATAACCCTCTTACTAAAACCTGACAAGGACAACACATACACACACACACACACACACAAATACTATAGACCAATATCTCTAATGAATACAGATGCTAAAATACTAAACAAAATACTAGGAAATCGAATACAACAACCTATTAAAAAAATAATACATCATGATCAAATGAGATTCATCCCAGAAGAACAAGGATGGTTCAACATACATAAAACAGTTAATATAATACACCATATCAACAAAACAAAATACAAAAACCACATTATCTTATCAATAAATGCAGAAAAAGCATTCAATAAAATACAACACAATTTTATGTTTAAAACACTCAACAAAATGGGTAAAGAAGGAAAATATCTCAACATAATAAAGGCCATTTATCATAAAAAATCAGCTAACATCATATTAAATGGCATAAAACTGAGGACTTTTCCTCTTCAATTAGGAACTAGACAGGGTTGTCCACTCTCTCCACTCTTATTTATCATGGTGCTAGAAGTTCTAGCCAGAGCAATCAGACAAGAAAAAGAAAAAAAAAAGCATTCATATTGGAAAAGAAGAAGTAAGGGTTTCACTTTTTGCAGATAATATGATCCTATACTTGGAAAACCCCAAAGACTCAACAAAAAGATTACTAGAAAAAAATAAATCAATACTGTAAGGTCACAGGATACAAAATTAATATACAAAAGTCCATTGCCTTCCTATATGCCAACAATGAAACATCAGAAAATGAACTCAAAAAAATAATCTTCTTTATGGTTGCAACAAAAAAAGTAAAATACGTAGGAATAAACAGAACAAAGAATATAAAGGACCTATATAATGAAAACAACAAAGCATTGTTAAAGGAAAGCAAAACAGATACAATGAAATGGAAAAATACTCTTTATTCTTGTATAGGAAGAATAAATGTATCAAAACGACCATATTACCCAAAGCAATATACAAATTCAATGCAATTTCCATCAAAATTCCAATGGCATTTTTTATAGAAATGGAAAAAAATCATCAGATTTATATATAAACATAAAAAAACCTGAATAGCCAAAGCAATCCTAAGGAAAAAGAACGATGCTGGGAGCATTACAATACTTGACTTCAAATTATATTATAGAGCAACGACAATCAAAACAGCATGGTATTGGCAGAAAAATAGACACTCAGACCAATGGAACAGAATAGAAAGCTCAGAAATAAAACCACATATATATGGTCAAATAATTTTTGATAAAGTGGCCAACAACACACAATGCAGAAAAGAAAGCCTTTCAACAAATGGTGCTGGGAAAACTGGAAAGCTACATGTAAAAGAATGAAACTCGACTACATTTTGTCCCCTGTACTAAAATTAATTCAGAATGGATCAAAGACCTAAATATAAGACCTTAGACAATAAAATACACAGAAGAAAACATAGGTACTAAACTCATGGACCTTGGTTATAAAGAGCACTTTTTGAATTTGACTCCAAAGGCAAGAAAAGTGAAGGCAAAGATAAATGAATGGGACCACATCACCTAAGAAGTTTTTGCACAGCAAGAGAAACTGACAACAAAACAAACATCCAACTAAATAGGAGATGATATTTTCAAACAACAGTACAGATAAGGGCCCAATATCCAAAATATACAAAGAACTCATAAAACTCAACAACAAACAAACAAACAATTTAATAAAAAAAATAGGAAGAGGACATGAACAGACACTTCTCCCAGGAAGAAATACAAATGGCCAACAAATATATGAAAAGTTGCTCATCTTCATTAGCTATTAGAGAAATGCAAATCAAAACTACAATGAGATACCACCTCACTCCTGTTAGATTAGCTATTATCAACAAGACAGGTAATAACAAGTGCTGGAGAGGCTGTGGAGAAAAAGGAACCCTCATGCACTGTTGGTGGGAATGTAAAGTAATACAACCATTATGGAAGAAAGTATGGTGGTACCTCAAAAAAACTAAAAATAGAACTATCATATGACCCAGCAATCCCTCTACTGGGTGTATACCCCCAAAACTCAAAAACACTGGTAAATAAAGACACATGCAGCCTCATGTTCATTGCAGCATTGTTCACAGTGGCCAAGACATGGAAACAACCAAAAAGCCCTTCAGCAGATGACTGGATAAAGAAGATGTGGTACATATACACTATGGAATACTACTCAGCCATAAGAAATGATGACATAGGATCATTTACGACAACATGGATGGACCTTGATAACATTATACTGAGTGAAATAAGTAAATCAGAAAAAACTAAGAACTGTATGATTCCACATAATCTCATTTTTATGGGGCATAAAAATGAGACTAAGAGACATGGACAAGAGTGTTGCAGTTGCAGGTGGGTGGGAGAGGGAGGTGTTGAGGAGAGGAGAGGGGCATGGAGAAAACCAGATAGAAGGTGATAGAAGACAATTTGACTTTGGGTGATGGGTATGCAACATAATTACATGTCAAAATAACCTGTGGATGTTTTCTCTGAACATATGTACCCTGATTTATGAATGTCAACCCATTAAAAAAAAGCTGTGGTACATATACACAATGGAATACTATACAGCCATGAAAAAGAATGAAATCTTACCTTTTGCAACAACATGGGTGGACCTGAAAACAATTATACTAAGTGAAATAAGTCAGGCAGAGAAAGAAAAATATCATATGGCCTTACTCATTTGAGGAATCTAATGAACAATGTGAACTGAGGAACAGAATAGAGACAGAGGAGGGATCTAAGGGACCAGAGGGAAAGTGGACAGAGGGAAAGGGGATGAGAAGATGGAATCAGAGAAGGGAAAGAGATTGGTGAAATTATATATACATAACACAACATTATAGAGAGCAGGAAAAAAAAACCCTGGAGGAAAGGGTGGAGGGTGTTGGGGTGAGGGGGACAAGGGGAATGTTGAGGGGAACACGGGGGTGGGGAGGATGTATTCAGTGGGACACTTGAATCTATGTAAACACAATAAATTAAAATCAATTAAAAAATCAGGTCCTCAACTCCACTTAAGTCGTCTATTACTGTCTTAGAAAGCCCTTGTCAAAGGTAACGCTATACATATATTTTGGGTGAGTTATTGCCAAAAAGAGTTGGAAAATTTGGGGATTTATGCACACAAGTCTTTCAATTCCAAGATTTGCTGCTAGGCATATTTTAATAACCCTGCCCTCAATATATAAAATGATTTAATAATACAACTTACTGAAGTGTATGATTAAATGAGATATAGTATGTAAGGTACTTTTTATAATGCTTGATACATAGTAATCTCTGGATACTTTTTAGTTATTTTTCTTAATGTTCTGATGAGTAGTAGAGGTCATTTTTGACAAACATAATTGTTTTAAGGGTGGCAGCAAGTGAGGTGATAAAAACAATAAAATAAAAAAAGCAGAGATAAATGACAAAACTAATAATTTTTACAAAGTTCTTTATTAAAAGGCAAAGGTCTGTTTAAAAAAATAGTGCTCTATGGTTAAATAATACTTTTCAAGAGAAAAGGGTCTAATTTATCCCAAATGTATTTGATAGAGAGATTCAATTTACTCTCTGTAATATAAAGAGTAGAATTAAATTAGAAAAGCTTAGAGGAAGAAAGTTTGGGCTCCAACCCCCATCAGGTTCTTTCCCATTTATTACTAATGAGGTTCCCTCATTAAGCCTCTTACAGAGTCTTGGTTATTAACTTCATACTCTAATTAAATAATTATTTATTACGTTGTTCTTTTATCTGTTTAGCTGGCAACCTAAAGAACAGTATGGCATTAGAATTAAGGGCATGTGCTCTAAATAATCACACCTCGTTTAAATCCCTGGTCTGTCACTTAACTGCTTCTGTTCAGCAAGTTACCTGCACTGCCTTCCTTACGTAGAAATGGGGAAAATAAGAGTTTCCATTTCACAGGCTTATTATGAGGAGTAAGTGAATTAATACATGTCCAGCACTTGGTAACTAACATGTAGCATGCTTTTAATAAATAATTGGTGCTATTGTTTTAGTATTACTTTTCTTTGTCTTTCAAAGACTGGTTTAACGACTGGCATATGATTGGCTGTAATGTGGGTGGTGCCGTCACGGCAAGGAAGGTTCACATTGGATTTGGGCAGACAGCACAGAAACTGCAGAGCTGGAAAGTGTCGGGCCATATCTATTTATTGGAGGCAAGCAAAAACAGGCGAGCAAATAAACAACAATAGGGAAAGAGCTAATAAACAAAGGAAAATCTATTTGCTGTAAGGGCAAAGGAGCAGAGAAAACCGCACCTCGGGGTGGCAGGAGAGTGATCTGGGAGAAACTCTGTCCTGGGGAAGCTCCCATAACCTTATACAGACTGTGCACATGTATCTCTGCCATGTGCTCACACACTAATCAAGCAAAGTGCTTGCAGCTGGTGAACCCATGAGCAAGCCTAACACAGCTGCCCCACATTGGCACTCAATAAATGTGTAAAGAAATAAAAGAATGAGTATTCTGAAGAATGTTCCTAAAAGGAGACTTTCAACAATGAGAGACATTGATCTTTGAAGTTCTTTTAGGTCCCTGCAATCAACAGAATTGCTGAACTAACCCTTAAAATGGTTTTAGAAGTCATTCTATAACTGTGTGAAGGATGTAACTATATATAAGGTTATCATTAAGTCTCTTTCAACTGAGATTCTGATAATTGTCTAAGGTAGTACTCTCACCACTTCCCTTCTTTGGATTCTAGTTTTCTCAAAGGTAGCAAAAAGTTATTTAACTAGTGTTGGGCAGCTGTGTGAGGCTTGCTCGCTTGTTTACCGGCTACAAGTACTTTGCCTGATTGGTGCATGAGCACATGGCAGCACCACATGTGTATGACCTGTTTAAGGCTATGGGTGCTTGTGATCCGGGAGATTGCAAATGGTGGTTTGCCTCCCCGCCACTGTGAGGGGCCATTTTGCTGTTTGTTTGCCTAAGAGGCAGTTTCCCCTGCCTGTGGGTTCATCAGCCCTTGTGAGATTCTATTTAATGAAATGGCCCAGCACTTTCTGGCTCCACAGTTTCTCTATGATCCTGGAATCCAATGTGGATCTGCCTGCCTCAGCCACCGGCTTTACAACTAGATAAGCTCTAGGGTCCGCTCTGTTCTAGTAATTTATGGCTCTAAGTGTGAGCAAGTTGAATCTCTCATTAATGCATTTTTTATGCAAAAAAAATTCTTATAGGGGAAGATATTATCATTTGGGACCCAAGTACCTTGGTTCAAATAGAACCTGAGACACCCCACAAAGCCCGGACAACTTCTGACTGTGGTGTAGTCACAGTCACCTGGTGACAGGAACAGAAACAATCTATTTCCCATGTCTCCTCTTTCTACTACTATATTCTCTTTCGCCCCCACCTTACGCTGCCATCCAGCCTCACCTCATATAGCTCCAAAGCAGAGGAATTCCACCCACGCAGCTCTGCAGAAACTAGAGCCAGAAAACCCCTATTAGGTCATGCAAGTCACACCCCTTCCAGAACAGGAACATCCTCTCCAACTGACCGTTCAGCTCCTCTCTGGCTTCCAAACGTGGCTGTGCTTCAGTGGTTCCTGTATTTGGTTTGAATAATAGTTTATAAGCATTTTGGGATCCTTTGAAAAGGAAGATTCCATATAAAGTTATATTGCTGTTTTATTATAAAGGTTTTTTTTTGTTTTCTTTCTTTTTTCTTTTTTGTTTAATCATCCTGGGCCTAGTCACAAGATTTCTCAAAGAAGTAGTACCAGTGAGCCTTTGACTTGATTTTTATCCAACCTGATAATCAGCCCTTGAGAATCTGGCTGATTATCTTCTGTAAAGGTACAATAGAAAAATAAGTTTTGTAAACAATTAAAACATAATTTAAAGCATTATATGTTAATTACTGCTAACATATTTGTTCACATTTCCTCATGTTGAAGTATTTATTTATTTATTTATTGTCAATGTAAATTTTGTTTATTTTTAATCATATAACAATGCTTTTTTGCCTCTGGGTATGAAGCCTTAAAATGTTAATTTGCTAAATGTTCAATATTTTAAAAATCTGTTTACTTGTTTCATTGTGCCGAACATACAAATCTAACTTAATAGTATTCCAGGTGACAAAAAGAGCCATCTGATTAACACAAATGTCAAACATCACTAAGGAGTCAATCCAAATCTTTGGCTACCATCCAGCCCATTCCCTGGCTCAAGGACAGTTTAGATACATATTTATTTGTCAGGAATAGAATATGAGAGTGGAAAACAAGGTCCTAGATGACATAGCCAGTAGAACTTTGTATGCTACTTATGACTTTCTTCTTTTGAATAGCTTAACAAAAATAACCTAGGTTAATTTTTTTTCAGTACATACACAAACAGAATTAGCAATACTGCACCCATTTTATAGAGACGAAAGCTTGATGGCAAAGAAACAAAGCCACTGGTCATTTTTACCCAAGCGAAGGGTGCCAGAATCTGTCTCCCAAGTCTTAACCCATAATTGTATCCAAAAGATCACATTGTCTTAGTGAACTACCAGGATGGGAGCTACAAAACACTCCATAAAATGTAAAGTGCTATTAAAAATTTAATAATGATAAAGTTCTTAACTAAGATAGTTTGTTTTTTTCTATCTAAAACCATGCATATTAATAAGAATTATTGCAAGGAGGATTATTAAATTTAATATATTCTTAAGAAATTGTTATTTCAAATAATACAATGAGTTATATATTTATCAGTGAAGTTTAGTGAATCACAGTAAGAATTTTCTGATTTGCAATGGCTGCTTGCAATTAAGGTTGGAAAGCTCTGGACAAGTGCTGTCTACTCTGACATACAGCTGATAAAGCCAATGAACCCAACTGTGGCCCACAGTTGAGAATAAACCTTGACTTCTAAAACTTTCCAATAAAACAGAGGCTGGAGAAGGATAGAGACAGATACACACTACTTAGAAATTTCTAATTTCAAGTTTTCAGCAAAATGAGAACAAGTCTTCAAAATAACAAACTTAAAAAAGGGACTCAAGGGGTAAACAGCTATTGAAGAGAACACCGGGAACACAATTTTTGAATCCATTTGGGAAAATGTAGACTGGGTATAAACTAGCAAAATTATTTAAGGTTATATTGAATTAGGGACCTGCTGAAAAACTAAAACAAAACAATAGGTTCAGCAGTTTTAAAGCCGTAATGGTAAATAAATGAACCAGTGTGGCAAGGTTTCAACATTTCCCTAAAAGGTAAGCATTTCTCATAGGAATGCAGTCATTGGAAGCAATATAAAAACACCAGCATTTATGCCATACTCACCAAAACATGAATTCTTTATTTCTCTATTTAACATATCTGCCCACTTAAACATAGATACCACCTCATGGTGAGAAACATTATTAATCTAGAATTTTTGCATTTTAGGGACCATCTAACAGCTAACAGGGAAAGCCAACAGGTCTCATTTCAAGTTCACTTTGAGTGATGAGGACCACAGGAAGGCTGCTTGGGTCACTGCATTGAGAATTTGAAGGCCTCACACTGGCTCAGCGGGAAGAGTCTGTAATCAATTATTGCTGCCTGTCATGGCTATGGGAGGGGGGAATCCAAGCCCACCTGACATTTATTTTATTTTCTCATTCAATCCAACCCTGTTAACTTACAGTTGAGGAATCTAAAACTTAAGGAGTCTACAGTTATGAATAATAACTGGAGTAACTGCCTAAGGAAAAACAGATATTGGGTTCTTTGTAGAATGAAGATATCATGATGTCCAGTTCCTGTACTTTCTTTCTTTTTTTTAATTTTTATTAATTTTTAATTTATTGTGTTTATACAGATTTAAGTGTCCTGCTGATATAACTCCCTCACCCCCACCGCTGTGCTGTCCTTTCTTTGTATGATTGCATTCCAAATGCTGATTGTTTGAAATTCTACGGTTGCTATAACTAATACACAGTTGCACTTCTGTATAAACACAGTCTTAATTCATGCTACCAAAATGTCTTAATGCTTCAATATAGTCTAAAGTTTTTTAAGATATCTATTTTTTTTAGTCTATTAATATATTTTTTCTGGCAAATATTTCTTAGTAAAATTTATTTTCTATCTCTAAGACAATACAATGTACTATTCTTCCTAGACTCTATTCTTTAGGCATTTTTTTTTTCTGTTTAGATAGTTTATAAATCAAACTGACTTAATCCCATTTAGTATTATACTAAAACTAGTTGTGAAGTATAGAAGAGGCATTAACACACCCACTTTTTATAAAAGGCATGCCAAGATGCACTTGAATAATCTTGAAGCTTGCAGCAAGAGTATGAAATATCCATTGGCCTGTATTTACCTTCTATAACCATACCCAAAATAGAAGTATGTTTCAGAAATCCAAATGAAATGTAATCCAAGGGTTGTTGCAATTATAATCATTGTAGCTCTAATATCTGTACCACCATAAATAACCTCCTACTAATAGGTTTTATTCTTTACTTAAATTTCCCCAAGTCAATTAAGTTATTTTTCACCTTGAATATAGGTGTGTTCATTTAAACCCTGAGTGTACTTACAAAGACAAGAAAATGAATGTCTCTACAAGACTCCTGGTGTGGACACACAGAAACCACGGAGGAGGGTTACAGTGGAAGTGCCTCATGCACATTTGGATGCTCCCACCGTATTTTGCAGGACTATCTGTACTAATTGTTCACTGAGAAATCAATGGCAAGTCTCTATTATGTGGGCTTTCTCCTAAAAATTCCTTTAACAAAACTACCCTTTAAAAAAATAACAGCAGATAGGGTAGTCATAGGGCATATTTTATGACTTTCACTGCTTCGCCTTTCCAGCTGCCCATTGAAGACATATTTTGGCTCAGGTTTACCTATCATAGAAGCATTGGCCCATAGGGACCCATGGAAGGTTGTAATGAGGGGCTCCATTAAGCAGTTTCATTATTTCAGAAGGCCTAAGGGGATAACACACACACCAATAATAAGGCTGCTAAACCTAGAGTGTCGAATTACTTTGCTTTGAGGCAAAATCTTATCAATTTCATATGAAAACTCTTATTACCTCATGCTGATCAGAGTCCCTGATTGGCAACTCTGTATGTGTTTGATTAATACTGTGTGAAATAAAAACAAATGAATTGTTTTGTAGGGAAAAAAAAATTAAAACTGAGTACCATGCATAAAAGATAATCAGAGAAGACTAATTTCCACTAAGGCCTTAATGTCAGTCTAATAATATCTTTAATAATGGTGGGGATGACAATGCGATAGATAAAACTTGCTTAGCATTTACTAAGTACCAGGCACTGTTTTTAAGCATTATACATACACTGATTTGTTCAATTAGCACAACAGCCATATTAAGTAGGTACAATTATTAGCAAGTGAGAAAACTGAGACAGAGCTGTCAAATGACATGTACACAGTCACACAGTTAGTTAATGCTGAAGCAGGAATTTGAACCTAGGTGGTGTGGGCTTGGAATCTCTTCTCTCAATTCCTCTTTTCATGAAATACTCTTGCTAGGCTCTCATTTTTTTTTATTATAACAAAGATAATATAACATAGTAGCTTACTACCCCATAAAATTAGGAATATTGATAGTAGTTTACTCAAGAGATTTTTATAAATTTTAATAAATTAATTTTTGTAAGTTTCTAGACCAATCCTCAGCATAAGGTAAACTGATTAGGTGTTTGCCAATATTAATAAATAATACTTTTTAAAACTACAAATCCTATTTTCCCCTTGAACACAAACAAACTTTCTCACCTAGATTCAGTATGGGTGACAGATAAACTTTAAAGAGAACTTTGCGTTATACTAACTAGGAATAAGTGTAGAAATTCAATTGGCTGCCTAAAAACAAACCATTAGCTCATCACAGTGATAAAAGCTCAATGTGAACACTCCCTTTGCAAGCAGGGAGTGGGAGGTGAGGAAGATGGGACAATACAGGTTGAACAGAGGTGCCTGTAACCTGGGACCAAAGTGCTGCCAAGGACCTTTGCTGAGTTTTTCTTTCTTTTCTACATCTTCACAAACACTCCTGAAAGACTGGCAATTTACCTCTAAATCTGTGTGCATAAAACCCAACTTTTAACCAATAATATCCACCATATGATCTATATATTCCTTGTACTAGCATATCATTGCATAATATTGCTTAGTTTTAATAAAACTCCATCCTTTGAAGCTCTGTTGTGGAGGAGAGTAATTCCACAGCAGCTTTGAAGTATACTCCCTTAAATAAAGTCAAAGAAAAGCCATTGTTTATTTCACTACGATTTAAGAGTTAATGAGAGATTTGCACCTGTACAGCTGTTGTGGACTGAAACTAGCTCATGGAGTGAATGTGTTTTCTGCTTGAGACAGTTGTAAATGCCTTGAGTAAAAACACTGAGGACTGCTAATGGATAGGTTTATTTTAAAGCATGCCATCTGCTATCAATCATAGAGAAGTATAGGAAGCAAGTTTGGCTGGGCTCCCTCCTTGCGAGCCTGATAAAGACAGGGCTCCAGGACGCGGGAACATTGAGTCCTCAAGAGAATAAAACATCAAACCTACTCAGCAGCTCCACTAACAATAATAAAAATGCCTCTGCCTAAAGGTGACATTCTGAATTTACGATTATTTGTGTCTATAAAGTGTATTCTTTGGCTCCTGACTCATTCTGACTGTCTCACTCCGAGAACAATACATTAAGCCTGCCTGGAGTAAATGGAAATCCTATCCTTTTATTAAACCAGCAGCCGGTACCTGAGACCAGCTAATGCCCTGTACAATCGCAGGAAGATTTTCAGCTCTGTTCTTTTTCTTTTTAGTAAGAAAATTACAAATAAAATCTATGTTAATGCACTAAATTACATATATAATATAGGCAAGTTTGTGTTTTTTAAGACAAAATGAAATGAAAGAATGAATTGGAACTAATCCTACTATTCTTCCATCATGTGCCCATTGTAATGCTGGTGGAAAATTACATATTACAGATACGTTATTGTGAAATTTAGAACTGGTTGCTCAGAGTTGTTAGTCTTTATGCCGTATAGACCAAGCATGCTTTCAAGAGGACAAACATTATTTCCTCGGAAATCTTCCAGCTGTGGAATCATAACCAATATTGCTTTCAAAAATGGACCCCAAAGTATTCCTTGAAAAATGTTGAGCCTGGTTTATTAAAAGTGCTGCCTGCTGACACCCTCAGTGGATGAAATGAGTTGCAGTGGCAATGGAAACGTCCATTGCTCCTAATGGTAGATTTTGCCTCAAATCTGCAGCTTAACTTAATTCTGCTGCTAGCCTGGAAACCGGAGTTGTGAGCATTTGGGGAAAACCCACCTGGCCAGCAAACTCATGAGCCTAATTAAAGTTAATAGAGAAATTAAAAGAGGAAAACATTGGCTCAGTAGTGGTAAGACATGTGTAAGGCAACAGAAATTCAGGGCAGGAACTTACATTTCTGTATTATGCGTTTGTTAGAAATACTTCTTCCTAAAGACATGAAAGAGAAATTGGTCTTATTTTACATGCTATGTATTATGGGTGATATGTTACAGTTCAATACATGACTCTCATGCTGAAGGAAACTAATGTTTTAGGTTAAATAAAAAAAAAGTGGAAATACTGACTCAGTCAATGAGTCCACTAGTGGTTCTGCTGGGTGCTCAGCACTCTGCTAAATTCTGTAATTCAGGAATAAGAGTAAAATATGATAAATTATTATTAATACGTGCAATATTAGTAAAAGACATGATCCTTGCCCTTCGTGGAGAAAAATGCCTAATATTCAATTGATTTGAATGCTGGAGCAATATAATAGTGCCAGTCTTAAGAGCTAAATTCTTAGAGAAAAAAAATGCTATGAGTTCAGGAAAAGGGAGAAAAGCAAAGACTGCAGCAGCCAGAAAAAAAAATTGGTTAAGAAGTCTTGCATCATTTCCTTAAAAACAGAAGAGGTAAAATGAATAAAGAGAGCCTACAGTTCATACTTACAAGGACATCAAAGCTATTTACCTGGTGAAATTTCAGTAAATTTTGGGATGCAATATGGGATTAAATATTGAGTGAAGTTACAAAACATACCTGGGGCAGAAGAAAGGACCAGCAATGCCTTCATCCTTTGACAGGGATCAAAAAATCAAATTTACATACTGATCAAGCAGGAAATGTATTAAAATTTAAGTGAAGTGCATTGGGTCAGAGGTCCAGGGTGCAGTCAGTGAGGGCTCCTGCTGGCTAAACAGGCAGCTCCTACCCAGTACAAGCCAATTGTGCTAGGAGAGGAAAAGAACTCAGTGTTGCCAGATCCTCTAACATATCAAACAGAGCTGGAAAACTGATTTATATGTAATACTTTCCAATTTTTTTAAAGGTTTTATGGTCAAACTAAACACCTTACCACAGTGGGGTAAGCCCATCAATCCTGCTCTGGGCTTTTCAATACAGGGGGTCCTCAGGTTACAACACAGTTCCGTTCCTATAACAGTGACGTAACCCAAATTTTGGTGTAAGTTAAAACATACCCTAACCTAAGTAATTTACCTATCCTAAGACAGGTTGTAAAATCATATTCTGAAACATAAAAACACATTTCTGTGTATTTTTCCACCACACGCAACCAAACTAGTTCCCCTACATAGTCGGTACACACGACGCTAACAGTGTAAGCCGAAACACTCATGTCTCAATATTTTAAAGTTTTTTGGGAGGTGAGCATTGTAAACTCAAAATGTGGTATGTCAAAACTCGCCTAACCTGAGGCCCCCCTGTAGCCCATGTCATAAAGAAGCCTGGATCTTCAATTCTAGGCTTTTCATGAGGCCTCTTCTCTATTTTTCACAAGAGCAAGTTGTTTCTGAAAGTCTGAACGTTGGTGTTTCTTTCACCAGACTCAAATCCCTGACAAATAATCCAGTGGAAAACTAATAAAAGCAGTACTGTGATGAGGCCTGTGCTGCTACGATTGGACGTTAGTGGCATGTCAAAAAGAGAAATACCTAGAGATTAGCACCATAATTTGTTTCTCTAAACCTGAATCATTTAATCTCTATTCTTAAGAAAGCAATGGTTTATAAATATGGTTAAAAAATTAAAATTGCATTTATAAAGTAATTTCTAAAAGATTTTACTGTTTTCAATGAAAAGGATGGGTCATTAAAATATAGTTGCTAAGTATTATTCAGAACTCATTACCTTGAATATTTCTTACTTAGGAACTGCAAATCCTCACTGACTGAATTGTAAGGTTATAATACCAGGTAAGTATTATATAATGTTTGCACAATTAGTGTTTGCAACATACAATTTATATATTGGGAAAGAGAAAAGTTTAAACTAAAATATATCTACTCTGTGCTTCAGAAAATCTTATTTTATCAAAATATTTAAGGAAAGACATGTGAATTATTTAAATGTCAATTTTAACTAATAATTCTAATTACCAACTAATAATTTTATACCATCAGGAAAGTATTTCTGAAAATATCATGCATTTAATAATTTGTTCAACTTTTAATTATTGAATTCTTACAATGTTTTATATTTGGTGCAGAAAAACTACCTTTTAAAAGAAACTTTGTGAATCACTTATTTTATTTAGTTTCCCTGCACTTCTGCTAAAACAGTCTCAAATCCAAAACCATCTATGTTAAAAGTCAGATGTATAGTAGCAACAGATTCAAAGACAGAAAGAAGGCTTTGCTGTATATACCAATGCTTATCAGACATTGTCTAATCAATGTGTAAGGCTACTGTTAATATTATGACAAACTGTTTGAATTTAGAATGTCAAACCACCCCAATATCAAGAAACAGGTGGCCTGACCAGGCAGTGGTGCAGTGGATAGAGCGTCGAACTGGGATGCGGAGGACCCAGGTTCGAGATCCCGGGGTCGCCAGCTTGAGCATGGGCTCATCTAGTTTGAGCAAAGCTCACCAGCTTGGACCCAAGGTCGCTGGCTCGAGCAAGGGGTTACTCGGTCTGCTGAAGGCCCACAGTCAAGGCACATATGAGAAAGAAATCAATAAACAACTAAGGTGTCACAACAAAAAACTAATCATTGATGTTTCTCATCTCTCTCCATTCCTGTCTGTCTGTCCCTATCTATCCCTCTCTCTGACTCTCTCTCTGTCTCTGTAAAAAAAAATAAAGAAGAAAGAAAGAAACGAGTGACTATTTGGGAAGCAAATATACCAACCAAATGATACAGATTTTAATCAAAATTGACTTACATGTAAACAAAGAAAGAACAGCATTAACAATGAAATTCAATCTGTTGTTTCACATTGGTATCAGCTTAAGGCTAGGATTTAACTTGCCTTTATCATAAAGTAACTATAACCTTGATAAAAAGAGATATCACATTCTTGTTTATCCCCTGTAAGAGAGAGAATTAGGTGGTCTCTTAGAACTCTGCCCTGTCTAGAATTTCTCATCTTGGTTGACACTTTGCATTCTGTGGTGACAGACTTAGGAAACAAAAACAATATTTTCTTAAATGTACTTCGACATGGATATGTTCATAATTTATAATATCTATAAATTCAGTAAGTATTTTTCTTTTTATGTATAACAAAATGCATTTTTCTTCTTACAAAATACTTTTACTTATATCTAATTACCTGTCATCTATCATCTATCTATCTAGCCATCCATCCATCCATCCGTCCGTCCATCCATCCATCCATCTGTCTATTCATCTACCCATCCATTCGTCCATCCATCTATCCTTCCATCCATCCACCTATTCATCTATTCATCCACCCATCTATCTGTCCATCCATCCATCCATCCATCCTATGCGGATTGCCAAGCTCAGAGAAATAGCACTGTTATAATTTTAGGATATTTCTTTTTAGTCATTTACTCTATGCATATTTATACAAAGTTGTCATTGACCTGCTAGCTTTTTTTTTATTTTTAATTTCCCTCCACTCTACATTGCATCAAAAACTTTACCCCATATCTTTGAATGTTCTTTAAAACACAACTACAAAATCTATTAGATGGGTATATACTTTTTGATTAACCATTATTTAAATGTTGGACATTTAAGTTGTTTTCACTTTTTATTTTCTATGAAAATTCTTGCTAACAAATTTTACCATACACTATAAGTATTTCCTTTAAGATCAATTCCTAAGTACAGATATACAATTTTTAAAACCTTTGACTGGTAATCCTCCAATGCCATCCAGGAAGATTGTGTCACTTCACTCTGCCACCAGTGTAAGAGATTGTCTATATTTTATTAACACAATGATTTATATTCCATCAACATGCTAGGTGGCCTTTAACAAGAGGTTTTATGATGTTTTCTGGGAGAAAGAGGGGAAGAAGTGCTACCTTAATCTCTAATTTTTTTTTTCAATCACAGTCTATGAATATTATTTAGAAGCTTAAAATGAGGTACTATGCCCATTCCTGCTCCACACATACACAGCTCCCATGGTCATATATGTAAGATGAACCTTCTGATGATAGAAAAAAAACTCTCGCTGACATACACAATCAGGGAAAGGGAGGACTTTCAGAGACCACTTGGTTATGAGCCAGCTGTCAAGAGGCCATGAGAGTAAGAGTGAGTCTTCAGGGGATCCTGCCTGGTTGAGAAAACAGCTTCTAAGATGTTAGAAGTATTATATGATGTTGAAGACGATATCTTTTCCTTTATCTAATAAAGAAAAAATATGTTGCTGGGAAATGAAGTATTTTCATAACCCAACAGCAACAACTGAAAAAAAAATTTGCTAATTTTGCCAGCTAGCACAAGGAATTCGGCCACCAGTCAAAAGGCTCTGTGTCCAACACAGAGCTGGATTCTTTTAACAAAAATTTCCCTCTTCAGCCACCTCAGTGTCTGTTGAATTAAACCAGAAGCCAAGCTGGGGTAGAAACAGTCATTCACATGAAATGTCTGTTTCCATTTGGATCGCTGTGGCCCTTTCCCATGTTATGGTGAAAAAAATGCTTCCTCTTGCTTGGATGTTTTCAAGATGCTTTGGTTTGAAGAGGAAGTCAGATATCCTGTTCAGAAGACATCCATAGGAAGGGATGTCACAGAGTGGCACACTCTGAACCTGGCTGTCTATGCAGAAAGAAAGAAAGAGAGGAAAAAAGAAAGGAAGAAAGGAAGGAAGGGAGGGAGGGAAGGAGGGGAGCGGAGGGGAGGGGAGGGGAGGGGAGGGGGGAGGGAAGAAGGGAGGGGAGCAGAGGGGAAGGGAGGGGGGAGGGAGGGAGGAAAGGAAGGAAGGGAGGAAGGGAGGAAGGAAAGGAAGGAAGGAAGGAAGGAAGGAAGGAAGGAAGGAAGGAAGGAAGGAAGGAAGGAAGGAAGGAAGGAAAAGAAAAGAAAGAGAATATTGTTTCTCTCCCACTCCTACTCATGGTTTTGATATTGAAAGAAACCTGTTGTGTTTAAATGTCTTGGTCTGTTCTTTTGGGGTTTTCCAAAGTTTCCTATAAAAAGAAATCTGTGGGAAATGAATGACTGCATAATCACTAACATATGTCAATATCTCTAAACCTTCTATCTTTTTGGTGTTTTGAATGGGATTGTCCCAATTAGTGACTTGCTATCTTCTCTATGTATCTAATAGTTTAAGTAGTTATGTAGATTGTAAAGTCTTTCTTTTTAACTTTCAAAAGGTACTTGGTTAAAGAAAAAGTAGATAGCACAAAAGGCAAGGCAGGTTGTTTATAAAGCTACGTTATTAGGAGAGGATTATAAACTGTGGGGAAACAAAAAAAAGTGTACAGATTAATTGTGGGTAGAGAAAAAAATTGATGTTTACAATTACCTGTATGCCTTAAACAATAGTATGTATAGCCTGATTAAAGAGAGTAAATGTGTCCATAATTTCCTATGATAGTATAAATTTAGCTAACTAGTAAGATTATTTATTTATTTTTAACCATACTAAACACAGAATTTGCTTGCTTTTGCTTAAAAAAAAAATGAAAGTGCCCTGGCTTAAAAAACAACTTTAAGGCCTGACCTGTGGTGGCGCAGTGGATAAAGCGTCGACCTGGAAATGCTGAGGTCGCCGGTTCGAAACCCTGGGCTTGCCTGGTCAAGGCACATATGGGAGTTGATGCTTCCAGCTCCTCCCCCTTCTCTCTCTCTCTCTCTCTCTCCCTCTCTGTCTCTCTCTCTCCCTTTCTCTCCTCTCTAAAAATGAATAAATAAAATAAAAAAATAAAAATAAGTGCTTCATGGTATAAAGCATTAAAAAACAACTTTAAAATTAAAGAAAAGATGAAGATAATGATCAAAGACCAAGGCATCACTTGTAAAGGATTTGGTGAGAGAAATAAAATGGATGCTGTTCACTTTCTGAGGATGAAATTCATTGATGCCTGATCATCAATTTATTAAATGAGTTATAAAGAATTCCCAGGGCCATTGTTCCTGGCAGCTATACAGTAGAAAGTCCACAGGTTTATCATTTACAGGTTAATACCAAAGATCCTACCAGAAAACGGATGCTGAAACCAAACCCACTCTTGGTTTTAAACTTTTTGAGCTAGTCCTGTCCTTCATGAAAAGCTAAAGAACCCAGTGAGGTACTGATGGTTTGCCAAAAGAATACGTGTCAGGACCCTGTAAACTGTGGCTTTGCAGCAGGCCTTCAGCTAGAGTGGGGACCAGTGGGGCTAAACCCTTGCTGCACATTAGAATCACTTTAAAACTACTCAGGTCTCAGGTCTATTCTGCACCAAGTAAATCTGGCCATGGGCATGAAAGCAACTAATGGGTACTTTTAAAAAAAGATTCCGTAGGTGATTCTAATGTGCAGACAGGGAAGGGAACCATGTGCATGCTCTCAAGGCCTCTCTCTTAAATCACACCCTACTTGATCGTGGATACATTTTTAAATGTACTATCCTTCCAACTAGATTAGACTATAAAACACTATATTTTGCTAC
Source organism: Saccopteryx bilineata (assembly GCF_036850765.1). NCBI lineage: Eukaryota > Metazoa > Chordata > Mammalia > Chiroptera > Emballonuridae > Saccopteryx > Saccopteryx bilineata. Next base: position 94,389,178 of record NC_089494.1, read on the forward strand.
TTCTGTATTCACAATTCTTAAAATGATACCTGAATTATAGGAAGTGTTCAATACATATTTATAAATAATAATAAATGAATAAGTAATTACAAGGCAATATTTTTTAACAGTGAATGATTATAAGTGATGAATACAATATAAGAGAAAAGCTTTAATGTAGGGCATTACGGTTTAGAAAAAGCTTTATGAAATGCTGGGCCTTGAAGGCAGTATGAAGTGTGGTTTAGGAAGAAATGTATGGGCAGAGATTGCAAAGGCTAGTTCTAAGCAGTTTGCAGGATGAGAGAATTCAAATCCTGCTTAATAAGTATTTAGCACTACTCTCTACAATAAATGCCAGAATATATAAATGTGAAAAATTCTACCCAGTTTTGAAGGAATTCTAGAAAGTATTAAAAGCTAAATGTGTTAAAAACAAACAAACAAACAAACAAAAAAACATAATCGTCCCAATAACCAAGTTGTGGATTTAATCCTTGGTCTGGTCACATCCAAAAATCAATAGAATAACAGATTAATGTTTCTCTTTCTCTATTTCTCTCTCTTCCTCTCTCTCTCAAATCAATAAAACTTTAAAAAACAATTTGTGATCAAAAAGAAAAGAAAGGGACAACTGGGAGCTAGCAAAAATTCATAGGTAATAAGTAAATGATATTTCAATGACAACTTCATTTTATGGGAGTATGTCTAGTTTGGGACAGTAAAAAGCAAAAGAAGAAAATATATATTTATTCTCATCCAGAATTTTACATTAGCCTGACCAGTGGTGGCACAGAAACCCCAAGGTCATCAGCTAGAGTACAGGCTCATCAGTTTGACCTAGGGCTTGCCAGCTTGGGTGTGGGGTGGCAGGCTTGAGCTGGGATCATTGATATGGTCACAAGGTTGCTGGCTTCAGCCCATAGATTGCTGGCCTAAAGCCCACCATTGCAGGCAAGGGGTCACTGGCTCCGCTTGAGCCCCCGGCTTAATGCACATATGAGAAGCAGGCAATAAACAACTAAAGTGAAGCAACTAAGAGTTGATGCTTATCTCTCTCCTCCCTCTCTCTCCTTTCCTGTCTTTCCCTCTGTCAAAAAACAATTATAATCCATATCTTTATTGAAGCAAAGATTGTAGGTTAAGAAATGGTACAGTTCAGGGAAGTTGTATCTTGTTGAGGGTTTTATATTTGTAGAATAATAATACTGTGTGGTCAAAATTGCCTTTAATTTTTTTTTAATGTATCTCAATATAAGCAACACAAGTTTTTCCTCTGGCTATAGAACTAATCATTTTTTCTATGATTGAGCATTATATGAAATAGTTGGCTCATGTTTGCAAACCATATTATATACTCATCCCAAAAATATTTAAAAAATAGAATTATACTCAAAATGATCAAACTAAGATCATTCCTGAAAACTAGGAATTCTATGAGAACTAAAACCACAAGGCATACCTGAACTGAGAATGAGGAAAAGGAAAGCTTTTCCTATGTACCATGTTCTCTCTCTCCCTTTGCTGCCCTTAAACTCTCTCTCCTCTTATTTGTATAATGTAGAGAATAGAATGCAATTAACATAAGTTAAATGCATCTCTGAAGAAATGCAACTATACTCATTTGACTTTATTAAGCTGAGAAGCATATTTGATATGGTATGACGTGAACTTCTGTTCTTTAATTTTGCTTAAAGTTTTTGCAAATGACTTAAATTAAGAGATGCAAAAGGAAGGTTATTCATTTCTTATGCTAATATAAGCTTGAAGGAGAACTAATGTTATAGAATATAGAGTCAATATACAAACATTTTGACAATCTAAAATTATAAGGAAAGACAACATTTAACAGAACAAAATATAAACTTATGTATGTAGGTTCCAAATATTAGTTAAGTTCAATGAAACACACACCTAAATTTATATGAAAACAACCACCTGCTGAATACGAGCCAAATATCAACGTTATGGTGCTGAGAACTCTGTGTTAGAATAATAATAATCTACATCAACAACACAGTAGGAAAGCACATTTCAATTTTATTTTTAATGATACATTTAGAAAAGAAGTGATGAGGTGGTAAGAAAAGGTAGAGTTAAAGAAAATTTGAATATTTATATATATATTATATTATATTATATTATATTATATTATTATATTACATATGCATGTATATAATCTTCAAGTCTCCAAATATTTTTTAACAAAATAAAATTTTGGCAAAATACAATTTATCAGTAATTTCCTTAATGGCATTTAAATACAAATTATCAGTAATTGCTTCGATAGCAATTATCAAGTTAAATGAATGAGTTAGAGGGCCACTAGGAGTTCTTTAAAGGGAGTTTAAGGGCTAGTGATCTTCATAGGTGTTCCATATAATTTAGATGGAACAAAACAAATAATTTTATATTGTGAAGGTATGAAAATGGTTTACCTGCAATGATCATAGATTCACCTTATAATGTGAATCTAGATCTCATTCAAATCTAGAACTGTAGATTTGAAAAAGGCCGTAGCAAGATGTGGTCTGAATTTCCTCTCAGTAAAATACTTCTTTGAAGTGTATGGAATCCCAGAAGAAAAGAGATCTTACTAGTTCACTAGTTCAAGTAAGAGTAAGGTGTTCAAATCTCTTTTAAAATATGTCTCGTAAGTACTTAACTGGTCACCTGTGAGTCACTATTTAAACATGAATTTGAAAGATTCTTCATGATTGAAAAATTCTAGATGCAAATTGACATTTTCAGTCTCAATCTCTTTTAAACATTCAGAATTCTATATTCAAATGTCTACTAATCATTTCTACTTCCCATTTCCAAAACTGAATTCTAATTTTCACTGTTTCCTACCTGTCCCTACTCCTGGTTTTTTTCCCTACATTTATGTTATTAACCATCCTGTCATCTTAGTTTTAAAAGGGGTATTTAGTCCATATGAAGTATTTACTAATACTTAGCTTTAAGCATGCTATCATATTTTTTTTCTATTTGATCCGTTTTATTATTTTATCTTGACTTTTCCTTTTGATTAATCAAATGTCTTCTTATATATTAGCTTGTTAGCTGTCCATTTTCCAGCTTTTCCTTATCTTAGTACTGAGCCCATAGCTTAGTACTGTCTATTACAAAGTCCCTTGTTTTCATAAATGGTTGTAGACCTCAACAGAAGCTCAATGGTTATTTATGGGATTAAAAAATAATAAAACATAATTTCTAATTGTTAGAAAGTTGCATTCCTCTTATGAATTCTTATTTCTCTGTTGACGTTCTCTCTTTCACAGTTACTGAAAAGAACTCCATACTGTCTTACCTAGAATGTACCTTCCTGGATATTGTGGTTTACGCCATCCTTGACTGATAACTCTTCACACACAGTCCTCAGGCCAGGCAAGGACATTACCTCACATACATCCCAGCTAAAATGTCTTCTTTCTTCTCCTTCCTTACTGACCTAGCCACCCAAGAGATGCTTGCTCTGGGCTCTTGCCCATTATTTACACTCAGAACTGATAACTGCATAACTTGTTTTAAATGAAATTGTCAAAACTGTTGCTTCTTTTTTTTTTTAGTGAGAGAGACAGAGACAAAGATACAGAGAGAGGCACAAATATGAACAAACAGACTTGAAGAAAAAGAGAAGAGAAAAAAATTTTCATTACAGCAACTTTATTGTTCATTGATTGTTTTCTCATATGTACCTTGCCTGGGGGGGCCCAGCAAAGCCAGTGACCCCTTGCTCAAGCCAGCAACCCTGGGCGTCAAGCCAGCGGCCTTTGGGCTCAAGCCAATGACCCCATATTCAAGATGATTTGCCTGCACTCAAGCAGATGAGCCCACAGTCAAGTCGGCAACCTCAGTGTTTTGAACCAGGGTTCTCAGTGTCCCAGGCCTATGTTTTATCCACTGTACCACCACCTGGTCAAGCCAAAACTCTTGCTATTAAGGAAAGAATACAGCTGAAAGTAAAGAGATACATTATATTATATTTTTTCCCAAGTAGTCACATAACTCTCTCTCTCTCTCATGGAACAGAGCTGTCCAATAAGAATATAATGCAGGCCACATAAGGTCATTTGAAATTTTCTAGTAGCCATATTTAAAAATTAAAAAGAAGCATAAAAATTGATTATGATAATATATTTTACTTAACCCAATATATATTCAAACATTATGAGTCCAACATGTAACCAATGTGATGACACAAATTCTCACATGAACTATATGTGGATTATAAATCTGGCCCCAGCATGAATATTTTAAGGTGTTAAACTGAAGCTGTGGTCATTCCACAATGAATGCTAAAAAGCTGTGTTTGTAAACTGGGGGTGTAGGGTAAAAGAATGAGGGGTTGGAGTTGAAATCATCTCAAAACCTTTTGAAATATGCGTGTAGAGAGCAAAAGCATGTGTGCTTTGAAAACAGTGCTCCAGGCAATTTAGCAGTTACCCCATTTCTTCTTTAAATTTGAGAACCAGAGTGGAGAAAAGAATTCTTGCAATGATAATTAATAATGACTAGAGACTCTTCCATTGATAGCACTAGATAATATGTGATATAGAAGCCTGGTATCCTTCCAGCGATCTTCTAAATCATGTAACACTCTTTTTTTTTTCCAAATACATCCTTAATGTCCATTTAAGCTAAAATACACCTCTTTTGGCTTAATGTGTAAAACACATCTAGATTAATAATCCAAGGCTTCTAAGTACGAGACAGCACTGCTGCCTTGCCTTTACCGCAATCTCCTTTGCTGGCTTTTCTATCAAACAGGATTTTTCACAGGATAACACCTGGACTCCATGTCCTTTTGACTCAGCCTTCTAACCTCTTTGGGTTGCAGTAGATGAGGTGGCATATTAGAACAAAAAGTTTTTGAGAGAGCCAAAATTAAATATCAAAGAGTAGCCCCACCAGAATTTTGAGACAATTCTGATTTATATTTGCTTTTCTACCCCATTTTATATCCCATGGTGGAGGCTGTCAGGTGTAGGGAAATATTCCAGTAAATTGACCAATGGTCTGTGAATTTGTGTATTGGCATCATCTTAATTCTGCTCTGTGAGTCCATTTCACTAAGATTTTATTCTGACAGTAATCTAGACATTTCAGAGATGTTCAGAGAGACACAAAAAATTATGTAAATAAATGTTTTCAGAATGCTTTAAAAATCTCCAAAAGGTTTGTTTTTTATTGTCAGATGCTTTCTTTCTCATTTTTGGATGACAAATACAATGACAGATACTCAATGTTCCTGAAAGTTTTATTTTTTTATATATACAAACTCCTTGATTTGAGATTAAGGAGTGTAGAGGCACACAACAGCCTATGTAGCTTTAAATGCCCTCATTATTTAGAATCCAAATTTAAAATTCAGACACCTAGTGTTACTTAAATGCACCCAGGTTTTTGTGATTTAATAATAACATCTGTTTTGGTTTTTCAACCACAAAAGTGCGTTTAATCTGTTCTTCCTTTAGTTGAACTTTTCACATCTGCTTCGGCTCGGTTCCCATAAGCTAAAGACCAGATCTTTTCCAAAAGTAGGAAGTCTACCTGTACCACTGTTGATCCAGCTCAAAAGATCTGTTTTCAATACCAGCTGAATATTTCAAAAGAATAACAAAAATAAACTCCTTACCCATAATGCACTTTTTATGCTTTTTAGCTTACATACCATCGTGTGGTCATTTTATGAATGCAAATGTTGGGTAGAAATTTTAAATTAAAAGAGTGAATGGTCAGATCACACATTTCCAAGTAGTTCCACACCACACCTCTGAAATTTTTCACTGTGGAAAATAAAAAATAATAGTGTATTTTATTCTTTATTGTTTATAAGAAAGTTACACCAGGGATGGGCAGTGGCTTAAAAAGCCTTGTGGTTTGTTTTGGACACATACCTAATGCTTATCTGAAGCCCATGGGTCTTGAAATGTAGGCCGGAAAATGTTGCAAGGACAACATTACTTCACAGATTTTCCACAATTGTTTGCTGCTGCCAGACTTTGGCTCTCCTTCTGCCTTGTTTATAAATAAGTCTGAGAGACATACCTAAAATCAGAGACTCTGAAGCCAAATCCTTTGAAGTGTCCTTGCAAAACAACCAAGGTGCTGAGAAGAAAATTTTTTCTTCACTTATGAATTTGGTTGGGAAAATTATTGCATAAATGAGTGCCTGGGTTAGATATGTGTTGTTTTACTCAAGTGGAAGGATTAACTCTCTTTATCAGCATTTACATGAGCTTGAACAAAGCAGAACATTCCGTCTTTATTTGGACAAGATTTAATTGATATCAAGCTAGACTATTTTATTTTAGAAATTTATTTTGAATATGTGAGATGAACATAATTATATATTTTCATGACACATGATTATGTAATTATATTTGGTCCTTTTTCCAGGACAGAGTAACACAGCACACTGCAATTAGTAGGTGTTCAACCCACGTTTGGTGAATGAGCTGTAATGAGGCAATATAATGAGGAGAGCCTGGTACAGTACCTTCGTCTATACAAACAAGATGATTCCGTGATTTGAATAATTTCCCAGTGCCTAATGTAAATAGGGGCTGTCAGTGGGGATGATTCAACTTAATTCAAAAAATATTTATTGGTTGCATGATATGTGCAAGTCAATACAATAGCTACAAGGAGACAGAGGAGGATGAGTAAGAGCTTTCCAAGGTTAAAGTATAAGATAATCATGCAAATTATCCAAAATGCTTAAAAAGTAACAGTGCATTGCTATGGTGGAGCTAGCATTTGAGATAGACCTTGAAGAAAAGTAATCAAAGTTTTAAGAGTTGGACATAGGAGATGGGCAGGAAATGGAAGGAAAAAGGGAAGTAATCTGGCCATACAGGAAAAGATTTCGGATCTAGAGAACAGTTTTAGGAAAAGTCAAAAATGACAAGCAGCCTAGTTTATCTGGAGCACAGGCTTCTAGAGAGAGGATTAGAGAGGAAGATAAAAAAGCTGCTTGGTGGCATGCTGTGGAACACTTTAAATCCTATGCCAAGGAACTTGTACAAAATTCGGGAAGAAATGAGAGTGGATCTTCAAATCAGGTTTTCTTAATGTAGTAATTAAATAATTACCACAAAATTTGAATCAGTTTGCCAGAATAGACAGTATCAAAGAATTAGCATTTTTTTCAAGTTGTTCAACTCAGGCATGCATTCATTGAGTGTTTCCCGTGTGTGCCCAGACCAGGAATCAAACTCTAAACCTTGTTATTTTGGGCGGAAACTCTTAACTGACTGACCTAACTGGCCAGGGCTAGCCTATTGGAAATTTTAAAAAATGCTAGACACTCAGTGGTAGAGTATCGGCCCTGGCATGTAGAAGTCCTGGGTTCAATTTCCAGCCAGGGCATGCAGGAGAAGCGCCCATCTGCTTCTCCACCCCCCCCCCTTCTCCTTTCTCTCTATCTCCCTCTTCCCTTCCTGAAACCAAGGCTCCATTGGAGTAAAGTTTGCCTTGGCACTGAGGATGGTTCCATGCCCTCCGCCTCAGGCACTAGAATGGCTCTGGTTTTAATGGAGCAACAGCCCAGATGGGCAGAGCAGCGCGCCCTAGTGGGCATGCCAGGTGAAACCCAGTCAGGAGCATGTGAGAGTCTGTCTCTCTTCCTCCCTGCTTCTCACTTCAGAAAAATACAAGAAAAAAGAAAGAAATAAAGAAAGAAAGAGTAAGCTCCATATATGAACCACTAATCAGTAAATATTTTTTAAAAGACAAGAATCAAAGAAAATTCAATATTATTGAGAGAACCAAAAAAAGCAGCTACATAAATCCGAATTGAGAAAAGCAACATGATGAAATATGTTTATAGCTTCAAATAGGAATGATGACATGTTGAAAAATATGGAATTTTGCTTTGTTTTCCCATATATATATGTAAGCATAACTTCACTGATTAACTTTTTATTTACCTTTTACTAAGACATGACTACATGACTGTGTTAATGGAGTCTAGAATGTAAAGGTGAAAGAGATTCAAAATATCCCAAGCCAAATTTCTATCCCCATTTTCTTCACCCTCAATCTGGCCCACTTCCAATATTCTCTCCTATCTACTGAGTAATATAAAGGATCACTCATAGTCCCACCCTATGTTCCTCCCCATATCCAAAGCAAGGTAATGTTTTAGAACTTGACTCATGAAGTATTTTTTTTTAAAGATTTTATTTATTCATTTTAGAGAGGGAAGAGAGAGAGAGAGAGAGAGAGAGAGAGAGAAGAGGGAGGAGCAGGAAGCATCAACTCCCATATGTGCCTTAACCAGGCAAGCCCAGGGTTTCGAACCGGCGACCTCAGCGTTCCAGGTCGACGCTTTATCCACTGCGCCACCACAGGTCAGGCTCATGAAGTATTTTTTAATCCCCAACCTATTACTAACTCTACCACCTAATCCAGTCCATCATCATTCCATATGTACCTAGATGACTGGCACACTATGCCATCTCATCCACTTTCCCTTCTGAAATTCATTTTTACACAGAAGGCAGATTGATATAATCTTGTCACCACCCCCAGCCTAGTCTCAACCCTTTTCCATCGCTCTTAGGATTTTACTCACTGTTGTACCTATTAACATTTACCTATGAGTGAAACAATATAATTTATTCAAAAATGCAGTCATCAAACTCAAATGGGAAGAAAGATTGAAAAATAATGGGATAGGTGACAACTAAAAGCACAAAAGCATTGATAATTTTGTTCTTACTTTGAGAGGTAACTAAGTTTCACATGAAAATAAAGCATTCTCTCCCACAAGGCAACATTATCTTTGCTTCCTCACAGCATTCTCATGATTATTCATTGGTTTGGTATTTTGGAGTTGGTGGACTTGACTCAGAACATGAGAAACAAAATTCCTTAGAAGTCAAAAGCTAGTTTTGAAAACTTAATTCACTTAGAAGAAGGATTTGTCAAATATTTTTACTGCCTTTTTAAAAACTCTTCCTCATTGCATTAGTCACAGTACTTCCAGAACAACTATGTTACTACCCAGATTTTAGGTAGGGCTCCTATTAAGGAGGCTACTGGGACTCAATTCTTAATTTATTTTTAGGCTTCCACAATGTGTTTTTTCTTCTCATAAAGGATTAAAACCACAACATAACAGAACAATCTGTAAGAATCATAATGCTTTTTACAAGTGAGAAATGGATTTAAAAGCACTTTCTGTCTTGTTAAAGAAATCCCAGTTTCTCAGAAGCACTTTTTAGCATCTTATTAGTGGCATTTGATCTGACTGACATATTGATCAGTAATTTGAACATAAGATAGACCAAAAAGGGAATATAAATTTGTGACTGTAAATTCAAGGGGGACAACTTTCAAAGAATTTCATTAGAATAATCCCTCTTACTGTAAAACACCTTTTAAAAGTTGTTTTTGACTCTTCCTCAGATTCTTTAAGAAAGCAGTGTCCAAAATGATACCCAGAATTAACTTATTGTTTTTATTTGGACTTGCAAATAGACAAAAATAGCATTGGTCTTAAAGTGAAAGTTAATGAAGATTCATAGCCTTTATTCATATAAGAAATACTATATTAGTTGCCAAAATTTACTGGGTAGTGTTTTGTTGTTTAGTTGTCATTTTTTGTTTTTCTATTTTTGCTATTCTGCACTACATACATATTAAGACTAACTGGTTTTTGGTGCCGTATTATCACTGACAGCTCCTCAGGTGGATGAATAGCTATCACATATTTTATTAAAACTTCTTAGATAACAAGCCAAAAAAACCCCCCAAAACCCATAACTCAATAGTAATTGTATCACCATTTCACCCTTTGTGAAATAGTAAACTGAGTAAGCCAAGCATCCACAAAACTTACTAAAATATTTCCTCCAGTATCTATATGTAGATCAGTATAACTGTTATTTACTATCTTTCATTATTTGGTTTTGTTTTCATTGTTTAAAAACCAAGAACGAAATTAATTTCAGGTATGTTAAGGAAAAAAATATGCATCCATGAATAATAAAAAGTTATTTTTTTAAATACTTATTCCATCCAAGAAAAATTACAATTCAGATCATGGATATTGTATGAATACTTTGAAGGATTCAACTTGATTTTCTAGAAGTGTAACCATACAAAAGTCACTTCTTCATGGCACTTATAGATTTATCACCTAAACATATAAGTTTATGCATTTCCAGTATATTTATCTTTATTTCGCAAATGTTTCAGCAGCATTTATTATCACCGGAGCAGTGGCAACATGTTCTACTTAAGATCAAACAATCTCCTGAAATCTGGGAAGATTTAACAGAAATTTAAAACAATACTTTCCAGAGAAAACGCTAACCATCTGCAACTACTATTAACACTATCCTCTTCTCTCTTTCTTCCTATGTTATTTATACTTCCCATTGCTCTCAAAGCTTTCTATTATTAGCAATTAATTGTCAACAAATGGTTGAAGAGGATGTTTGTATTTATATATTTTTTGTAAGTCAAACAAATATAGTATCATGTTTAATCACATGAATTTGCTGTTCACATGCAGATCTACCTGAATTCTACTAAGAAAAACCATGGCAGAACACAGAAATAATTGATTTCAGAAAGGATAGATATCACTTTAAATAATACTCTTGGTGTAATTATACTAGTTGGACAGATTTTTCTAAAAAGGAAATAAAGAGTTACACATGTTAATAAGGGCTACCTTAAATTAATAGTTTATGTTAGTGTTATTTAAGGTAGAAAAAACATACTTAGATACATGTGCAGATAAAGAGAAATTGAAAACATTGGAACATACCCCAGTGTTTTATGTTACTTTGTCCTAAGCACATAAGCTGAGCTATATTGAAGGAAACTCTCTTAAATCAATTTCTGTCCCCATTTCTTCGTCCTTGTCATAACCGTGAGGATATATCATCCAATGCCACCCGCTCGTATCTCTGCTAGAGACAGTGCACAGTTACTTGTTCAGTTCTGCAGTAGGGTTTCCTCTTTGATGTTGCTCAGCCACCATTTCCTTTCCATTCACTTTTATCTCTATCCTGGCACTCATTCCTGCAGCATCCTTCTCTCCAGATGGTCTCCATCTCCCTTCAGAAGTGCCCAAAATACTCTAGCTTCCTCCTCTTGATCTTTCCCTATCAACAGCCACAATATCCTTCAAGATTTTAATACCAACCTATTCTCTGTTTCATTCTTTTATTTACAACTTATTTTTATGGGAGAAAAGGGTCACAAGAAAAGTTCACAAAATCCTCAGCAAACATTGCATTCTCAATCATACTCCTCAAATACTTTCTGGGGCATTGTTCACCCAACATGTATTGAGTGACTATTATTAATCAGGAACAGTGTTAGGCACTGGGGATTCACATATAAATAAAACATGGTTAATAATGAAAAAAATCAATGTGATCTGGACAAGGTATGACAGTACAAGCTCAGAAAACTCAAAGAGAGAAGAATCACTTGTGCTTATGGGGCATGTCTATAAAGTGTTGTGTAGTGAGTCTTAAAGGATGAATAGAAGTTTACCAGGCTGATCATGTGCAAAGGGCACTCCAGGTAATAAAAACAGTAAAGGAATTGCAATTTAAAACAGTATGCCGCACTTAGAGAATTGCAAGTAGTGTGTTTGCCTTTAGTACAGCTTCTAAAAACAAGTAGAAGTGCAATAGATGAATTTGGAGAGGCAAGTACAGAAAAGAAAAGGTCTTTCATTCTCTGATATTTGGACTTACCTAGAAGGCAAGAGGGTACATGAAAGGTTTTATATTATAGGTGATATACATGATCATATCTACAGTTTTAAATAATTTCTTTGACTGCACGCACCATGGTGAATGAATGAGAGAAAAAATGTTGAACAGGGAAACTTGATAAAACACCAATATAGTAACTCTCATGTGGATAATGTCTAAAATAAGACAATATCAATGGGTATGGAAAGGGAAGCGGGCAGATGCTAAGGTTAGGGCCTGTTAACTGGGTTAGAAGGATAACACAGAAAAATAAATCTGGAAAGCGTATATATATCTGACTTGGGAAGTACTGAAAGTGATACCATTATTTCTCTTTGGATATGTTGAGACTTAAGTGCTAGTGGAGTAGCTGGGTAGCTTTGACTAGAAGGAAGGTAGAGTTCATGAACAATGAATTAACTACAGGTAATAATTTGGGAAATATGAATTACCTGAAGGCCATGGAACTCAAGTGTAAGAATTAGGAGCCTGGGAGACAGTATAAGTGAAGGCCAAGCTTCAACTTCAGAAAACACCAAAGGCTCATATTCACTGCAAGTTGGGAAGCCTGCAAAGAATATTGAGATGTATGACTGACTAGGAATTCATTTTTAAAAGGTGCAATGTTGTAGGTAGAGCGCAGAGCACATTCCTAACAGCTGTGGCTGATGCAATACTGTGAGAACACTCCAGCACCTGAAACCCTCCTAGGCACAAGCAGGAGGGAGCTCGCCTGCTATTAAGGAAGTGACTCAGCGCCAACCAAGCAGCTCCCTAATCTTTTTAGCCATTGCCTTTGCTGTGTATATAAGCTAGCTTGCTTCCTCAATTAAGCGGATCTATGTCACTGAACCTGGTCTCCGGAGTCTGGTCTTTGCATCTCTGTCGTCCTCACCCCCGGTGGGCCTTGTACACAACTGGCATCTCAACAGGGACCTAACTGGCATCCAAGGGATGGGTGAGTGACCCTCTGCAATGGGAAACCTTCTCCCTCACTCCCAAGCCCCACAAGCTCGATCCCTCTATGACCTATTATAGAGTAGGCGAGTTAAAGTTAATGAAAAGGATTTTTGTATCTACTAGTAAATCCTCTCAGGTTTCAACCCTTGGCTTCCAGACACACCTCTTTGGGACCCTAATACTTGGGCCTGAGCTCTCCAGTGCGTTTGTTCAGCAGAAGTACATAAGGGACAAACTTTCCCTCTCAGCCTCACTCCTGCCCTACTATCCATCTCCTGCCAAGGCCCTGAGGAGCCCCTATCTCCCTATTCACCCAGCTTTTAATTCTGGTGGCATGGCTCTCACTTGCAAGCATTAAGGGGGCCTTCATACCAACTGACCCCTTTACCGTTGGTACACTGGAAGACCCAGCCATGGCACTGTGGTGGGGTCCACACCCCCTTCTAACACAAGGGAGAGGTTATGCTTGTGTCTTTCCAGAAAACAGCCCTCAGCCAATTTGGATCCCAGGACTAAACATAAGACCAGTCCCGGTGTCCCAAGATGACCCCTCCGACGAACCCCCCAACCCAGGAGACGGCAAGTCCCAGAAGAAGACCTCGCGGCCAATGTGCACACCCCATCACTTGGGGGGATATGAAGGCTTTAGCAGAGCAAGACCAGAGAATGGCCCCTGACAGGCCCCCAGGCCCTGATACTCTTTTTTCCTGCTTATGTGTGCTATAATAACCACTAACTCCCAGACGCGGGTGGACCCCCACATCTGGGCTGCTTTTCCCCACCCTGATATTATTCTGCCCATAGAGACAGCAACAGCAAGCTGTCATTCATCAAGTCCAACTGGCCCTAATTAAAAGAGAAGGGGGAATTGTAGGTAGAGTGCAAAGTGCATTCCTAGCAGCTATGGCTGATGCAGTGCTGTGAGAATACTCCAGCACCTGAAACCCTCCTAGGCACACCCAGGAGGGAGCTCTCCCACTATAAGGAAGTGACTCAGCGCCAACCAGGCAGCTCCCTAATCTTTTTAGCCATTGGCTTTGCTGTGTATATAAGCTAGCTTGCTTCCTGAGTAAAGCAGATCTGCATCAGTGAACCTGGTCTCTGGAGTTGGGTCTTTGTGTCTCCATTGTCCTTACCCCTGGTGGGCCTTGTCCACATGGTGTAATAAACAAGATCAAGCACTATTAGTTTTTTTGTTTTTTGTTTGTTTGTTTTGTATTTTTCTGAAGTTAGAAACAGGGAGACATTCAGACAGACTCCTGCATGCGCCCAACCAGGATCCACCCGGCATGCCCTCCAGGGGGCTATGCTCCGCCCATCTGAGGCATTGCTCTGTTGCAACCAGAGCCATTCTAGCACCTGAGGCAGAGGCCATAGAGCCATCCTCAGTGCCCGGGCCATCTTTGCCCCAATGGAGTCTTGGCTGCAGGAGAGGAAGAGAGAGACAGAGAGGAAGGAGAGGAGGAGGAGTGGAAAGCAGATGGGCATTTCTCCTGTGTGCTCTGGCCGGGAATCAAACTTGGGACTCCTACACGCCAGGCCAACGCTCTACCACTGAGCCAATTGGCCAGGGCCACTATTAGTTTTTTAATGAGTATTTAAAAAATAAGGAAAATAAGTAATAAAGAACAAAGTTAAATGAAAGACAAGGACAGGTCCTGGACCTTAGGCTCAGCAGTAGAGCATTAGCCCAGCGTGTAAAAATCCTGGGTTCAATTCTAGTTGGAGCACACAGGAGAGAGGAGCAACCATCTGCTTCTTCATTCCCCCGCTTTTCTCTCTCCCTGTTTTTTTTCCTTCCCTTTTTCTCTCTCTCTTTCCTGCAGCCAAGGCTTGAATGGTTCAAGCAAGTTGGCCTCAGGCACTAAGGATGGTTCCACGGACTCCACTTCACGTGCTGAAATAGCTCGTCTGCTGAGCAACAGAGCAGCAGCCCCAGCTAGGCAGAGCATCACTACATAGGGGCTTGCTGGGTGAATCCCGGTCGTTCATGCAGGAGTCTGTCTTTGCCTCCCTGCCTCTCACTTAATAAGAAAAAAAACAAAAACAAAAACAAAGACAAAGACATAAAAAATAATTACCAAAAGTTATGAGTGCTGTAACAGAAAAAAAAAAATTTAAACTATGAGAGCATTGTTAGAAGAAATACATTTGTCCACCCTTTAATGAATGCAAAGGTCAGCAATAATTTTAACTCTAATATTACTGAATGATGACTTTCAGGTTACAGACTACTTACACACATATACATACACACCAATACAAAGAACAAAATCCCATTGATATATTATTAAAAGACACACCAAAGTATTTGAGTGACCTATTATCAAAAACAAAGTGATTTTTAGAATGTTATATCAGAGAGACATGTTAGAAACTCTGAGGTTAAGTCCCCTCATTCTAGATGAAGAAAATAAAACTGCAGTTTCCCCGGCGCACCATGGTCAACCAGAATGCCAGCGGCAGTTAGAGCCAATTTGTACTGCAATTGTTTAACATCATGTGTTGCATTACGCTTTCAAACTTGTAAGTTTTAAGTAAAAATTTTAGCTGTGTGGAAAAAATTTGCTGTGACTTGGATTTGCCACAAAAAGTCTGATAACAGGCACTGTTCTTTGTTGGTATATATCATTTGATCCTGTCTAAATAGACACTTTTCAGAAGTTGTAACTATATTGACTGTATTCTTTATTAGGTATTAAATATGTATTGCCTATCAATATTCTTATTCCTCAAGAAATATAGAAATATATTGGAAATGACATTCACTAAAAATAATGCAAAGGAGACACAAATTTGGTTTTGCAATTGTTGTTCTTTTGGGGTTTTTTTGTTTGTTTGTTTGTTTTTACAGGGACAGAGAGAGAGTCAGAGAGAGGAATAGATAGGGACAGACAGGAATGGAGAGAGATGAGACGCATCAATCATCAGTTTTTTGTTGCGACACCTTAGTTCATTGATTGCCCTCTCATATGTGCCTTGACCGTGGGGCTACAGCAGACCAGGTAACCCCTTGCTTGAGCCAGCAAAGCTGGTGAGCTTTTTTTTGCTCAGGCCATATGAGCCCGCGCTCAAGCTGGTGACCTCGGGGTCTCGAACCTGGGTCCTTCCGCATCCCAGTCCGATGCTACCCACTGCGCCACCGCCTGGTCAGGCGTTCTTTTGTTCTTTTGATTGTTTTTGTTTTTCCTGTGGTGGGAGCAGGAGCGAGAAAAAAATCTTAAATTTAACTTTCCTTCCTAAGTAAGCAAAAACAAAGCTTTCGTTTTCAGCCTCAATTCACTTCAAATCTTAGACCCCAGTCCCACTGACACTGTCACTTCAAAATCACAGCATAATGCAGAACACTCTTTTCCTATATCAGTAAAACAAAAGCTTTATTGAATAAGTATGTGTGAAAATGCTGCAAACAAAAACATCTCCACAGGCAGCACCTGATTGGCTCACAGCAATGTTCTCCATTGTCATATCAGAGCTCAGCAAGAAACTTCCTAGCATATCACGCTAGCATTTCCTTCAAAGATGTTTGCCTTTTTTAAAAAAGGAATCAAACAAAGAAAATTAGAGTAAATATTTTCCTAGCCAAACCTGGGAGTAAACTGTTCTCAATTATAAGAAGATAGTAATAAACTACAAAGAAATATATTTGCATGATTTGTTTCCTTTCACTCTAAACACATTTTAATAAAATATTTGAAGGTGATTTCTCTTTGTAGACTCTCCATATATCAGTGCCATCATTTTACTTTTAACTAAGAAATGAGTGCAGTTTAACTACATCTTTTATAAACATTCAAGTATCTCCCTCACAGAGTTACCGCCTTCTCTCCTTTGCTCCTTGCCCTTGAATCTTGGCACACTTTGCCATATATCCAATAGCTAAAAAATCACTGCAGTAATACGGACTCAGCACTACTGTGGTAGCCAAGTAAGAGCCAACACTACTGTGCTAAGGCCTCTGTAACTCCCTATTTTCTCTAAATCCTCCTCTGCTTGTAGGGCAGCTACTCTCGTGTTTAGGGCACTGAAATCTGGAATCTCACTAATTACACTTAGTATTGCTTTCCTCAACCTCAGCAGCTATGCCTGCAGCCAAGCCACTGCCTTGTAGATAGAGTTGCTTTTAACTGTCTATGTGGTGATGCTGCCAGCAAAAATGTGCCCTGAGTTCCACATGAGCCCAGTTTGGATTTCTGTCTTTTGGGGATCTGTGTCTCATCACTTTGCTATAACCACATATTTTAAATAACTTGAAAAGTAGCTTCAAAAATCGTCTGCAATAGAAACAATCTGATATAAATGGATACATTTTTCTCCAGTGAGTTATTTAACAAGAATTCTAAACTGCAAAACCTAACTTTGTGAAGACTATACTAAAAGTGCTTCATGCATGGTTATTTCCAACTCATTAAATTTCTTTAGAAAAATATACAAATGTCTTCAAAGCAATGGCTTAAAAGACTCCATCCAGGTTTCTGAGGTAAGAGCAAATGATTGGGCCATTATAAAATGTGGGAAAAGCTAAGTGTTATTAACTATGATCAAGTGTTTAATCTATAACAAGAGATAGCACTTATAAAAATATAGACTTAGCTACAAATATTAGGTAGAGCTTATGGAATGGACGCTCACATTTGTTCATTCACTCAGTCAGTCATTTATTCCATTCAAGTATTTATTAGGCATTTGCAATGTGCCAGGCAAGAGCATAGACCTGCAAAAATAACAAGCAAGGCCCCAGCTGTCCTGGAACTTACAGTCTAGTAAGGTATACAAACAATAAAAAGTATATATAACAAAGAGAGGTAGCATTAAATGCTATAAAAAATAAAGTGGGGTTATGGGACTAGAGAGACAGGTGATACTATACTGCTCACAAAAATTAGGGGATATTTTATCACTTCAAATTCACTTTAAAATATCCCCTAATTTTTGTGAGCAATAGATTTTAGATAGATGGCCCTGAAGGCCTCTTGGAGGAGGTGACCTTTCGGTAGAAACCTGGGTAAGAAAAAAATATAAGTCATGCATCTGTGGGGACTGAGAGCCTTTTAGAAAGAGGAATAGAAATACACAGTTCCTGAGCAGCAATCAGGCTTGGAATATTTGTAAAACAACAAAAATGTAGGAGTAAAAAGGACTGAGTAGGAAATAAGCTTGAAGCACTAGAAAGAGTTTTGAAGGCCATAGAAAAGACATTGGATATTATGCTTAAGTGGTTTGAAAAGTCCCCGGAGCATTGTGAGCAGAAGAAGAACATGATCTAATCACACACACACACACACTCACACACAACATATAAGCTTTCCAATATTCCTGCTTTCAACACACAAAAATTTGTCCACAACCTATGCTCTTCTTAGGCTTCTACCTTGGGCATTCATTGCTATCAATTGCTGCCCTTCAATCTATCAAGTATCTATTTCCTTCAACAGACAAAATAGTAAAAGATGAGAGTCAAGGAAAAGTCTAGCACAACAGTTCACATTTTATAGCATCTTTTCACATGTGATCTCAGGTGGACCCACATAAAAACTAAAAATCTTATTAAGGAATGTAAGGCAACTGAGATTATCATTATTTTATAGCTGAGGAAATGCAGAGTTAAATTTCCTTGAACAATTACACATCAGTGAAGAGAGATATTCTGTTGCTGAATCCAAGGCTAGTTCTTTTTTTTTTAATTTTTTAAATTTATGTTAAAGACAGGAGATAGAGATAGAGACAGAACAGAGAGAGAAA
Organism: Saccopteryx bilineata; assembly: GCF_036850765.1. Classification (NCBI taxonomy): domain Eukaryota; kingdom Metazoa; phylum Chordata; class Mammalia; order Chiroptera; family Emballonuridae; genus Saccopteryx; species Saccopteryx bilineata. Next base: position 94,407,591 of record NC_089494.1, read on the forward strand.
GGGGGAGAAGCAGGAAGCATCAACTCCCATATGTACCTTGACTAGGCAAGCCCGGGGTTTTGAACCAGCAACCTCAGCATTCCAGGTCAACACTTTACCCATTGTGCCACCACAGGTAAGGCCAAGGCTAGTTCTTACATACAAGCTGTCTCCAAAGAGAAATTTAAATTAGATAATCCTTCACCTTCTAATTCTTACTCACCAAAACTTAAATAAGATTGGGCAGAAGCTTAATAATAGAATATAGTTTCCCAAATAAAAAATATATATTTTTTATTTAATCTCTTAATGGGATTAAAAATAGGAGAGTGTGTATATTATATTGTTTTTCTAAGACCAAAGCTATGACATTTGTTTTATAGCACCTTGAAAAATCCTGAACAAACACATCCTCCATACATATAATTGACTAATTGAGAGAGACAATAAGAGAAAAATTGGAAATTTTTATAACAAGAAAAAATATTCATCACACTCATATTTTCCTTCAGACCTCACAAAGATGAAAGTGACATGCATTTTAAAATATTTTTCATACCTATTTCAACCTTGAGTAGTTGTCATACTTTTTATGGACAGGCTTATGGAGCACTATTTAGGAATAAAACTTTCTTGTGGGAAAAGGATATACTAAAAGTCTTCATTCAGAGCTATTTTTAAGACTAAATAATTGTCATTTTAGTTCAATGTATCTTGAGCACAGATTAAATGCTTGATATAACCTGTTAGGCACTGGTAGTATAAAAGTATATTGCATTGTCATAAAGTAGTTTTAGTAGATGATGTTATCTTGAAATGATAAAAATGTGAAGGGAGACAGAAAAAGTTACATTATTTTGCACATAAGTCAATAATTTTACTCACTATTCCATCTTCTCTGCTCTTTCTACCCACTCACCTGTGAAATCTTCACCTGAAGCCCATACAGCCCCTTTTCCTATTCTGGTCCTATGATTTCCCTACCTAACCCATTCTATCTCTACTTGATTCCTCCCACTACTACCCAACGGAGAAAAAGATAAATAAAACTGATGGGAAGAATTCTCTGTATTTGTCTTTACCTGAACAGGTCTTTTATTCTCTAGTTGGCAGAAAGAAACAAAAATTTCTTTAAAAAAACCTCTGGCTTGGCCCTGGCTGGTTGGCTCAGTGGTAGAGCATCGGCCTGGCGTGCAGAAGTCCCAGGTTTGATTCCCGGCCAGGGCACACAGGAGAAGCGCCCATCTGCTTCTCCACCCCTCCCCCTCTCCTTCTTCTCTGTCTCTCTCTTCCCCTCCCTCAGCCGAGGCTCCATTGGAACAAAGATGGCCCGGGCGCTGGGGATGGCTCCTTGGCCTCTGCCCCAGGCGCTGGAGTGGCTCTGGTTGCAATGGAGTGACGCCCCGGAGGGGCAGAGCATCGCCCTCTGGTGGGCAGAGCGTCGGTCCCTGGTGGGCTTGCAGGGTGGATCCCGGTCTGACTGTCTCTCCCCGTTTCCAGCTTCAGAAAAATACAAAAAAAAAAAACAAAAACAAAAACCTCTGGCTTAGAGAAAAGAGCTGCCTGGATTTAATGGTTTTGAATGTTTGTCTTAGTGGAGTCAAATATGGCAGAAAAATATTAAAGCCCCACTGGGCCAGCTACATCAGAGGCCACAGCAGAAAGGTCAGCTGCAGAAAAGGACACTTGAGTTCAAGAGAGCAACTACGCCAGTAGAAGCCAGAAAAATCAAACCAGGAGTATTTCAAAGGGGTCTCTATTATGGTCTTTTTAAAATTCTGAAGTTGTGACATCAGCAAGATGTATACTAGTAAGTTGCAAGTCCCTATTCCCCCATGAAAACACTAAATAAACAAGTTAAAACTGACTAAAATAATTTTATGGACACTCTGGAAATTAGTTAAAAATATACACAAACCAAGCACATTCAATGAAAAAAAAAGTCACATACAAAATGGGAGAAAATTTTATGGAGTTTTTTACTCACACTTGCCCCATCCAGTTTGAGGAGAGCAGCAGACTAGTCAGTCCCCCATCCCATTCAGTAACCTGAAGAGAACCAGGTAAGGCAAAATTTTAACTTTCCAACCTATCTGCAAGCTGCTTGAAGGACTGGTCTATGTGTTACTCAACCTGGATCACAGATGGACAGAAGCATCTCAGATCTCAGGCTAGTAAAAGCAGCAAGAAGCAGTGGGCATGACTTATGAAAACTGTAAAGAGACTACATACCTTCATATACATGGAAACAAGAGATTAAGGAGAGAGTGACAAAATAGAAACAATAAAACAGCTAGAGCCCCAAAGAAGCAGGGCTGAAACTCTTAGGAAAATTATGACATTCAAAAGTAGCCATAAGTACTGGAAAAGTGGGGAGAGAGCTCATACACAGGCGCACAGAAGATTCATGTCCAGAAGAGTCAGAGAGGTCCTTAAACTTTTATATAAAACTTATTAATGAAGGTCATTCTGTTGTAATGAACCAGGAAACATGTGGAGAGGTGGCCCAAATTTCCACAAAAGGTCACAAGGTATACAAAAAAGCAGAAAAATAACAGCACAAAAAAATAATAATAACCAGAAAGCATCACTAAAGAAATAGAAGTTTCAGGTCCTGGCTTGTTAGCTCAGTCGGTTAAGAGCATCATCCCAAAATGACAAGGTTGCAGATTGAATTCTCAGTCAGGACACACACAAGAAGCAGCCAATAAATGCATGACTGAGTGGAACAACAGATGAATGTTTCCCTTCCCCCTTTCCACTCTATCCATCCTCTCTGTCTCTCTAAAAATAAAAAAATAAATTAAACTTGGGAAGCTTGGTCGGTTGGAGCATCCTCCTGGAGCCAGTGATGGCCAGTGGGATTCCCCAGTCAGGGCACATACAGGAGCAGCTCCATGCTCTTGTCTCTCTCTCCCCCTCTGCCTTTCTCAAAATAAACAAACAAATAAATAAATGTTTAAGAAGAGATACAAGTTTTAAACTTACTAACCAAGACCTTTAAAGCATCTGTTTGTAATATATTGAAAGAGTAAAAATAAAATACAAAAATACATCTAAAAATTCAGAAGATAATATTGGAACAAAATGAGAATATCAACAAAAAGAAAAATATAAAAAACAAAAACCACAAATTCTAGAACTGAGAAATATGATAATGTAATTGAAATATATGCAAGAGCAACTCAAACAAGCAGAGAAACACATTAGTGGAACTGAAGACAAGTCATTAGAAATTATTGAATCTGAGAAAAAAAAGGAAAAAAATAAGAGAACAAAGCCTAAATGACGTACAGGACATCATAACAAACCCAATATGCACATTCTGGAATCCCAGAAGGAGAAGAAGGCCCTGGCCGGTTGGCTCAGTGGTAGAGCGTCTGCCTGGCATGCAGAGGTCCCGGGTTCGATTCCCGGCCAGGGCACACAGGAGAAGTGCCCATCTGCTTCTCCACCCCTCCCCCTCTCCTTCCTCTCTGTCTCTCTCTTCCCATCCCGCAGCGAGGCTCCATTGGAGCAAAGATGGCCCGGGCGCTGGGGATGGCTCCTTGGTCTCTGCCCCAGGCGCTAGAGTGACTCTGATCACGACAGAGTGACGCCCCGGAGGGGCAGAGCATCGCCCCCTGGTGGGCGTGCCGGGTGGATCCCGGTCGGGTGCATGCGGGAGTCTGTCTCTCCCGTTTTCAGTTTCAGAAAAATACAAAAAAAAAAAAAGAAGAAAAAAAGATGCAAAGAGTTTATTTAAAAAAAAACCAATTGTTAGAAACTTCCCAAAACTGAGAAAATACATGATTTTACAAATGCAAGGAGCCCAGTTAACTCCAAGCAGGATAAATTCAGACCACACCAAGGCAAAGTCTAATCAAGCTGACAAAAGACAAAGAGAGAATCTTGAAAGCAACAAGAGAACAGTCATTCATCATGTACAAAAAAATTTTCATTAAGACCGTGAGCAGTTAAGCGTCTACGGCCATACCACCCTGAACGCGCCTGATCTCGGAAGCTAAGACCGTGAGCAGAGCTCTCAATAAACCTTTGCAGGTAAGAAGGCAATAAGAAAAAATAAACTGTCAACCAAGAATTTTTTCCCTGACAAAACTATGCTTTAAAAATGAGTGAGAAACAAAGACATTGCAGTAAACAGAAGCTGAGGAAGTTCACTATCACTAGAGCTCCCCAACTAAATACATAGAATACTTTAGTTAAAATACAAGAATGCTAGACAGTAAGTCAAAGTCATATGAAAATAACATGTTCTTTGGTAAACGTAAATATATGGATAAGTATAAAAACCTCTTGAGAACAACATCAATAAAAATTCATCAGTTATTGATAAAATCACTGGCTGAATAAACATATCTCAACCCAAGAAGTTATATACAGCATTACAATCTCAAAAGACATAAAAGTGCTTCCATTAGAAATTATTTCATAATACTCTAGAGTAGTTAGAAAATGAGAGTTGACAAAGTTGTTGCTATCTAATTCTTACTTTATCACAAAGAATTTTTTTCTTTCTCTTCTTTTACAAGTGAAAGAGGGGAGATAAAGAGACAGACTCCCACATGCACCCCAACCAGGATCTAGCCGGCAATTCCCATCTGGGGCTGATGCTTTGCCCATCTGAGGCCATGCATGCAACTGAGCTATTTTTAGCACCTGAGGCAGAGGCTCCACGAGTGGAGGAGCCAGAGGAGCCATCCTTAGTGCCCTGGGCCAATGTTCTCTAACCAATTGAGTCATGGCTGCAGGAAGAGAAGTGAAAGAGAAAGAGAGAGAAGGGTTAGGTCAGGAGTGAAGCAGATGGTCTTCTCCTGTGTGCCCTAGCTAGGAATTAAACCCAGGACATCCACATACTGGGATGACATTCTACCACTGAGCCAACTGGCCAAGGTAAGAATTTATGAACAAATGGACTCAAGCATGCTAATGTCTATATTGATAACATAATCCTACATTTACATTTACATCTATATACAATGAAAACAAATAATATAAATATAAACTATAAATGTATCTTTTGAAATAAAACTACATATGATTATTGCTGAAGAATTGGATGAAGTGCCATGGAGAAAATTTACAATGCTATTCCAAAATTATTAAAAAATAAATCACTTTGTTTGAAGATAAAATAATTATAGAAATATATTTGGCTTTAGTTTATAACTACTTATTTGATATTTCTCCAACTGGTATGAATTCAGAAATAATTTACCCACTGAAAAAAATATTCAAGCAAACAAATTTTCAACTTAAAAATTGACACCCCTTGTTTTGAAGGATTGATTATATTTAAAAGATTGATTTTATTATGATTAATTTTATTAAATTGCCCACATTTGTAGTTTGTAATTTTTGCATAATACTGAAATACCATTTTTATTTGCTATATCAGAGTAGGAATGGATGCATAATATTTATAGTTTTATAAATTTAACTTAATGCTTTATAGATTCATAAGTGTTTGTACTTGAAATATATTGAATATATAATTCTGTAGACTTTTTAAAAAATTTGAATACTGAGCATTTTGTTTTATGAAATACTAGTGAGCAAAATTAATACTGGTATATGGTTCTTTTGCCCTAAAATGATGATTACTATATCCTAGAGAAAGTAAAAGAGACAGACATATAAGATGATTTCAATATTATGTCTGAGTGATCAAAGGTGTGTGTTCAATCATATGATAATAGCAAAAGATGACATCTTATGGTATTAGTAGACCTGATTAACTACTGATTGGGAGGTCCTAGTCTTTGTCATTGCAAATACATTTAAATGCTGCCATATATCAAAAATACATGTAATTTTTATATAACTATATAATATTTCAGTTGAGTTGCAGTAGTAATTGACTGGTTGACATAATGACATGTTATGTTCTTCAGTATTTAAATATTTATTCATTTCAATTTTGTAGCCTTGTTTTTCTCATTCTGGTTGCTAACATATATATTAGAAGTGAGTTAACTTGATAGGCTTTTTCCCTGTGTATGTAATAGTGGCCATATCTGAGGGTAATAGTCTCCAAAGAGAAGTACAGGGGATATATTCCTCCCAAGAAGAATATAAGACAATTTGTTTGGAGAGAAAAGGAATTAAACTTGTGGCATTCATTTTATAATGTATATAATGTGTTAATACAGCAGTTTATTTATAAATAATATAAACTGAAGGCAAAGGCTCAAAAATGTTTATCAGTTGGAGTGCCAGGAAACAAAAGCTCAGAGACCACAGTGGTCTGGATAAGTGTGTTCTGAGCTAGTGTTTTGCTGATATGGACATACGAATTGAGTTGTGAAATGTTTAGAAGCTAATATCATCAGTGTTTGATGGTTGTTTGAACATAATGGTTATAGATATCAAGTATATGCATTTGAACATTCCTCTATGCTAGTCAGAATGCAAAGCTAGGAGTGAATCTAGGGTTGCGAGGTGAGGCAGAGAAAAGCAGTTCTGTGACAGAGGAAGTGGATCAGTGGAAGGCAGAGGTATTCTAGTAGCAAATTAAAAGCAGATGGGGAAAGACTGCAAAATTTCTTTCTGTTATAAATCAAAAAGTACTTTAAAAATATGGAAACAAAAAACATGTTCTTAAACTAAAGCGTAAAACATTTGGGCTAGCTAACAGAAAGAACTTTGTCAGTAGTCATTGTTAAAAACGATGTATTAATACAGAAGGTGAACATTTCTGTTTGCTATTGTTTACAGGTCTATCCTGTGTCCACACAGAGAACACACCAAATATCTTCTTATAATTCAGTGTTTTTTCTCAGCTGTCATAAAGTTTACATGGGGAGTTTAATACCCCCTAAATCAAAATCTTCTTTACTGCAGCTTATCACTCATGGACATCTTAATTAATTCTTTGATAATTTAGGCTTATATGCCATAAGAAGTTAAAAGATTATAGTTATTTAGGAAGAATACACTTTCACTATTGTAGGAGAGAGGACTGGATGTTTTGCAGAAATCATCCATGTCTTTTGATCCAGTTATCAAAAACTCTAGTTTCTGTAGGAATTAGGATACGTTTCCAAGCAATATTAAATTCTCTGATATCATCAGGGTGAGAACGACATAGGTTCACCCTGATGTGATTAGTATGATAGATGTGGCTGCCTCTGCTATGATTCAAGGTTAACAAAAGTAGTCACCCAAAATACATTTCCCAGTTGTTTGCTCTAATATACTCTCAAATTCTTGAGACTTAGGATATTTAGTTTAGGGGAAAAAAAAGAAAAAAAAAAAAAGGTCCTCCTAATCTGAAGGTCACTGTTAAACTGTACATTACCCTGCAAGAGAAGAAAGGCCTTGGGAACAGTCTTAAGTCTTATCCCTGAACATATCAACAGAGGTAACTCATTCTCATCAGCCAGTTGAAACCTTGGGGGGCATAGACATCTAGCCTTGAGAAGATAAGATATGAAGGTTAGGTAAACTAAGGAAAATCTCCGCCTCATGTTTTGCAACAGCCACCAGAACAGGCCTTGGGAAAATTACTGTGAGCTCTTCACTCAGGATATTCTAAACCTATAAAGACTATGAGATAAGCAAGTCTATCTAAAAATGTGTGTCTGTTGTAGTAGAAACTCCTCTGGAACCAGCTTTCTTTCTTTTTTTATTGATTTAAATTTATTGTGTTTACATAGATTCAAGTGTCCCACCAAATAAATCAACCCTGTTCCCCTCAACATCCCCTTTGGCCCCTCCCACCAATGCCCTCCCCTCTTCCCTCCAGGATTTGCTTTTCTGCTCTCTATAAGGCTGTGTTATATATATATAATTTCACTAATCTCTTTCCCTTCTCTGATCCCATCCTATCATCCCCTTTCCCTCTGGTCCCTTTGATCCCATCTCTGCCTCTATTCTGCTCCGCAGTTCACATTGTTCATTGGAATCCTCAAATGAGTGAGTTCATACAATATTTTTCTTTCTCTGCCTAGCTTATTTCACTTAACATAACAGTTTCCAGGTTCATCCATGTTGTTGCAAAAAGTAAGATTTCCTTCTTTTTCATGGCCCCATAGTATTCCATCATATATACGCACCACTGCTTTTTAAACCACTCGTCCAATGACAAATACTTGGGCTGTTTCCAGATCTTGGCTATTGTAAACAATGCTGCCATAAGCATGGGTGTGCGTTTCTTCTTTTGAATCAGAGATTTGGTGTTCTTAGGATATATTCCTAAAAGTGGGGTAGCTGGGTCAAAAGGCAGTTCAATTTTTAGTTTTGTGAGGAAACTCCATACTGTTTTCTACAGTGGCTGCACCTGTCTGCATTCCAACCAGCAGTGCAGGAGGGTTCCCTTTTCTTCTCATCCTCGCCAGCACTTATTATGTGTTGTTTTGTTAATGAGCACCATTCTGACTGGTGTGAGGTGATATCTCATTGTGGTTTTAATTTGCATTTCTTTAACGATTAGTGATGTTGAACATTTTTTCATCTGCCTATTGACCATCTGTATGTCTTCATTGGAGAAGTGTCTATTCATTTCTTTTGCCCATTTTTTGATTGGATTGTTTATGTTCTTGGTGTTGGTACTGGCATAAGAACAGGCATACAGATCAATGGAACAGAACAGAAAACCCAGAAATAAATCCACACCTTTATGGACAATTGATATTTGACAAAGGAGGTAAGAGCATACAGTGGAATAAAGACAGTCTCTTTAACGAATGGTGTTGGGAAAATTGGACAGCTACCTTGCAAAAAAATGAAACTAGACCACCAACTTACACCATTCACAAAAATAAACTCAAAATGAATAAAAGACTTAAATGTAAGCTGTGAAACCATAAGCATCTTAGAAGAAAACATAGGCAGTAAGCTCTCCAACATCTCTCTCAGCAATATCTTTGCTGATTTACCTACACGGGCAAGTGAAATAAACAGGATGAACAAATGGGACTATATCAATCTAAAAAGCTTTTGCACAGCTAAAGACAATAAGAACAAAATAAAAAAACAAACCACACAATGGGAGAATATTTTCGACAATACATCTGATAAGGAGTTAATAACCAAAATATATAAAGAACTTGGAACACAGCTTTCTTATAAAATAATTTAAGACTATTCTAATTCTTGATAATTAATAGTAATCAGCATAAATATTAATTATTGTTATTAATCATTATATTATAATAAATTATGGCATAATTCTTAATTATTATATAAATATATTAATAATATTAATAAATAATATTGTTATAGCAGGGCAATATATTAATTATGCACCTAGAAGGCAGAGTCCAAGAAAAAGATTAACTTAATTTTTTTCAAGTTGTAATCCTGAAAAGTTAGCATTTGGTAAAATACATGTTGTTCTTAAATGTCTTTATGGGGAAAATTTGCAATGTACAGAACTAGTTAACATTAATTTTCAGTGAAGCTTACTAACTCTTGATACCATATATAGATACCTAACTGCACCAACGACTATATGTTCTCTACACTTTCTCATCTTATCCTCAAAAAACTCATTTAACAGAAGAGAAAATTGATCCTGGAGGCTCCATGAGGTAAACATCTTAAATCAAAGTTACACTAACCAAAAAAAAAACAAAGTTACACTAACAAGGAGCAGCACAACCAAGATTTTCAAATAGGTCTGAATGGTCACATATCCTTCTTGGACCCACTATGGAATATTCATTTTGTACATATTTCTTGTCAGGAATAGAGATTATTTAATATTAAAGGTGAAAGCCCAAATTGATATAAATTGAAGATAACAATTGCCTCTAATTCTTATAGGCTAATTGGCAGATTAATGTTTACAAACATATAGTCATACTAAATACATATTTATATACAAAAATACCAATTGTAAGTCTGAGTTGAGGAGCACATGACTGTGCTAATGAATTTGAGAAGTTTGCTTTCCTTTATGTATAAATGTACAGATTCTTTCATGACTAAGACTACAGGCATATTTTGTTCAGTACAGGAGCACAGAATTGAGGACATGAGGAGAATATGGGTGAAAGAATTCCATATTGGGCCAGTATGGCATCCCTACTGAATGGGGCTGTATTTCCAACATGGTAACAATACCATGCAACAAACTATGTCAATGCAAATCTTCTAGGAAGCCAAGGCAGGATTTGACATGCAAGGTTTGGAAGAGTAAATGGACAGACTTTTGAGTAAATGGACAGAGACTAGGAGTAGACCAGAAGAGATTTTAGATCACAAGTCTGGTCTAATAACTGTGAAAAGACAGAGAAAATGAAGAATTGGGTAGGAACTCTATCAGACAGCAGGGAAGTTCTGAGAAATTCTCAGCCAGGGCTAAGAGAGAAGTCCTAAGTCTCAGGGAACAGGTCAGCACCAGCAGCCCCATCATGCTCAGTCACTGAGTGAAGCAGGGTAGCCTGGCTTCAGAGGTCACATGGTAGGCGCAGCTAGGGCTGCCCATCAACTCTACTCCAGGCAACAGGCCCCTTGAAGGAGATTTGAGCTGTGCATTTCCATGGCTGCAACATCTAAAATCAACATGCAACAAAAGTCTATAGAATGATGTCTTTAGTCTTTCAGCATAGTTGGCAGTTCTCCTAATGGGAGGTGAGCAGGCCTACAGCATGGCCCTCCCATTCATCTGAAACTAGACCCTCAACCTGCTGTATTTGGTATGTTTTAACCATAAAAAGAATTCCATGTTTGTTTTTTGGAAAAGAATCAAGCTTTGCTGGGAATTAAAAAATTTTGGTGGCAAAATAGGATGTTATTGGCATAAGAGAGAACATGAAGGAATAAACAAAGAAAAGTAAACACCATGGGATATTAGTGCTCACTGGCCAAAAGGGTAATTAAGCATTTTATTGGTTGACCCATACTGCAAAGATTCAGCTTGTTCAGCACTAAATGAGGCCTGCCTAGTGTCTAACCAATACTTCATCATGTGCAAGAGCAAACCCTTATTGATCACCTATTGATCAATAGTTGGACTTGTGAATTCACAAAGTATTAGAAATAGTTCCCATCCTAGATACTATTAAAAAATGCCACCCACATGCACAAAGAGTTCTGTAGTCTGCAGTGCATATTTACATAATTTTGAACATGTAAAACTTATGAAACAAGATATACCCACATTATATTTGTAGCTCAGTTATGTTGAACACTCTGTCTAACTACTGTATGTGTCCAGATGCTGTTGGGCAGATAAAATATATTATGCTCACTTTGTTAAAGATGGCACTGCCCACGTGGAAGCCTGTTGTCCAGGTAATTGCTTGGGATGGGTGTGATTATGTTAATATATGTTGGGGGAGGGCTTTCACGCCAAAAGGTTTTAAAAGGAAGAAAGATCATGTTGTTCTAGGGGAAAGAGTGATTACATTCTAGGAGAAGCCCATGCTGTAGGAGAGCAGAGAAAGGCCACCTGGAGGAAGACAGGAGAAGCAGCCAAGATGGTGGAGTGCTGAGGGAGAAGCCAGTTTGTGCAGAGTTTGTGGCAGGGAGTAGGAAGGAGATGGGGAACAGAGGTGAATAAGGCTAGTGAGCTAGAAACCTTTGATTCTAGGAAACTCAGATAAGTCAGTAGCTTTGTGAGCACTGAATGAGTGGGTTTTGGAGCCCAGTGTGTGTTTTTACATGCCCGCTTGTGCAAGCTAGGATTAAAGCTAATGGCCCACCAGTTATTGGCTCCAATGTTTCATTACCGTCTGTCAGAATCAGATGCAAACCTGCACGGTCCAGGCAGCTGTGATGGTGGCCGTGGCTACTGGCTTTACAGATGCTATTGTAAATGTCATATTTAATCAATACAGCAGACCTATGAGATGCTATTATTGCTCCTATTTTATATTTAATGAAACTGATAATTAATAAATTAATCAGTTCACCCAAGGCAATAGAGTTGGCATGGAAAAGAGTAGGAAACTGAATTAAGGTCAGATAACTACAAAGTGACTACTTACAGCCAATCTTCCTTCATGTTAAGTGATATCTAACAGCAAAGATTAAAAGATGGTGCATAGCAAGTGACTGTTTCAAATAATTAAGTACACCAGGAATTCAAAGAAATGATAGTACGTAGTCCCTTAATCCTTATTGGGACACAAAAATATTTGTTGAATGGATAACCACACAAAGAGAAAGAATAAATGCATTCATAGCAATGGTAAGTCTGTAAAATCACAGAGGGGATGAGCAAGATTTTCCTCAATCTATGGGTCAGCTTAAACAAAAAGAAGAATGATGAATTCCATGAGGATATAAATTAGAAATAGAAAGAATGATTCAATATTATGAACTATACTAGATAGTTTAGATAGTCTAGTATTCAGCTACTATTTAGTTAATAGTTTTTAATTGTTGACTCTGGACTGGTGGTTCAGTGGATAAAGCATCAACCTGGCACACCAGAGGTTGTGGTTTGACCCCCAGTCAGGGCAGGTATGAGAAGCAATCAATGGAACTACTAAATGGAACAACTAAGTAAACCAATGAGTTGATGCTTCTTTTGCTCTCTTTCTCTCTCCCTTTCCTTTTTTCTCTCAAATCATTGGGGGAAAAAAACCCTCTAATTGTCATTCACTCTAGTAAGCTCTTTCTCTCTAGTCAGGTAGATGGGTAGGTAGATAGATAGATGATTGAAAGATACATAAAACTATGTACTCATTGATCAGCATCACCCCATTAAATTTAATTTTCTAAATAAAAATATTAAAGGTAAAGAAGATACGTAGATAGATAAATAAGATATATAGACTGATTTCACATATATGTAGATCTTATAGATAGTCTCTCTCTCCACATACACAGGGAGGGGAAAAGTAGGTTTTACAGTTGTTCATATACATAAAATAATAAATAATAATATAAGAATAAACTCTATTTCATGTTCTCACAACTATAAACTCATTTTTGCCCCACCCTGTATATATGTGTGTATATATATTTTATTATTACTCAAAACTCATGGCTTAGGTCTATTGTGTCATCTAACATGTGGAGTGCTCAAAGAGCCTAAGTAACTTGCATATTGTCAAACAACAAAGCAATTCTTCAGCAAAAATTTAAAGCAGAAATATCTCAAAACCAACATTCTTTCTACTACCTGGCAGTGCCAAGTCACAAAAAGTATTTTGTGGGTTCTTCAGCCCTACATAGCATGGCAAACCCATGCCCACATGGAACCACTTAGTCAAGAGAACAGATCCCTGAACAGAAACTGATGCTGTGAGGTTGTCCAGGTGGCTATCATTTTTAAGTCAAATATACCTTCACAATCCTGTTAGTCTACTAAATACTATCATATGAAAAAATCTAAGATTCTTCATGTTCTAATCTGGAAAAATATTACTTAAATCTAGACAGAGTTCATCAAAATCATGTTATTTTCTATAATTCACATACTGCCAATATAAGAATAATATCAAATATCATGAAATACTTGGGAAATGACCCTGAATAAATCACAAGAGATCACACTCTCTAATATTTGACAAAATTCAGAAGCTGTAAAATTTTTAATCGTGAATTGACCAATTGTTCTTCTTTATTAACCTTGGTTCATTGAAGTATGACTAAACTTATTCACTGAATTCAATTTAACAAGTATTTATTGAGAATTTACTATATAAAATCTATTGCCAAAATCCTGGGAGGAATAATCCCTTCACCCAGGGAAGTCTGCAATTTTATATGAGAGAAAAGCCATATACAAATATAAACAAAATAAGGCAGAATTTTAAATTTTCCAAAACATCAGTATACAGAATGCATTCTAGGGACATATAAAAGAGAGGTATCAGTTTTAACTGATAGAATTATAGAAGGTTTCAGGAGTTTAAACCCAAGAACTGTTACCAAAATTTAAACTGGTTATGAATTACAGTATAAGAAACCCCAAAATTGTGTGCCTTAAATACAATATTTATTGCCTCAACAGTTTCTACCACACATTCTGGTACAGCTTAGTTGGAAGCTCCTGCCTCAAGAACTCTCACAATATCATCACAGTGTTATCTGGGCTGTAGTTTCTTCTGATGGCTCTACTGTGAGAGAATCTGCTTCTAACGCACTCACGTAATGGCTGGCAGGATCCAGTTTCTCTCAAGCTATTGGACTGAGAGCCTAAGGTCTTCACTGATCAGTGACTGAAGGCATCCCTCAATTCTATGCCATCTGGGCCTTTCCACATCATAGCTCCCAAGATGGCAGCTGGCTTCCCTTGAAGTGAAAGAACAAGAGAGCAAGAATGAGCAAGACCTGCTTCACAGTCATTGTGTACTCTAATCTCAGGAGTGACATTTTATCCCTGCGCATTGTGTAACCTAATCTCAGGAGTGATATTTTATCCCTGAGAATGAGTACATATGCCCAGGTATGGTCACATAAGGAACTGCTTGAGAAGAACAAGTAGTTTATGCCAGCTTGGTGGAAACATAAATGCACGATACTAGAAGAAGTCTTTGCAGCAAGTCAGGTTAAATAATGTCGTGCTAACAAGTTAAAAATTTTTTATTTTCAGATTGGAGGAACCATTTATTTTTAACGTAATAGTAATAGGGCCAGAGATGTACTACCAAAAAAATGAGCCTGTAATTTCTGTGAAAGATAGACTTGAAGTATGACTCACTGTGTGAAGGCAAAGGCTACTTTATGGAAGCTATCCTTAAAGACAAGGACAGAGCAACTATTCTGACCCAGGCAAAACAGCCACAGTGGGAGGGAAAAGAGGAACTAATAAAACCGCCTCCCTATATTTTACTGTGCATTTCCTATAAATGATTTTTTTTAAATGTCTGATTCTTAAAATACCTTATATTATATGGATTTTCAAAGGTTTTTCAGTTTCTACTTATTTTTCTCCCAACTCTTTCATGCCCTTCTTAAGGGCAACTGTTACCTATTGAATAGCATACTAGCAAAAACATTTAATCTGAACCTTGCCTGTGTGCCGGTGCTGCCTCAAAGTAGGAAACATATGACCTGTCTTTGATCACACTTTTTTCCCTAAAATGAAAACATCCTCTAGTATGTGATTCTTATAAAAGGTGAGTGTGAAAATTTGGGGATAAACCACATTGAAGCCCAGGGACCCAGTTAAAGTTAATAAAACATATCGGGGAAAGAGAAGCTGTTGTACGGTTCGGTGGGTATTTAATTCTTCTGCAAACCTCAGAAAACCTGGCCAGCCTCAACATGGACAGAAACTGAAATGAGTGCTCAACACTTTGTCCAGTTATCTAATAAAGAAAGCGAGAACCTTGGTACATAAATTTGTTCCATTATGGAAGCAACCTTCAATCAACGAGTAAGCCTACCAGCTTTATTATTCAAATTATCAATGGGATGCTTGTAAAATGAAAAGAGCTCTTTAGTGATAAATATTACAATGCAGCTACTTTTCACATATGCCTCCACACACACACACACACACACACACACACACACACACATTTTGAACCATTCAATGAAGTATAAATGAGACCACCAAGTGACAATTCAGATACAAGAAAAATAGACAAAGTCCAAAACAGAATGGATTATCCAGTTACTACTCTGACATTATTGCTGCTTTTAGGGAACAGCTGACTTTAGTCATCAGTTTCCATCATCTGTTTTATTTTCTTTTACACACTTTTGCTATGGAACTTTTCCACCAAAGATGCTGGGTAACTCTCAAAATTTATACATTGAAAACTATTCCCCAATGTAATAGTATTTGGTGGTGGTTAGGTCATGAGGGTGGAGCCCTCGTGAATGGGATGAGTGACCTTCTAAGAGAGGCCTCCGAGAGCTCCCCTGGGAGGACACAGCGGGGAGATGGCTGTCTATGAACTGGGAAGCAGGTCTTCAGCAGACCCTGAATCCACCATGCCTTGATCTCAGACCCCCCAGCATCCACAGTGAGAGAGAAACGCTCATTGGTTAAGCCACCCCGGCTACAGTGTTTTCAAATAGCGTCCTGAATGAACTCAGACAATGTGCTTTGCTTTGGGTCTAAGGACTTTCTACCCATAGTCATCTTTTATCTCCAAACAAGCCAGCATGGCTCTCCTAGTTAAAGGCAGGTAACTACAAGGCAGGCAGAAATAAGAGAGTATGTGACCGATAAAGCAGTGATGCTCCCTTTCCCTTAATTCCAAGATGCTTATTCTTTTTCTTTTTCTTTTTTTTTTTTTTTTAGCATTTATTATTTCTGAAATCTAAATGTGTTTTCAGCAATGCCCCTTAAAAATTTCTCTCCAGCTTCAGTAACAAAAAACAAACAAACAAAACAATGCTGGGTAAAAATCTGAAACAGATAAAAGTTTAGAAAGCAATCCTTCAAATTAGTGCCCCCTTTCCTTTAATTTCAAGAATGGATGAAGTTCTTCAGGGGTCCGTTCTTTGACAGATCATTCCGGGGCAGAGACTGGAAGTCTCCTGCATCAACAAGGTCGCTGCCATATTCACCCCAGCCAGAGTCTCCAAGAGTGCTGCAGGCTAAGAGCAAAAGAATTAAGACCCAGAAAGAGCTTAAGAGATAAGCTTCTAGGACTGAAATCAGGGTCAGGACTTCTGGAAATGTAAAAGCAGACACGTATCCTATCACCAGAAGTATTACAGTTAGCACTACTCACATATGTTCTTGTATTCGTTTCCTTACGTTTGGACACATTTTTTCCTCTTCCACATGAAGAACAAAGCAACATCCTGCAGCCAGATTTGCCTGTTGAACAATACCTTTTACAGAACCGCTATCACCTTTGCAGACTCTTTGCTTCCAGCTGTGATACTCATGTCACCCTGACTCTGCTTGATTCACATGCAACCAATTTCTCATATTCCAGCCATCACAATAAAAATCATGGGCATCAGACATCTATTTTCAGTAGCACCTGATAGAAAACCATCATTAATTTCAAATAGGATGTGGCTTTCCTGAAGATCATTGAGATCTACTGTCTACCTGACCTCAGCTCTCCTTAGACTAACATTTTAAGATATCTCCATCCCTTTATGTACAAGTGCCTTCTTGAGTACAATCCAAGTAGCATTACTCTAAGAGACTCAATAAATACCATAAAAATGGCATGATATCTGAAACTACAATGTCTATTCTGAATCTCACAACTCATCAAGTTTCTATTCAGTGAGAGTGAAACAGTCATCCTGCTTAAACAATGCTATTTGATTAATAACTGCTCAGATAGCATTATTTAAGCAATTACACCACAAATTATGTGACAACCTGGTGTCTTATTTTCAGTCACACCACCCTGATGAATGCTGAAATCCTTGGGAATGATTTTCAAGATGTGGTATGATTTCCTTAGATTTAAGAGAAGGTCAACACCCAGGCATAAAAAATGTTCCTGACTCCAGTTTTGAGAAAGGCACATGTGATTTAATTTTAGCTATTTTCAAGTGAAGGTCAGTATCCATGGACTCCTCACTCTCCATCCTGTAAAAAGAATGTTAGATATCTTATTTTTTAGCTAGTATATAAATTTGGCCATCTTAAGAAATAAACTAAAATCCTGAACTAAGAATTAAAGTCACTTGGAATGGCCATCTTGCTTAATTCTCAGACCCATCACCACACAGACTTTTCCAGAAAGCACATGTCACGGTGTTTCTAAGCCATACATCTTTACAACTAGCATGTGATATCCCTTTAAAATGTCAGATATTTTTATTCTCTAGCAAAGCAGATGAAATAATAATGATAGTTACACATGAAGAATTTTTCTCAAAGGGGACCATCTTAACAAGAATTTTTTTTCAAAATTAGCTAATCTGCAGTTCCATGAAAACACTATTTCTCTTATCCTGCTCTCCTCATCCCAAAAGGAAGTCAAGACAGATTCCCATTAGAGTAAAAGCTCAGAAGGTAAAAAAAATGCCAGACAAAATTTCAAATATTTTAACGTGTCATAAAAGTACTGACATATATTTGGTCCTCACTAGATACAGACCTAAGATTGTGATTAAACTAATTATTCTGACATCTCTAATATAGACAATTGTTTTATTAAAAAAACTTTTAGAGACTGGGAATTTAATGAAGCTTCTCTGGAAAGTTCCCCAATTAGAAGAGTACCAGTTAGAGAGATTATTTCTAATCAAATGACAACTGGTAGTTGAGAATTGAATGTACAGTCAGCATTCAGCTGGACATGGAATGATGTTTTCTTTTCACAGGAAGTAGTATATAGGCATTAATGCATTTCCATTGCTTTTCAGTTACAATTTAACATTTTAAGTTAGTTTTCACATGAAATAATATCCAAGTTGGTGTGCTAATACATGCTGTGAACATTAGCCATAGAGACCAGTACTGTTTTATATAGGAGAAATCATTTTTAACATTTCTTCCTCTGCAACTGTAAGAGCATATTACTTACTTTTAAAGCATTGGCTAATATATGTTGAGAGCCTATTCTGCACCAGAATCTTTAGCTATTCTATCTCTAATCTTCCCAGGTGATATTCTTGTCCCTAGTCTTACAGGTGAGGAGGTGGAGGTCCAGGGAGCTGGCAGGGGCAGTGTTGGAATCCAGTCCCTGCTTCATCTGGTTCCCAAGTACATGCTCCTATCCACTCTGCCTACATATAGAACGTTTTCAAACTCAAGTGTTTTAAAGAATGGGATGTAGGATGGTGCCAAAGATTACATTTCCTTATGCTTATCTACAGAAAACTCCAGGCAAGTCATCGCTTTTTTTTAATCCCTTTTTCTAACTTAAACCCAAATGAATTCTGTGCAGCAAACAGGTGAGAACATGAATACATATATAAACATACACATTCACACACACACATCCCTAGAAAAAAATTTTAAGAAGTAATAGATAACTGAATACTGAGTGTTATAGCACAAGCATAAAAAAATGTAATTTTCCAGTACATGAGAAATACTGTGCTAGGCATTATGGCAATTAAAACAGATGTAGACATCACAATATAAAACTGATAACATTGACCTAGACACAAAAATCAAACTACATGCAGATACATCTTTGCAACTTTATCTTAAACAAATAATAACAAAAAAGTGCAAAATTATAGTATACATGAATATGTTGTATTCATAATTAATATAATGTGAATCATGGACACCACATATTTGAACTTTCTTAAGCCAATTAAAAAACATAAAAATGTTCTTTTCAAGTATGTGGGAAAGATTTGGAGAAAGGGGTGTAATTTCAAGAGTTCTTTAAACAATGAAAGAGAAGCGCTTTGGGATATTGGGAATGAAATAGGTAGAAAGTGCATTCTGATTAAAGACGCTGGAATCAGAGTGTGTTGAACAGACAAAGTGGGTGGTGAGGAAGTCTGCCTGTTAAGAACTGGAGGAGGCATTTATTATAGGAAAAAGATATGTCAAAATTACCCTTTTTAAATAGATGAATTAATGTTTAAACCCATAAAGGATCCAATTTACTGAAAATTATTGAGTCCCTTATGGAAAGCCAATAGTGATTACAACCGAGAGAGCTGTCGTTCCATAGTCTGGTATGTATATGCCATATGTGTTTATCTTTTTCACTAGCCTACTTACATGTGATAATACTACAGCAGCTTTCAAGATGAACATTTGACAAGCCAGCTCACCGCCGACTGACACCTCCATTTCAGCTGGCCTGACATATATAAAAAGAAACTGAATGTTTATCCGTGTGCTTTCCGGATTTGACATATGTGCTATATAAGAGTCACAGAAGGAAACTTCAGAAAAGAAATTAAGGAATGTACTTGTCAGTGTATTAATCAAAGTTTACCTGCTTCACATTACACGGAGACAAATTAAGCTGGCTACTATGGTGCTTCGAAAACATCTGCTAACAAAGTCAGAAGTAATGATAAACAAACGAGTTCCCTTTGTGGTTGATTTTCATCCAGCTGCATTTAATTATAATAGCGCTATCAAAGAAAGCTCCCCATTAGCTGCTAATTCAGAATGACTTCAGAAGGAACTCCCAGAGCCTCCAGTGATATCCCTCCAAGTCCAACAACTTTCTAATCTCTGCCAGTGTTTGTGAAGAACCATATTATAGAAGTTTAGTTATCATTTCTGGCTCTTATTAATTAACTGCCAAGGTGGTATGCAGTTTTTTTCCCAAGGCTAACTTTAATGTGACCAATTAAAGTTTTAAAATGACAAAATTTATGACATTCATATTTTGTTCCAACTTTAAGATAATAAACCACCTTAATAGAGGGGGAAAAAATCTTATTTAATGCATCTTAAATTTTTTTTATTTTTCAATTACAGTTGATGTTCAATATTATATTAGCATCAGTCATCAGTGTATTTATATACTTCATGAAGTGAACCCCTCAAATAAATCTAGTACCTACCTAGCACCATATATAGTTAATTGCAACATTATTGACTATATTTCCAATGCTGTCCTTTACACCTCTGTGACTATTCTGTAACTGCCAATTTGTACTTCTTAATCCCTTCACCTTTTTCAACCACCATATTTTAAGTGAAATGAAACATGTCATGTTATTTATCAATATACAGTTGCTACAGCTAAAAATATAAGTGATACTGGTTTTTCAAATTTACATTGAATTGGCTTTCAAATAAGCACATATCCAAAGCCTCTCAGAAAACTATACTTCTACCCAACTTAATAATCAATCACCATCCAACTCTGCCTATTGATTGACATTGGTTCTCATAAATTCCCTAGTGTGTAGACTCCCTTTTAAAGTTCATAGTTTGAGCCAGAAAGATGGAAATATCAAAGGTAGCACCTTTCTTTGTCATGCTTTCCCAAACACAAAAATGAGTGATTCCTCAACCAAATCTGGCTTTTGCCGGGCCAGGAAGCAAAAACAAAATCAAAAGCTTGCATGTGCAAACAATTCACAGCTATATGTGTGCTTTTGCTCATTCAACCTGGAAGCACACTACACCTCATTTATTTGTCTTGGGGTACCTTGGTAAGGCACAAGTTAAAAGTGAAAATGTATAGTCCAGGAAAGTATTTATGTTCATTTGTTACTAACCTCTTTAACAAAGGAACAAGCCACAAAAAGAGAAGGTCCATAACAAAAATAATAAATGCAGAGTGACCTAGATTGGGAATGGTAGGTATTTGCCAGAGTTGAATCTGGCCACCCTCCCAGGACCCATGTCATAATGCATTTTTCTAACATCTGCAAGAACTTATTTGATCATGGAAGGTGTTTGAAATTGGGAGAGAATGGAGGCAATTTTTACCAACTAAAACGTTAATGCCTTTGGAAGGTTTTGTTTGTGTGTTTGTCTATTTCCCACAAAAGAACAAAATATTTCTAAATTAAGCTAATTTATTTAACTTCTGAATCTCCTTTGCAATTTCCAGTCCTCAAGGAGTCAATGTTGTTTTTGAAGATTTCTTGACTTATCAGAAGGGCAAATGAATGTGAAAAAGGACACCATTGCTTTTAAGTGTGCTTTGTGGAAACTTACATCTAGTCATTCATTAGGATAAGCATATGACATTAATTTCACCCTTGGCACAAAGATCAAACCATGTTGCCAATGTCATTGTTGTGTTTATAACAATGTTTGTGATGACTTAAATGTTGCCCTCCTCCAGTTGGCTTGAGAACAAGCATTATTTTTCTGTGCTTAGTTTCATAGAACTGGGGTATGTCCTATTCCAAAAAGAATGTGCAGGAAAGAGCATGACTTTTGGTGGTAGTCAATCAAAAGTAAGGATTTCCCCAATGTTATCTGAAAGACCTGCAGTAATGCCCACATTCATTCTTCTACTCTAAAATTTTTAGGCTGAGGGCCAGAGCAAATGCAGCCCTTTTTTTAAAATCATACTTTTCATATCTCTCCCCTTTTTTTCTTCATGAAAACAACATAATATTTGCTATGAAATAAACATTTTGGAGAGTGGAACACCCAATGATAAAAATCTTATTATATTTCCTCACAAAGGGCCTTTAGAGTAAGCTAGTATGTCAGCTCACTTTCTCTAATTATCAAACTTAGTGTCTTAATTTTAAAGAATGTTTGGTAATAGAACTCATATTTTCCTCTACAGCGTTGATCTGCCCACAGACATTGGCTATTCTTCTCATAGCTTAATCCACAAGCATGCACATGTCCTCATACGGTATGTGTTTCCATTTGTGAACATTAATCAAGTCTCTAAGATATCGTTATTGTATAAATACATAACTAAATAGAAAAGTCCACAACATTTTCAGGAAATTCCAACAGGCAGAAGGAACCCTGCAGTACAGAGACACTGGCAGATACAGAATGGTGAGCAGGCTGTTGCATCCACCAGGTACGAGAACAAACGTCGGAGACTTTCAGGAATTAAGATGTTACTTTATTGGCCAGTTTAACCTGCGCAGGGGCGAACTCCCGAGATGTCCGGAGACACCGTGCTCACAAGGAGCTGCAAATGGGAGCCGCGCATGGAGCTTACAGCCAGGCCCTTATATATTCTAAGTGAGCAAGTATAGTACAGAAGCAGATGTGGCAATTTAGCTATTGGCTAGGGAAGTCACATGCAGCATAGCAACAGTGGCCGGCATAGCAACAGGGGCCGGTTTTAGCTTAGTGGCGAATTTCAAACCTAAACTTCTGATAAGGGTGTCTGACCTTCTATGTTCCCAGCCTCACAGGAGCCATATCAGCACTTACTGTTCCTTCAATAGTTACACTCTTTAGCAGCCCCAGTACTCCCTGAATCTAACACAGGCCAGCTCCTGTCCCTTATGTCTCTGTGTCTCAGCTCCTGTCCCTCATGTCTCTGTACCTCAGCTCCTGTCCCTTATGTCTCTGTGTCTCAGCTCCTGTCCCTCATGTCTCTGTGCCTCAACTCTGTTGTCTTTAGTTCAGGAGTTACACTTGCCTTCATCTCATTCTTGCCTTTCTAACATTTACAGAGAAAATTGATAAGAAAGTACATTTCACTCTCTGTACATAAAGAAATGTCCATTGTGAAATATAGAAATCTGAATGCAGAAACAAATGGAAGAAGTGGTCCACACCAGAAGTCTTTATTGGTATTATGTATATCTATAAAGGTCAAGAGTCAGTGACGTGATTCAGGGAAACAGAGGTTACAGCCCAGTATCCCCTAGACTCAACACTCCAGTCAACCATAGCAGCTCCAGATTTATCTACTTTTTATATTTTAATTTTGAACATGAATTTGCTTGGAAAAAAAATGTTCACTGGAAAAACTTAAAGGTCACTCAACTAATCCAGTGTTCCTAGTCTACAGGGGGCAAAAGGGAATTCAAAGATGTAAGTGACTTGCCTATGTTCAACATTCATCAGCAAGAACAAGCTTAGAACATGGAAAAGATTAATATGTTCTGCCTACAAGTTCAATGTTGCCTCTTTCGTGGCAGCACAAAAGAAAAAAATAATGATAGTTTCATTATGTTTAAACCCAGAACTGAACTTTATTACTATCTATCCAGTTTTCTTTCTCCAGTTCTTGGACTTGGTCAAATGTTCTACTCCTTTTATAAACTATTTTTGACTTCATAGCATTTCACATATATTTCTAGTCAATCCATATCTGGACTTCACAGAATTGTAAGGTTGAAAGTTGCTCTCGAGAATGGGTAACAATTTATTTAACTTCTTTGGCATGCTGCTTATCACATCAATATGCAAATGTGATTGCTTAATAAATACCACATATTGATGTCAGTTTCATCTGCAACTTTCTTTGCAGCTTAAAATTTAGGTTCAAAATGATCCTAACTTGTAAATTTGTTTTCACAGTTATATTCACCCAGCAAATACTTCCTGTGTATAAATGCCTGCTAACACTCTTGGTTTTCGCATGGAGCATAGGAAACATAGAAACACGATTATATGTAAGTGTAAATATCAACACGCTATTACAGTCCAAAAGAAGAGAGAATTTCCAGCCAGGAAATATGAGAAGAGGCAGGAAAGTCTATTTTGTGAAGGTTATAGCTGTCTCAGAAACCAGAAATAGCAGGTAGCTTGTTCAGGTGGTGTCTAAGATGGGTCCAGTCTTAGCAGCTAAGGAAGCTTTTGGATTCTCTGTTAACTGTGCCTCCAATAACAGTCTAGCAAACAGAAACATCTTAATGCTCTATCAGCCATTTTCTCCTTCAAACCTCTCCCAGATCTGATGTTCCCATTTTTTACCCTGTTGCCCTATATTTTGACTGTGCTGTATGGATTAATACCTAATCTGGACTTCCTGCCAAACTTTCAGTTTTAGTTCCATGAATAGACATGGTCTTTCATACACCTTGAGTCTGTGTTCCTTTGCCTGTACACCAGTCCAGTCCTCTTTCATGACAGGCCCAGTTACTTTGACCCCTCTGCCTAGCACCACGATCCTGAAATATTATTTGAGAGAGAATGACATAAAAAATAAAGGTACGGCCCTGGCCAGCTTTCTCAATCAATAAAGCATCAGCCAGCGTATGGATGTCCCAGGTTTGATTTCTAGTCAGGGCACACAGGAGAAGTGACCATCTGCTTCTCTTTCTCTCGCTCTCCCCTTCTCTCCCTCTTCCCTCCCACAGCCAGTAGCTGGATAGGTTTGAGTGACACCCCAGGTGCTGAGGATAGCTTGTTGGTCAGAATGCTCCAACCTGAACTGCTAAAAGTAGCTTGGTTGATTGGAACATCAGCCCTAGATGGGGGTTGAGGGTGGGTTTGGGTTGGGGCACATGCTGGAGTCTGTCTCTCTGTCTCCCTTCCTCTCATTACAAAAAAAAAAGAAAGAGAGAGAGAGAGAGAGAGAGAGAGAGAGAGAGAGAGAAAGGAAAGGAAAGGAAAGGAAAGGAAAGGAAAGGAAAGGAAAGGAAAGGAAAGGAAAGGAAAGGAAAGGAAAGGAAAGGAAAGGAAAGGAAAGGAAAGGAAAGGAAGAAAGAGTCAGATATGGTCTCAACAACAACAATAAAAAAATCTTAATTTGTTTAAATTGACCACTCCATCTAACCACACTCTGTAATGTTTGTTTTCCTTACTCTTTGAAGACAAATCCCACAGACTTCTGATTCCTTTCAGTATTTAAAATCTTGCCTAGAGAAAATATAAATTTCATATCCAACTTGAAGCACTCCTTTCTTCTTACCTGGATCTTAGCTTGCAGCTTGGTTCTTGCCATAGAAAGAGGCAGCACAGTTTGCTTTATTACTCTTCCTTTATTTTAATTTACACTTTCACTGCTTCTCTACATTTTTCTCTGGTATTTCTAGGTTTTCCCTGACTCTCAACATTATTGGGCTCTCAAAATGGATGGGTGAGATGACAGTCTGAGTGACAGTTGTCCATTGCACATTGTACACTGCACTTTTTGTAGGTTCCTTGGACCAAGCCCACTTCCCCAGAGGGTTCCTGAGATGGATGATGCATTCCATGGCTGACCTCTTCTCATTTTCACCTCCCCCTCTTGGCTTTCCTCCTAACAATTTCTTACAGGAGCAATTCCCATGACACTATAGGCCTCTGAGGTCTCCATATGATTCATGAAAAGTTCACACATCCTTGTCACACAGAACAGTGCTGGTGCGAGCTGCCTGCTGCTGTTTCTTCCCGCTCTGTTTCAGGTGCTCCAGCTCTTTCTCACTCAGCATTCTAGGATTGCGTTACTTCAAGCAAAATCCATTCAAAATCTGTGACGCTCTTGTAAGAGTGTTCTTACCTTCCTCTACTCTGATGTCAGTGCCAGCATAGGCCTCATGAACTTCTAAGGCTCAACAAGCTTCCATCAGGAAAGAGAGATATCGGTCTCCCTTTTTGATAGATACTCCAATGTCTAGAAGCAATTTTTCTCATAGTCTTTCTCTGTAAGTAGAAGGAGGGAGAAAATAAATAAAAATTCTCCCCCATTATGACTACAGCTGACCTCTCATTCAATACACTTTAATATTAATACCATGCACTTTAATAAGAATCATATGCTTACATTGGTTGGATGAAAAGAGGGAGAATGTGTCCTTTTTTGGAATATGGGGCCACTTGTCGCCAACTCCTCTAAACTTTGGCTCCTCAGAAAAAATTCTAAAACAACAGAAAAAGTTATTCAACATAGTTTACAATAATACATATTTCTGTGGGAAGGTAGTGACAGAAAGTTTACAAGGAGGTACAAGTTACTATGGAAACAGAATATTATTCAAGAGGCTATAAGAGAGAAAGTTTTTTGAACAAGGCAATGCTAACATTTGCATTACAAAATTGAGTCTTCCATGCTTTACTTATATGTAGATTTTTAAAGTTGAAAAATAATTATTTTGACTGATTTAAAAAATTATTTTACTTTCTTAATGAATGCAACAGTTATTTTTGCTATTCACCCAATATGACCAGTTTCCTGCTCAGCAGAAGGCAGAATTACTTTCATATTTCATGATATGAAACTTGGAGCTTTTCCACTAAGATTGGGGACTAGGCAAGGCTTTCTCACCTCTCTCCACTTCTCTTTAACATTGTATTTGATGTTCTGGCTAAAGTAACAAGACAAGAAAATAAAACAGAAGGTATTCAGATTAGGAAGGAAGAAACAAAACCGCCTTTGTACATAAACAGTGTGCTCATCTATGTAGAAAATCCAAAAAAAAATTTTTAAAACCCTGAAACTAAAAAGTGACATCAAGATTGCAGGATACAAGGTTACTATACCAAAGTCAATCACTTTTCTATGTACCATCAATTAACAAGTAAAACAAAATTAAAATACACTACCATTTATATTATCACTAAAAATGGAAATATATAAATATAAAAATAACAAAACATATATGAGATCTAAATGAGGAAAACTAAAAAAACTCTGATAAAAAAACCAAAGAACTAAATAAATGGAGATATATTTCATGTGTATAACTAAGAAGACTCAATATTGTAAAGATATCAGTTCTTCACAAATTAATTTATAAATTCATTGCAATCCCAATCAAAATCCCAGCAAGTTATGGTGCAGATATCAATGAACTCATTCCAAAGATCCTATGAGAAGCCTAAAATCCAGAATAACCAACATAATACTGAAAGAGAAAAACAAAATTGGAGATCTCACACTATCTGACTTCTGTCTTACCATAAAACTATAGCAGTTAAAACAATGTAATATTGGCAAACAAATAATGATTAGTGGAACAGAATAGAGAAGCCCCGAAATAAACCCACACTACTATAGCCAACTGATCTTTAACAAACAAGCAAAGACAATACAATGGAGCAAAAATAGTCTTTTCAACAAATGGTTCTGGAACAACTGGACGTCCACATGCAAAAGATATGCACCTCAAACAGTGCTTATATATACTTTTCAAAAAAGTGAGTTCAAAATGCATCATATGACTGCTGCTGTTTTTCACTTAACCTCATCTGCAGAAGCACTCATTTTTTCCTCCACTAATCTTTCCCTTTAATATACATAATTTCAAACTTTGCTGTAAACATGCATCTACTGGGATGTCTTACTCAATTGGCCCCCAGCCAATTCTGGTCACAATTTCATTTTGAGTTGCATCATTACTTATAGAATCATCCAATTTTATTGCTATGAGAAGACATTTTATAAGTGAAGAAACTAAAGCCTAAAGCTGTGTATAGATTTGCCCAAGATCAAAGTTACTAAAGGGAAAATCAGGGCTAAAACCTAGCTCTGACTAACTGAATTCCCCTGCCTCTGCTGTGGTTCTCATGCAACCTATGCCATATTTTTGTACTTTTAATTGACTATAAGCTTAATGATTTTCTTAAGTTGATTTATAGAGTATTTGTTCCTTCTCACCATTTCTTGGGGATATGTATATAGAGATTTAATCAAACCATTAAAAGGAACCTCACTAGAAAAATCTGTAAGCATTAGAAAATTTCTAATTTTTATCTAGTACTAAATACTTTAATAAATAATTTGTTATCTTTTTAAACTTATATCTACATTTTAAGACAGTAAAACCATATTCAACTATGACAATAAATAGTCATTTAGTATTGCCAAAATTCACAAGTTTTGTAAAGATCCCTGACAAATATCAAAATAGAACATGAATTCCAGTTTTGTTCATATTGTATAATATTTCTGGATATCATAAGGTGGCAAAAATACCAGTAAAAAATAAAGCTATTGGAGAATCTGTTAAAAAACTTGGTTGGTAACAAAAATATGGAAGGTATACAATTTCAGATACACTACTTTTTTTTTTAATTCAGTGAGAGGCAGGGAGGCAGGGAGGGATCCACCCTGCAAGCCCACTAGGGGGCGACTCTACCCATCTGGGGCCATTGCTCCGTTGCTCGAACAGAGCCATTTCAGCACCTGAGGCAAAGCCATCCTCAGTACCAGGGCCAAATTGCTTAAACCATTTGAGCCATGGCTGCAGAAGGGAAGGGAAGAGAGAGAGAGAGAGAGAGAGAGAGAGAGAGAGAGATGGGGAGGGTTGGAGAAGCAGATGGTCGCTTCTCTTGTGTGCCTTGACTGGGAATTGAACCTGGGACTTCCACACGCTGGGCTGAAACTCTACTACTATGTGAACCGTCCAGGGCCCAGATGCACTACTTTTTATACTCTAGTGTTCCCCTCGTTTTCTATGAACTATATCACTCAGCAGAACATATTTTAGCTCTCCTTAATTTCTTCAAGATTATTCAACCAGCTTTCTTATCAACTCCTCATTTCACAAAGAAAAAGCTCATCAGCTTTTCCTCCAGACCCTTCATTTCTAGAATAATCTGTACTCTTGACAGTTACAAATTACTTAGGAGTTTGTATTAATAGGCACCTGACATCATTTTCATAAGTTTTTTTGACACTACCTTTTAATTAACAGGATGGAGGCTGAATAAGCCTGTCAAATGTTTCAACAAAAAAAGAAGGAGTATATTATAAACCCACAAAAGTACATTGATTGTGTCTACAAAGATACATAATTAAAAAGTATAAATCAAGGACTGCTAATTTACACTTGACTTCAGTTATTTTGAACACTTGTAGTCTAGAAGTGCTCATTGTTAAGGATATGATTTTATGTGTTTAGAGTAAATCTGCTGTAAGCAATTTTATAGTTTAATGAAAATAATTATAGTTTGAGTAAATAGTATGAAGTGTATCTGATGCTGCCTCCCCAAAATAAGCTGTGATATAAATTATCATGATTTATTATAGTTATTCTTCTGGTTATGTTTGGAGTGAATTTTAGCAAATAATTCTAAAATTGCAAAAAAAAAAGCATATCAAGTTATTTTTCCTCAGATCTCATTTTTAATATCTCTATAAACTTACACAGTGGTGCAGTATGTGCTACTGAGAAGATGGCATTCTTGTGCTATCACTTTGACAGCTTACTTTACTTTAAACCAGTTGGTGAAAGAATACATTTATAAGTCCTTTTAAATATATCATATGCCACTGTTGCTACTTGCTCTTCATTTTTTAGCCTATCAAACAATAATGCTATGCTCTAATGGAAAGCCATGTATGTCCTACTTAAACTGTTTACAGTGGCTCCTCTTTTACTAGTATGTGTTTAACTTCTTATCAAAAGTCTGAGTAATGACTACTTTTCTTTTCTTTTTAAAATTAAAAGTGTTTTCAGGCCTACCCATAATTTACTTACCCCTGAATCTACCCAAATGTTCCTTGTAGGGATCAAAAGGGTTTTGAGAGAATGTTATGAGCTGCATGTATATCAGAAGCAAGGCTCAAATCACTCTACACTAAACACGGAATCTGATGAGAAAAATCTTTGCTTAGTTTCAGACTTCCAATCTCTTCATTCCATTAAGTCCCATCAATTCATTCTTCCAAAAGACCCATACTGAGAACCAACCACATGTCTGACTTTAAGCTAGAAACCGGTGAGCATACTCAGGCTCAGAGAGACAATAAACAATTAGTCTGGTGGTGATACTAGAACATAATGAGTGCTACAGCAGGGCAATGTACAAGATTCTAATGGGCACAAGGAAGGACATCTGATGCACTACAAAGAGTTTAATGCTCAGTGCTATAAAATAATTCTGTGTTTAAGTGGACTCAAATATCCACAGGAACAAACATTAAGTAAAAATATATATATTTTTTCAAAGCCCTAGCCAATTGACTCAGTGGATAAAAGCATAGGCATGGTGTGCAGACATCCCAGGTTTGACTCCCAGTCAGAGCACACAGGAGATGCAACCATTTGCTTCTCTCCCCCTCCCTCTTCTCCTTCTCTTCCTCTCTCCCTCCTGCAGCCAGTGGCTAGATTGGTTGGTTCAAGTGTCAGCCTCAGGTGTTGAGGATAGCTCAGTTAAGCACCGGCTCTAAACTGGGGTTGCCAGGTGAGTCCGGATCACAGTGCATGTGGGAAACTGTTTCTCTATCTCCCCTCCTCTCACTTAAAAAAATATTTTTTTCAGATAACAAAATCGGCAATATCACTCCTTTCATTGTCACGCAGAGAATATTTTGTCTTTTGAATTTTATTGTTAGAGCAAAGTTGATCTATATTGTCATAAGACTCAGAAACATTTTAGATACTTCTCTCCAATTTTGCCTAAAATTGACTCCAAAGCTTACTTGAGGGTTTAAATTACTACTCTGTAAGGACTTATTCAACAATCAGTTGAAACACAGTAGTCAGATAGTCGTAATCACAGAGGTCTGTCTTGCTTTAATGTAATTATCCCATTCATTGTAAACTCATGAATGTTATGGCCATGATTATCGAGTCTCTCAAACTTAAATAATTAGAAAAATTGAAAAAAAATCTTACCACTCAGAGTTTTTACATAACAAGAAAGTGATGTTTTAATTTGTTTCTTTAAATGAATCTAAATGAAGATATTTGCAGTTTGGCTTGGTGACTTTTGTTTGCCATTGTAGCATTCACTGGGATACTTATGCATACTAACACTATGACCACAGGTTTGAAGGTACTAAGACCTTCTAGGTCAGGTTCCACTATTTTTACCTGCTATGTTATTGCAACTAAGTGATTTAATTACATGAGGCTTTGTTTTTCTAATTTTTAAAATAATTTCTACTCAATGGAGTGTTGTGAGGATTAAGTGGATATCAAAATGGCTGGAAATTGTTCTGTGTCATTAACAAGTCATTCATAATACTTGAAACTACTGGATGACAAATACCAAACAGGAAATAGGAAAAAGTCATTTTCTAGTTAAGGTGTAACCAAGGCAAGTCTATTTAGCTAAATATACACCAGAGGGGAGACAATTAACTATTTTTTTAATTGTATGCTGTCAACATTTTCTGATTAGTAACATGAATATCAGTTTTGCCACCATTAGTACACAGCAAAGATACTTTTATTATTAGGATTATCTGGAAAACAGTCAAGGAACTCAAATTTCTGGTCCCATCTTAAACCCACCAAATCAAATCTGAAGTGAGGCTAGAAATCTCTGTGAAACTGCTCCCCAGGTGATTCTGATGCTCAGCTAAGTTTAGAAAACACTGCATTAAATGACCCAAGTCAAGGTTAAGTACAGTAATACAAGTAATACCATCCTGCTTAACCTACTTCTAAGACTTCAGTACAAAAGCCTGACCTTGATCTAGCTGAAGAGCAATTAACTCCTATCTATCTTTATTCATCCATATTAAAGAGGGCAGCGAAAGATAACACTGGGTCAGTTAAGCACTCTTTTCACAATGTTCCTCTTAATGTGCTATTTTTTTATGTCATTTTCCCATCCCCTAAAACCTTAGAAGCATTTTTCTTAAAAACACATTTTAGAATGTGGGATTTAAACATACTTGAGATCAGAGCCACTCTACCTTATTCACACACTGCTAACATATGGAAAGTTTTTTGAAAAAATAATACTGATGCTTAGGACGCATCTCCACCTATTTTGATATAATTAGTCTGGGTGCTGTCTTGAAATGCAAGATGTTTAAAGTTCCTGTGTTATGCTAGTGTGGGGTTGTTATGATTGACAGCTCACCTTGAGGGTAATCAGTTTCACCAGCAGTAACTTTCCCTCTTTCATCAGTGTGGTTTCCAAACTCCACTATCCTCAGCTTCATGAGAAATTTAAAACATTAGAAATTGCCAAAATGCCAATTTAGTAGATCTGAGACAGATTCAAGAAAACCATATTATTTGAAAGTTTTCCAGGTAAGGTTAATAATAATAATATAATTACAGTAACTAATATCTACTGAATATTTATGTGCTAAGCAATGTTCTAATCACTTTGCATAAATTAATTTCATCTCCAATAAAACCATCGAGTAGGATTATTGTCTTTCTTTCACACTTGATATAACTGAGGAACAGAGAGAGTAAGTAACTTGCCCCAAATCACACAGAGAGTAACAGAC
Source organism: Saccopteryx bilineata (assembly GCF_036850765.1). Taxonomy (NCBI): domain Eukaryota; kingdom Metazoa; phylum Chordata; class Mammalia; order Chiroptera; family Emballonuridae; genus Saccopteryx; species Saccopteryx bilineata. Next base: position 94,439,837 of record NC_089494.1, read on the forward strand.
AGATCTGAGATTAGGACCCAGACTGTGTGATATCAGAGGCACACTCTTAATTTACTTATTTTTGACAGCAATTCTATGAGGTAAGTGTACATTGTCTTCATTTTATAGGTGAAGAAATCCATATGAAAGAAGGCAATTATCTCAAAAAAAACTTAAAAATCAATATAGTTATAGTACAAGCAGAGTTTCTGATTAATTACTCTAACCACAAATCACATATATTCTCTAGAAGAGTGAAGTTATGTCACTGCCAATTCTTCTTCTAGATTTTAAATTCTTTCCAAACACAAAGGCCAATGGTTAACAATTGGTCCTGATCATTTTCTACATTGACTTTTGACTGCTTTTATTTTCTCTGCTGGATCTATTGCCTTTTTTTATATACTGATAAGCTTCTTGAATTAAGTAGGTGGTATTGCTGGTTTGGTCCTTCAGTCCCTGTTCATATTTATTGATGTATAGTTTAAAAGAACTTGTCATTCTCTCTATCCTTGTTTGTATATGTTGGCATATCTCAGACTAGGAAACAGGCCTCTTGGACAAATGGTCTGGACAGACACCGAATTCATGTTTTTATTTCCAATACATAATACAGTCCATAGACAGTAGCCCTTAACAATGAAAATGATTGAGTTAATAAGATTGCAAAGCCCAGAAACTGTGTCTCCTCATTTTCACCAATCAGCAGACTTGTGCATCCTCTCTGTGCTATTCTGTGCTCTAATTTATCTAAGTAACATGTGTCCTTACAACACATACTCATTCCTAATGAAACCAGCTCTTCAATTCATGACCCAAAATTAATGTTTATGTCAGTAGGACCATTTTCTCTGGAATTTCTGGCCATTTTAATTACAATAATTACTGGCCAATCAATCACAATACTGTGTGCTACTTTAGGATTTTCAAGGACTCTAATATCATGCTGTCCAAAATGGTAGCCACCAGCAACATAGAGCTATTGAGCACTTGACATGTGACCAGTTTGAAATGACTCCGCTGTAAATGAAAATACACACTGAGTATTTATGAAAATATGAAAACAATGATGTAAGTTATATCATTAGTAATTCTTGTATCTTAAAATAAAAATGGATACATTTGATAAAATATATGATTGAAGTTAATTCCATCGGTATCCTTTTACTTTTTTTTTTTATGTCTCTAGAAAACTTAACAATGCAGATGGGGCTCACACTGGTGGCCAACATATGTCCATTGAAGAGCATTTCTCTAAAGTTTCAGTGATTCTCCTGTAACCTCCTGCATTTTGACTGTGCCACCTATGTAGTTGGGTGATCTTATACAAGTCACCTAATTTCTGTAATCTTCAATTACTTGACATGTCCAATAAAACTACTTTTTAGACTTGCTCTATGAATGGCATGCTATGATGGCTTCAAATTTCCAGTGAAGAAACAGGTTTCTCAATGTTCTTTTCATTCCGCTACCCTCTTACACATCATCCCCAAAATGCAATCACAACTTGGAAGCAAGAATAATGCAGCCATTCTTCTCCATTAGAAGAGAGACAATACACTCTCAATAAAAACACATTTGAAAATTTTTAGTTCTTCAACTGTCCCTGTCCATACTTTTGTATGGACTACTTATAAACTCTTTCTAAGATTGCAATTGGATATATGCCAGTTTACTTGAATTTCCAGTTAATAAATAGTGATCAGATGATCCAATAAAAAGTGATTGAACCAACTGTGTTGAGAAAATATAGATTAAACTAAAATTAATCAATTCATCTATTAAGTACTTACAGCATCTTCAGGCAAAGAACATTAAAATAAAAATGAAAAACAAATTAAATTATAAAATTACTATATTCAAATTCTAAATATACTTTCACTATTGTATAGTGTTTTGTGTTACATTTGCAACATCAAAAATGGCATTAATTTTAATCAAGAGGTAAGACCAATTTTAAGATTAAATAGAGATAAGTACCTACCAAAAATAGTTTAAAGTTATTTACAACCTTTCAGATGTGATGATTTTCCTTCACAAGAAGTTTTCTCATCTGTAGTACTCACAGTAAAATTTCATACTTTTAATAAGTGCTGTCACTTCTGATGTTTGATATTTAAATCTGAGTTAGAAAGGTGTGAAATTATGCATTTTTAGAGAATTTTTATATCAATAAGAAAATTTAATAATCATAAGTATATGTGTACACTACATATTTATTCAGAAAACACCTAAAAAATAGAACCCATATCTTCATAGTCTTTAAAATGAACCTGGTTTAAATATCCCTTAGGGGTAAAACTTTGTCATTAATTGCCTTATATGGTGGGAATTGGGAGCTAGTGGTGAAAGTAGTAGGACTGGTGTGGAAAAAAAGTTATATTGGAGCTCTACTCCTATTCTTAATAAGTATTTTTAAACCAAGTTATTCTTGCCTGGGGAAATAAAAAGATAAGTGAATACTTCCTTCCCACCCTCCCTCCCTCCCTCCTAAAATAGGTCTAATCTATTTTGTGTTGTAGGATCCCAACACTCTCATTTTAGTACTTGGTGCACAATGTGTTCATATGCTGGAAAGATGAATTAATTGCCTGGCATAGCTTTATAATGAAATAATTCAAAGACTATTTAGCAAACTCAGTTATTTCTATATTTATCGAAGATGGTCTCCATGTGTTATTCAATTTCAGGCAATTATTACAGGAACAATAATTCATGCAACAAAACTGTCTGTTTAATTCAAAAAGGCAGCTATTTGGACTTTGTTAAAAAGACACCTATGAACTTTTTAGGAGTTGCAGTTTGATAACTAATGGAAATGTGGTTTGCATATGGCTAAAAAGCAAAGAACAATCCCACATAAGACTCTAGTGCAAAAGTGAATACCTAAAATGTCAATTTAGCTTAAAATACCAAAAATGCTACCAAGTTACTGAACAAAAGAGGAAACAGATGACAAAGATCTGTCTTTTCATTTTCAATATGTACAGGTAAAATAACCTGATCTGCTTACTTGACTTTTGTATTACCAGTTTACTTTCTAAGATACATTATGAAATTTTGGGAGCTTGAAATATATCACTTATAATTGAAAGATCAAAAAATATCTCCCTAAATCTCATATGCTATTGGCTTGAATATTGCTATTTTCACAAGTTTATTTGTGTGCAAATAAAAATAATTTAAATAGCATTCTAAATCTACAAGTGTTAGGGGTTTGGGATAAAAAAAAAGGACAAAACACTTTATCTTAAAGAGTCTGATTAATACTATTGAAAGTATTCCAGGCACTTCTATATTGCCCGATATCAATCATGAAATCCCCCAGTATTCCGAAGGCTGTTCTAGAAGTACTTTCAAGCCATCAGAAACTACCAAGTAATGAGACGTTCCAGAAAAAAGGCAGTCTTCATGTGATTTCCAACTCTGTTTCAATACCAAGTAGACCTGAATGCTCATCAGATCTAATCCAAACTTCCCAGAGCTCTTATTTCTGCACATCTGTCACTAGGTTATTGGTTAAAGACAATATTAACACAATAATAAGAAACAAAGTCATTGGAAAAAAATTTCTCAACTTTCAAACCCTTTTCTTTATTGTCTGTCTATTGAAGTTATATGCTTCCAAAGTGACTTGGATCCCAAGTATCAAATCAATCAACTTATCTCAGGAATTAATTACCACACACACACACACACACACACACACACACACACGCACACACACACATGCAAGAAAATATTTGAACTACTTTAGGTTATTCATGCATCTCTCTCCTCTCTCCTTTCTTCTATCATTTTTGTTCCCTCTCCTTGCTTTTTCTCCTACCAGTGCCTTATGTGTGAAAGAAATGCCAAAAACAATCAAGGGAACTGCAAAAAGTAGCTCTCTACTGATTTAGGCTGTTTTACTAAAGGAAAAAACAGGTAACTTATGTAAAGTTATAGTGTCATATGAAATATGTCATTTGTAAAATTTGTGGAATTAAAGGATTTCTTTATTATAATTTTATTTTATCTTACCTTGTGTCATTAAAATATAGGACACTGGCAGTAAAACTAAAAGCAAATATGCACATATCTTTATCAGCGTAGGGAAGCAATAACTCTCCCCACTGATAGCAACTGTACTATAGCTAACATTTGAACAGTACAGCTGCCACACAATATCACATTTTACAGTTAAAAAGCAGTAAAAACTTTAATGTTACAGTAGAGGTATATATATATATATATATATATATATATATATATATATATATATATTACACTATGAATAAGCATTCTCTAATGAAGAAATAAAGCATGTCTATTTCTCTCCTAGACATACCATTGACTAGAATATATCGCACCTACTGCAATCTGTCATAACAGAACTCACTATCTGTGGGCATCTCTAATACAATCCCTGATTTATACTAATTAGGTTGGCTTTTATTGACATGTACAAGGACTTGAAAATCCTTGGCCTGAGAGGTAAACTTTACCTCTCTCTTTAAAATTTTGTTTTTCTATTCCTTCTTTAACATGAAAACCTAATGGATCTCTGGAAGGATTGTTGCTCTTTTCTTTCCATATATTTTAAACTTGTGGGTTTGATTGGCAGAGGTATATGCAGTTTGGGGAAATTAAATTTGGCAAATGTCTAAACCCAAAATGATGAGTTCTAGAGCAGGCTTATTCAGAGCCATAGGATCTCAATCTAAAGATGGCATTAAAGGATTTCTCCTGTCTCACCCTCAGTGCCTTGTGGGATGTGGTTTCTGGGCTGGATACTAAGCTGCCAATGCAAAAGCTGAGCTCTCCACACATGTTCTGAGGAGGCCAGCAACCTCTGAGGGGAAAAAGAAGGGTGTGGATAAACATACAAAAAAAAAAAACCTTTAAGAGAAATATGTCGATATATTTGTTTAAATGACTAAATTATCCTATTGCACTAGCTGGTCAGTGGATATTAACTAAGATACTTCCACAATATAGAGAAGAACACAAGACTGCAACTCAGCTTTGGGAATGTGTCAAATCGCTGTTAACGAGCCAAGATATTTTATTCTAAGCAGTCTGAAAATTCTGATGAAGAAACCCACCACTCTTTTGGAAGTCCTGCATTTTACAATTCTTTAGTGTGCCTGTCACATTACGTTCAGTCAACCAGCATGTGGCAATACCAAAGTGACATATTTCAATTGTCTTCCTCTTCCTTTGTGCCATAATTGGTGTATTTGGCATGGCAGAAGCCACTTGAAGTAAAGTGCTTCTCATTCTATGAGCTTTAACCTTTCTCTCATGGCACTGCTATCTAAAATACAAACAAACCAGTGCCAAGACTGCTACAAACAAAACAGTAACTGTAAGACCTAAAAGTACCAGGAAAGCCTATAAGTCAGTTCCATTTCTATGCTTGTATCAATGCAATAATAGCACTGTGTTGCTGCAAATAAATCATACAGAACCCAGAAATTACATGGGTGTATTTCATATACCATGCTTCTTTGGCAAAGTCAGTCCAAAAGTAGGAACTAGAAACACTGATTGTGTTGAGTGCATGGCAGTAAAAGTAAACTTGGTGAATTGGACTAATTTCAAGTTCAATTTGGTACTAATCCAAATAGTCCAAAAATGTACATAGGGACATTTGGGATATTGAATAGTTGGGACAGCCCAGGTTAACAAATATTTATTAAGTTTCTACTAAGTCTAGAGCCCTAAATGTATTATAAGTATTAAGTGTTTACATGCACATAAATAATGCTAGGCATTTTCCCAAGACCTACAAGGCATACAAAAAGATATAACCATATGTATGTATAATAAGAGGCTAGGTATTTTAAGGAGAATATATTCCTAGTTCTCAGCAAAAAAAAAAAAAAAATATATATATATATATATACACACACACACACACACACACACACACACACACATTGACTAAGGAACATGATTGCCATTTACTGGATAGTATCAAACATTCTCACTTGATTTTAATAACCATCATTAAAAAAGGATGCTATATATTACCCCATTTTGAAGACAAGGAAACTGAGACTCATTTTTGCCAATTGGATTGAGGAAGGCTTTGAAGATGAGTGGTTTTTCAATACTCAGAAATAGTGAAAGTGATTTTAGTCTAAGAGATCAACATAAAGACCTACAGTCATGAAAAACCTGGCATATTTGAGCAAAAGTGAATGGTTTTACACCCTTGCACATGGCAGATGTGTGCATTGGAGCTGCAGAAAAATTGGGTAAATGAAGCAGAGGAAAAACGAGAAAAAAGGTTATGTAGTAAAGATCCTGGCTGTAACATTATCTACTGATTAACCTATGTGGGGAATGTTGTCATGGCCTAAATGAAAAATAAATCCAATTGGTGGACAGCGAGGGGAGAATGTCTTAGCCAGTTGACTGCTATAATATACTATAGACTGAGAGATTTAAACAATGAAAATTTGTTTCTCATCATTATGAAAGCTGGAAATCCAGGATCAGAGTGCCAGGACGGTCAGGTTCTGGTGAGGGCTCTCTTCCTGGCTTGCAGCCTTTTCACTGTGTCTTTCCGTGGTAGAGAGGGAGGTCATCCCTCTTCTTATAAGAGTACCGATATCATTCATGGGGGCCCACTCCACGACCTAATTACCTCCCAAAGACCCCAAGTACCATCACATTGAGGATCAGAGTTTCAACCTGGGAACCTGGGGGGATACCTATATACAGTCTATTGCAGGGAGGAAGAAGAAGGTGGTATAAGAACCTCTAACTCAATAAATTGCAAATACTTATCTCCCTCTTATCTTATTCCTGAGATCTGTTCCTACTTCTTTGTATAAATTACTAGACACAACTCTATTTTCCAAGAAATGTGCCATTTGAAAAAAAAATGCTAATGTGTGCATATCTTATATATTGTCTATCTATTGTTTTAACTCTGGGATAGAAGAATGATCTTTCTGAACCAGAGTGTAGTGTCCCACAAACAATGAACACACAAATGAATGGTTCCGAGTGACTCCATGCCATCCTAAGATAATAAGAACTTTTGAAGGAACTCTCTTTTTTTCCAGGCTCCAGAGGCATCAATCATATACTGCATGGAGACAATAATATTCCCACTTATCCCCAGGACACCTGGGAGAATCCGACTCACTATGAAAAAATATTGTTGAGAGCTTTAGATAAAAAGGAATAACAAACAGGCAATCTACAGAGGAGAGAGCTCTCTTCCATGCCATAATCAGGACTCAGGTAGAGGAAAAGATTTGCACTCTGTATTTCGATCATTTCTATGGACTGAAATACCCATCTATAAACAGAGAGTCTCAGAGTGTTGATGGAGATGAGGTTGAGGTATGCTAAGAAAGTTTCTGCATTGTGAAGATGGGGTTTAAAGAGCAGTTTCTAACCTCTAGCAAATAATCTAATTCGAATAAAAAGAAGTCAAGTTCATTTTCCGAAAGCCTGGAGTGATCAATCTTTCCATTCCTCAACTTCCCTTTATGAGAAACATCATGGCATAGCCGCACATACATCTAATCACTATTGCCAGATAGTGACAAATCTCTGATACCTTCTGTTGTATTACAGTCTATGATTTTAGTTTCGTATTTACAAGCAAATTGTTACCTCATAGTATGAAATACTGGCATTTAGAGAAATACAGAAATTACTCACTTCCCTGGAATTCTGCATGACAAATTAATACTATGCTTTAACTCTAATAAATGTAGCTATAACAGAGTTTTCATAAACATTCTTGAGATGTTCTTCTGGAGTAGCTTTATTTTGGCACCCTACTTTTCCTGCTTAAACAAATGAAAAGATTGGCTGATATTGTCAAAATACAGCACTTCTGGTGAACCAAGAGCCATTTATTAAAATAATGTATTGATGCAGTGTCATAAAACACAAAATCATATTTCTGCAGGAAAAGCCTATTACCCTAAGCCAAGATTATTTTATTTTAAAAGAAAAATTATTGCAGTTGTGGATTCTGAAAGTAATATGATGTGGTTCAGACCCTGGCCTTTCAGAGGCTAACCAGACGGCTTCAATGCACCGTGATATGTTAAATAAAAGAGATATTTGTATAATTAACAAGTCTTCTCATCTTTGTAGCAATGCATTAACTGAAAGTAGATTCAGGATATCTTATGTTTCAAAATAACTAATTTAAGAACACAAATATGATTTCTCTAGTTGTTGTAGGCTTTATTTTTAAACTAACCCATAAGCGAGTGTGACAACCAAAATGCGCGTGCGCACACACACACACTCCTTCTGGAGGGTCAGGGCTCTATAGAGCTGACCATTTTCCTGACATCCTCGTAATCTTGTCCTTTGTCACAGCACTGCAGTTTTTGCTCTAAAGGTTTCAGCACTAAAAAGTGAGGAGGTGAAGCCACAGTTCAATTCAATTTATTTTTATATTGCCTCTCATACAAAGTCTCTCAAAACGCTTTACAGTAAGAGATAAAATAATCATATAACACTTGCCCATATTCGAAACAGCTGTGATCATCCAGACAGCAAGGGGGTAAATCTGTGCACAGTCATGGGTCAAAGTCCCTGGTGAGGCACCCATCGTTTAGAAGCCAAATAAATGAACATTTCAGCAGAGTGACGTGGCCATATTATATCACCCACTAAGATCCATGTTCTCAAAGGAGAATTAAGTGACTTTACTTCTCTATTCAAATAAAAAATTATCTCTCCTAAACCTGCACTGATCTCAACTGGTGGCCAGTTGCCTCTCATATGCAAAACTAAAGAGCCAAAGCACAGGAACATGTTCTCTTTCTATTGTTGCCAATTACTTTAATCATACATGATTTATGGCTTCCTGGAAAGCAGTTATTCTGGGGCACCTCTTTCCCTTGTCTGTGTTCCATATTCTGGCCCCAAGAGGTAAAGAAGAAAGGCTGGTGGGAAGACTAAAAGAGGTGATATTTCTTTTAGTCAACCTAGCATAGAAAAAAGAATGCTTACCCTTGAGACTTGAAAACTCAGAATGAGTCAGTGGCACTCTGGGGCAGGAAGAGAAATAGGGAGGATGATGGAGAAAGAATTCTTGCTAGATAAGGCATCCCAAATTAATATTAATTTTTATTTAAAAAATAATAAAAACTAATGTCATGAAAGGATAATGAAAAAGCCCATCCTGGCAAATGGAAATTAGGTCAAATCTATCAAGTTTGTGGAGCACTTTTAATTTACAAAAGGGCTATTCCAGACTTGAAGTAAGAGAATTAGAGATGTTATTGTTCTCTGAGAGTGATAAGAGTTATTCATAGGGGAAGGAAGTATAGTCAGTAGTTGAAAGCTACCAAGTTTGCAAAGATGTTCTTCTACAAAGCGTGTAACAGTTTGAAATCAGGCTCCAGTGAAAGTAATTCTCAAAAAAAAAAGTTTCTCTATGAACTCCCCTCCTGCCCCATCACATGGTTTTCTAAGTATGGAAACAAAATGTTCTCTAACAAAAACATATTTTTTCAAAAAGTACAAAAGAAAATAATTCTGATTCTGAAAGAATTCACACTATTCATATCAGTAAATAATCCAAAATTTATTCATTTAGGAAGCATGTTTCTCAAAGGACCTGAACCTTCGCTATCCTCTACTTCTTTAATAGAGCCACATTTTTATAATGCATAATAACAAAACAGAATATATTGTAACTCTGTTTTTGACCTTTTAATATTTCTGTCACTGATTGTCAGAGTTGAAAACTACTCTCTATCTTGAGGTGATGGATTATTTAATTAACCATTGACCTTTTCCCAACATTCGTTGACAATGAGCACAATCCCATGAAAGCTTCTTGCTTTAGATATTGGTCAGGTCTGCACTGTTTGTCAATAGGAGAATGCCATTTTTTGTAACTTAAGTCAGATTACCAGAATTACTTTTTACAAGTTATTTGTTCAAATCTATTTTCAAATAAATTTGTGTATGCTTCCTTTTCACTCTCTGTTAGCAAAGAACAGTAGGTTTACTCTACTTGTTTAAAATAAACTTCATGTTAACAAACACATGTCCGGCCTGACCAGGTGGTGGTACAGTGGATAGAGCATCGGACTGGGATGAGGAGAACCCAGGTTTGAGACCTTGAGGTCGCCATCTTGAGCGCAGGCTCATCTAGTTTGAGAAAAGCTCTCCAGCTTGGACCCAAGGTGGCTGGCTCGAGCAAGGGGTTACTCGGTCTGCTGAAGGCCCGTGGTCAAGGCACATATGAGAAAGCAATCAATGAACAACTAAGGTGTCGCAACAAAAAACTAATGATTGGTGCTTCTCATCTCTCTCCATTCCTGTCTGTCCCTATCTATCCCTCTCTCTGACTCTCTCTCTGTCTCTGTAAAAAAAAAAAAACTACAACAACAACAACAAAAAAAAACAACCCACACATGTCCGATGGAATTAATTGAGTCAACCTACAATAAATCATATTTTCTAGTTATAAATTTTTCCAAAAAAAGCTGTGGCAACTAATTTTTAATAATATACATCTGTCTAGGTCCCCAGTTGATTTTAATTTTTTTAGGGGTTTAGACCCCTCAAGAGAGTAAGGCAGACCCTTTGGAAAATCTGAATTTGGTCTCTGCTGCATACTGACATGTTGGTCAATGATGGACCACATAATCAAACTGTTCCATAAGATTATAATAGAAATGAAAAAATCCTACTGCCTGGTGAAGTCATAGCTGTCATAACAACATTGTGCAACACACTGTTCACGTGTTTGTGGTGCTGTGATATAAACAAATGCACTGTGATGCCAGGGTTATAAAAGAATAGCACACACAATTATGTTCAGTGCACACAATACTTGACAAGGAAAATAAATTACTATGTTATTGATTTATATATTTACTATACTATACTTTTTACTGTTACTTTAGGGTATGCTATTTCTACTTATTAAAAAAATAGTTTGCTATAAAACCATATGCCATGCCAGGCCAGCAGTAGCCTCATACATCACATGTTACCATGTTTCTAGATTGCATCATCTTTTCTTGTGCTTGATTTAATCCCCTCTTACTTTGCATAGAAACATGCTATACAGACATGTATCCTACAAGCAATAGACTATACCAGGTAGCCTAGGTGAATAGTAGGCAACGCCATATAAGTTTGTATAAGTGCCCTCTTTCTATGATGTTCCCACAACAACACAATCGCCTAATGATGCATTTCTCAGAACTACACGACTGTAGTTGTGTGTAAGCTCCCTTCATTAGCAAAGGATATGTCCATGCAGTTTTCCAAGAGTTGTTTTCTTCATAGAAGGCCAAAAAATTATGAAATATTTTGGCTAATTAAATAATAAAATCAGAATATTTTGATAGAATGACTGGCTTGTTTCAGTCCCTGTAGTGAGTAAGATCTTCAGGTACCTCTCCAACAGTCCCACACCCACTCACTTTTCTTCCAGAAAGGCTTTTTATCTAAGAGGCCAGGGGCTGAGAGGCGTTCAGTACTGCAAGCACAGGCCAGAATTTTTATGGAGAATGTTTCATGTCTGCAGACACCTCTGCTCCCAGGATCAAGCAATGTGGCACTTCAGAAAAGGGGCAGGTTTCCAGGGGATCTGATTGGCTTCTTCTCCTATTGACATCAATACTATGTGTTTAGCTCTCAAAGATCTGCATTGCATGAGTCCTGAAAGTTTGGTTGAGGGTATATCATAGTGTGGAGATTTGGAGCTAGACAACTCTGAACACAAACTGTTAGTCCTTTTCCTCCTGACTGTTGCTGTGCACCTCTTTCCTTTTTTTAGCACCTCCATTTTCTTATGTGAATAAAAATACCCATCTCTCACTTACTATAAAATTGAGTGAAATAATATTTGCAAAGGTCCGGGCAACATTAAAAATCCCATAAAACAAAGCTGTTTTCACGTAACGCTGAATTTTCCAGTTTGTTGTTAGACATGGTCGCTGTCTCTGCAGAGTGGAATATAATATATTAGAGGTGTTTCAACAACAACTGAAGTTCTTTTCTACCTCCCGGAAGTCTACAGTATTTAAAGACTTGACATTATGGAAGTATATAGTCTTCATTCATTTATGTTAATTTTTAGTGTTAGTGTGGCAGCATGGTATAATATATTTATATATATGGAAGCTTCTGTGTGTGTGTGCATTGTGCTTGTGTACACACACAGATATTACATGGTAAAAGCATTTTTACCCTAAAAAAGCAGATTTTTAGTAAAGCCTAAACCTGGGACATAATATAAAACACTAATTTTAATAGTGGCCATTTTTTGTTTGACAGGAAAAGAAATTCTTAAAATGAAAGATGTTTTGAGATGAGAAAAATATCATGTCTATATTGATCATATTTTAACAAATTGTGACTGAAATTAAACTGTAGAGTTTTATGATTATGTCCAGTGAAACAGCACATGCAAGCAACATTTATGTAATTTTCTTATAGATCTTTTAATCATGATACTTCCTCTAGCATCTATCAGTTTCCTTTCAAACACAAAGAGCTTATCTCCTGTTAGAATGGAACATAGGGCATATCATCGGATATCTAGATGCTTAACTTGTATGTTTGATACATGGATGACATTAATGTGATACAATGATGGATCTCTATTAGCGTGTACATCACTGAAACACAAATTTTCGAAAGTCTTCAACAGTGGCTGTCCTTCCCATGTCAGTGTCAATCCATAGTAGAATCACAAGAATGGACAAATGTGAAAGGAGAGGCTGTACCAATTATAGATGAAGGGATACTATCTACTCCCACCATTTGATGTGATTTATTTGGCGGTCTTTCTGCATTTGTAGGCAGCAGATTGTAGCTGTTTATGAAGTGACAAATGGCACTCAATGACATTGAGTGACTTCCCTAATCAATTTAACTTGTCTAAAAAGAGGTCATGAATCATAGTATTTGTTTAAACATTTTGTATGAAAAACATATATTTTAACAATGTACTCAAAAAAGTGAAAGGAATAAGTAATAAAAGTTGTTCATTTTAATGATAATTGTTTTCCAAAAGAGTTTTAAAAACAGTTTATAAGTTTTTTTCTTTTTTCAGAGAAGTGGTATTTTTTATTGATTTCAGAGAAATGCTGTTTTTTTCCCCTTGGTCAGCTTTATTGTAGGGAAGGGGAGCATATAGTTATCTAAATAAATGCATAATTCTCTGAAGGAAAAGTAAAGTGATTTAACTAGAGTGGTCAGTAAAATAATTGAGGCCACTATTATATAAAAAGACTTTGGGTTATGATTCCAAGTATTGACTAAAGTTTTCAATTATTATTTAGCCTTTTTTTAACAAAACTGTTTTGGTCATTTTATTGATGACTTTATTGAAATAATTATACAATAATTTCAATAATTATCTACTACCTGTTATGCTCAGGTTTGATCACACAGGCAGACGTTGTTCCCCTTAAACACTGCAGAGCTATATACACTTTTAATCTTACATGTATTTAAAAATAAGACTTTGGCCTCACACAGATTGCTAGTAAAATGGAATAAAGTCACAGGCTGGGATAACCTCACACAAGTATATTTACATATTTATTTCAGTTTATTAGACGTTGGTAGTCTTTTACATACTTGATTCCAGCCACTGCTGCTATAAGCCAAGAATGATTTTTCCCTATCTCTGTATTATTCAAATTTATTAAACAATATTTCATATTTGTTTGACACCATGTCAAACTCAGGACTCCTAAAGAAGTGCTGCAGCTCTGGAACTGTTATGCTTTCTCAGACTTTAATCATTTTTGGCCAGGCTCCATTTCCTGTCAGAAAGTGAAACAGCTTTGGAATGTCATTTTCACGAAAGAAAACAGAGAGAATCCGAGAGGAAGCTCTCCTCCACTCCAGATCGCCTAAGATACTCAAACACGCTCACAGGAGGGCTGGAATACATCAAACATTAGCAGAGGGAAAAGGACACAATTTTCCCACATTAAAATACATGGGTAAAGTTGAACTTTTGCTAAAAATAGTTCCCATGACTAATCCTATTAAGTTTAAAAAATTGGGCAGTATCTTCCTTGAAGCAGAATTACTCTCTTCCATCACACTGTGCTGCTGTCCACCCTGCCCCCACAACCAAGCAGCCCCTCAATCTGGGACCCTCATCTTTTCCTTTGTAATGACATTAAGAGGAAAGGGAGAGAGAAAGAGGAGAGACAGTGTTTTTTATTCAGTTCTCAGATATCAAAAGAAACCAAAAATAAGATATACAGATTAAAATTATCTCAAAATACCAAAGATTCTGAAGAGTAATATCCTGTCCTTGTACATCAGCAGTGTTTTCCCACCTACTCTCGACTCGCTCAGTGTGCCCCGGAGCAAAGGGATCGCAGAAGGCAAACTACAATTACTCTGAACTGTGTCACTGTAAGGCCTAGACAATGTTGGAGGCAGACATTGAGCAGCAAATGTAAAATGTTTATACTATTTTGGATGAGCAAAGCTCTGATTTTTACTTCCTATGACATCCATTTTACTGAATAGGTAGGAGGAAGGGATGAAACTGGATCACTGAAACTTCTCGACAAAGGTGAATGATTCTGAGCGAAGTACTCATGTTGTCGTGTAAGAGAGAGGAAGCCATAGGTCTCACCGTCCTGCAGTTGACACTGATTATCGATGTTACTTTGGTCTTTTCAGGGGAAGATACGGGAATATGAAGTAGTCACTGGAGAAGGAGTCATTAAGCACCATGCTATTGGCATATGTTAGCTAAGTGATTAGCAATGGTGAGGTTCAGCTGCAATGAAACTTAAACCCAGCTGATGCCATTAACACGCTGGATCTAATGAACCTCACAGACCACATTAAAGCAGAGAAAGCAATACGACAATTGGAGAATGGCTTTTAATGAAATCATCAATCCAAAAAAAAAAAAAAGGAGTGAGGATAGATGTTATTTAAGAAACCTTTGTGAAACCACTGGGCACTCATTTACTTAAACACTAGTTTTAAAGTACAGGCAGGTAACTCATCCCTAATTATAATAAGATACTTTAGAATTTATTGTTGTTTTTTAAGTAAAGTGGATCAACTTTTAAGTTTTGTATTAGTATGCAGAAAATGAATTGACTAAATGATTTAGGGTTTTCTACATTGTCACCATTGTGTGCAGTTACACATGTCGTAAAGAAGAAATCCTTTGTTGGAGGCTAATGTTTAAGCTAATTTGTAATCCACAGCCACTTAAGCATTGCATTTTATCCTGTCTATATGCACTTCATTGAAGACTATGACCCAAAACTTCATCAGGGTGTAGTTCTGTCCAGAGAGGATTCTTTCACCTTTAAGATAACCAAGTTTTTCAGTTTGCCTCACATGTATAAAAGGTTCTAGCTACACCATTACCAAAGCAATCAAAAGGAAAGTTTTTGAAGTTCAGCAAAGGAAAGTAACTCACAGGTTACCAGGCAGTGCAGTGGTGGGTCATGGAGCCACACTGCCTGGGTTTCTCAGTTCTGCCGCTTACTAATTCTAAAGTTGTAATTTCTGTAAAATTTGGCCAGCAGAAAAAGTAATACAAGAAATTAAGAGAGGCAAGGAACAATTGAAAGTAGCAAAAAGTGATTTTCTTCTCCTTTTGAACATCAACCTTATAATTCCCACAATGCAGAACATAATATTGTTAGTAAGTTAGTGAGTTTTGGCTGTGGCTTTCCATGAATGTCCATAGTTTGTCCTCTGCCTGAACCATCCAGCAACAAATCTGAATCACTGTCCCCTGGGACCAGTAGGATCCAGAAAGCTATTAATTCAAACTTTCAGAAACATTGTACAAAACTTGTGTGTCAACAAACAAACAATTCACAAGGAAAAACCATTACTCTTTAAAGCAGAAACATTCCACATCTAGAAAGGTTGCAATTTTATAAGCCACTTATTTACCAAAGTTTCAGGGCAGTATGACCCAAGCTCAGAGAAATTTAGGTTTCTATTTAAGGAGCCAAATTGCAATAGATATTTTATTTTTAAAATAAACCAAGGAATTTTCATTTTGCAATACGGAGTATAGAACCCATCTTAGCAGATGTGGGCTTATATGAAAATAAAAGCCCATTTTTCTAGCCTTAGGGATTTAAGTTACAATTCAGATTCCTGTGTTCTAATTCTACTTGGCACCTAACTGTGTAACTATTTACTCCATTTCACTCTGCTTCCTTTTTTTTTTTTTTTTTTTAGTGTGGAAGGGGGACAATAATCATGGCTAACTCATAGGGTTATTGTAAGAACTACATGAGATCATATACATTAAGCACTTAAAAGACTAATTAATACACCCAAAACCCACAATAAATATCAGCTATTATAATTTGTTGTGCTAGATGTTGTAGATGTTTATCATGTTATGTGAAACTCTTAATTCTAGAAATCAATCCCCCTTCTCTTGTGCCTATATGCACATCAGCTCACCTCTGGTACGACTTCTACCGTGGATGATTCCTCGACTCAGATCCTGCCCAATTTGCCTACATCAGTAATGGTCCTAAGTCTTAGGACTCCAGTAAAACCATTGTTTCTTCTTCTGTTCTCTGTTACTTGCTCTGTTCCTTTTTGCTCTTCAATTGGACCAATTTCTTTGGTTATTGACTATGCGTCTTGGTGCCTCTAAATTCAACATTCAGGTCATGGAATCTAGGAAGAAACTTTTCCTTAGCATAAATGTATCAGGATTTATTTGCCAGCTGCGTCCACCAGCAGATGATTTCAACAGCACCCTTACATTTCATGGTTGCTTTTGTGTTGGCTTCTCTGTAATCCTAGCACTATAGCCTAAACCCAGATTACTGAAGAATGAACAGCTTGCTACAGCTCTAATGGTGAGACATATAAAATGTATCATACATTAAATTTAATGTTGTCTCATTAGTCCTAATTAGATTCCTACATTACATGAGGATGATGGTTTCTCTGTGTTTATGTTTTTTCCTAAAAATGAGTCTACCCCAGATAATGCTTCAGTATACTTTTTAAACCTTTGAATAAAACTGTCCAGTAATAGATTAATATTAATAATTTTTCCTTGATCTTATAAAATTAATACCAGAAGAAAAGCAAACTAAATTATTATGTCTAAGATGTTTCATGTAATGTATAAAGCCTATAAAGAAGTCCCATAATTCAGGAATAAACTTAAAAACTGCAAACATTTGCTCAAGAAGAAAAGTAATTGGTCTATTATTTCCTTTATTTCCCTTTTTATCATTATGCATAATATGTAATATGTTTTTTCAAGAAAGAAATAGTTGCTTCCCCCCTCTTCTCACCCATTTCATGGTTTAGGTTCTCTCTTTATTGGCATCTATTGTGAAGACTTATCACATTCAGTATCATCATAAAACTATTAGAGAAGAAAAGGAATTAAAAAAACCATAGAATGTGATTATTTTTTAATCATTAAGAATTTGAGGCCTAAAAGTTTTAGAGACTAGCAGAGTCCTAGAGGTAAAGATAACCAGAAGCCAGGTTTTTTGACCCATAATCACATCAATGATCAATTCCATAACGTATCTGAGAATATATTCTGCTGCCATGGTCCAAATGCATCCTGGAATGTAGGCCTCCCAATTCTTGACTCTGGGTTCACATGTTCATGCAACTGAAACAACTGAACAGATGCTGTAATACCTGTTGCTTGGCTGAATTTCTAGTAGTAATCCTATACCCATAAAAAAAAAAAGAACAAAGAAATTACAAGGTAAATCAGGTCTGTTAAGAATTCATCAGCTCATTGTCACTAGATAGTAAAAGGCTTGGTATTGTGGAAGTGTTCAAAGATTATATTTCAATTATATCTATATGCTAGTCACTTAAGGAATATAACAGACATTAAACAACGAATTAAGGAACTCAATCATACTGTGTACTCAGGACTAACCAGTTTTTCTGTTAAAAGTGGATTATTAATTTCTCATATTGTTCTTCTCTTTGTCTCTCTGGGTAGCCAGCTGCCCTCCAACAAAGCTGAGATCTGGCCAGTGCCATTGTACAGCAAAGTCACATTAAGGAAAAAAAATATCAGGCAAGAAATTATCAGGGTTCAGGAGCCAAACAAGAAAACAACAGAAGAGTTCAGAAACAGACAATATTCTTGTGCAATTTGGAAACAAACTCAGCGTGGAAAAACATTTAAAATTTGCTAGCCCCTTGAAACTTTGCACAGGACATGGATAGCCATGGAAAAAGGTGGAGGGCTTGGAAAAAGCCAGTGAACACTGAAGAGGCAAAGTACATTTTAGGTCAAATAGCTTTTTTGTAATCTATGCATTTTGGAAATAGTTATTTGCAAAACTAGCAAAGATACCTATCCATTCATCCAAGAATTATACCCAATTATTATTAATCATTTTCTAACATTTTTGTTAAGTAATTGTTCATTTAATGACTCCTCATGACAGCCCCTAGATACATATTTTAGACCCTGGAGTTTCTAATAAACTTAAAAACCACTCCCAAAACAATCCCAACATTTGCAAATTGAAGAAATAAATCATATTTTGGTGAATAAAACTTTTGATTACAAGTTGAATATTTAGGTAAAGTTACATTTGAAAGTTTTCTGAAATACAGAAAGGCTTTTTTTAAATGAATATATATGTGATGTGTTCATAATTAAAATTTTGTAATTAATAATATAATCATAGCATTTTATTATGCATATTCTAGAGTAATACAAGCTTTTAAAAATTAAGCTTTAAATACCAGAAAAAAAATTCCAACAAATTTATACTGGAAGAGCCAATTCTATAGTCAAGTAATGAAATGGGCAGTAGCTCTGCTATTAAACTTTTAGTTTAGTAACAAGCTATCAAACCACCCACGAAATGTCAAAATATTCTGTACACCTTAAAGTTAAAAATGTCTGACTCTTTGTGATTTATGGAAACATTATTTATAATGTATTTTCTGTTCATTTCTGTCCAGTGCTGCACCTTTTATAAACCTACTGATTAATATCAAACAGTGAACAAATCTGACAAGCAAGATTACCAATCTAACAAAACTGTTTATAATGTGAATGAAAAAGGGACACCATTCCCAGGCAGTGTACTTAATAATAAAATCCTGTTGTAGTTAAGTGGTGAAGGGATTACTTAACTGTCAAAGTTTCTTTAACTGCTAAGAGCTCCCACATTAGAGATACGCTATGCAAAAAGAAACAGCAGTATATTTTAAGCCACTTTTTTCATCATTATTATATTTTCATAATTATGTATAACATAATTGATGTATATAAAAAATAAATTGAACTATTTGAAATTATCTCTCCCTCAGGCATTTCTATGGTAGAGAATAAACAAATTAAATTATTTTTATATAGCTTTAAAGTCACTTTTTATACATATTATGTAATTTTGCCAAGTAGCATGATATAAATACATATTAAGGAATATATTTGAACATATTTTTCTTTAGAAAATAAGCTTTAATATCATGAACATTATGACTTCTATGAGATATTTTGCAAGGCTCTTTAATTTTGACAAACATGATAGTCTATTTCTTTTGTTACATAGATAGAATTATAAAACATCAGTTTATAGAGAAAAAGTAATATTTAACCCCATAATCATTCAAAATATTGGAACATCAACAACAAATAAAATAATTTGTATTACTAAAGTCAATTATTGGACACAAATAAAATGTTAGATGAATTAAGAATTAAATAAAACTAACCTAAAACTCTTTAAGATTATAAAATTCCTAAAACAAGCTGATAAAAAAAAATCATCCAAAAGCTTTTCCCCTAATGATTTCAAATTATGTTTTTGTTAGTATAGACAGGAAATGTTTCAACTCAATTTTAAGATTATTTCACATCTGCATGGTGATCTTGAGCCTATGTTCATGGAAGTCATAAGAGAAATAGTTTTGAAAATGTATACAGTTTGAAACAAAGAAAATATGGGGAAATAATATCTCAGCATCTAATTAGCTTTTCCCCAAGTGAATAAAATAACTGTTGGTGAGGAGGAACATCACCAAGAAATGTGAAATAAGGAACTCCATAGATTTATCCTTCTGTAGGAGAATTATTAAGCTTTAAAAATCTTTTATAATCAACTCTTTTGAAACTCTGTAAACTAATATAAAACCTTACAACCACGGAATTGGTTAACAAACAAAGGACCTGCTGAATTTTGACATTTAAGGACATACCTGTCCGATCACTGTCTGACTGCTGAGATCATGAACTGAGACTTTAGTGACCACACATAAGAAAAGACACAGTCTTTGCAAAAGTAGTTTGGCAGTGTCACTAATAAATGGACAACTGCAGTCCACAGCAAGTCACAATAGAAAACTTTAAGGATGGAGTAGAATTGTTTTCCAGAATTACCACATTTTAATATGAAAAATATTCGTTTTTAACCAAAAATTATGAGACATGTAAAGAAATAAGAAAGTATGGCTTATTTGCACAATATAACAAATTTGGCAGATACTATACTTGAGAAAGCCCAGAAATTAAACATACTAGACTTTAAATCAACTGTTATATGTTGAAAAATTTAAAGAAACCCATGGACAACAACTAACAAAAGGAGAATCATAGCTCAACAAATAGAGAATATCATAAAAAAGATGGACAATGTAAATGTTCCGTGGGCAGAGGTATCACCTGACCCTATGTAATCCTCTAGCCCAGAGGATTTCCTAGATGGTCAGTAAATCTACCCAAAAGAACAAATGGACTTTGACAATCTTGGTTTTCTTTTGACTTATGATTTTCACAATTGTTTTAAAATTCTTCTAATTGAAAAATAAATTATAATATTTGTTGTATTTACCAATTGTAATCTTTATAAACTTACATTGCACTGATAACCATAGAACTACTTACATACAAATTTTTAGTATTATTAATCTAGTATGTCTTTTTGAATTTATTAGTAAAATAATCACAAATGAAATATTTTGAAACAAATATATATAAAGTAGAGGGTATAACTGTGTTGTTAATTAAATAATTCATTTCAATTGAAGTGTCAATTGAAAAAAATAGCTAAGTAAAAATTACTTTCAGTGAAGTTCAACTTTAGTTAAATTATGAAGTTTGCTTTATTGTTCTTATCATTTTGTAATAAGTCCCTGGAAATATTATTTGTTCTCAAAATCTTTGGACAATTTACCTTACATTTTGTTTTCTTATATATTCTCTTTAAGCATATTCATTAAAAGCTCTTGTAGATGATTAAAAGAAGAATAAAATCCAATCCCTCCCCCCAAAAATCACATTTCTTTAGGAAGCATAATTTAAATTTAAAAAGAAAATCTAAGTTTTTTAGCACTAATTCCCAAATTTCTGGACACTTATTTCCACTTCAATGAAATATACAATTGGCGTTTATAGTTTTCCAAGTTTAGGGTTGGCAAATGATATATCTTGACTATTTCTTATGCTTATGTTTAATAATCTCAATTTTATAACTTTGAACACCTTAGTAATATATACTATACAGCCAAAGCTGCATGAAAATCCTATCATATGAGTAAGGATTGGAGGCAAGAAGCTTGAAAGAAGACATGTGACATGTATTATTATCATTGTCGTTTTACAACTCTAACTAAATTATCAACCACTTTTCCAAAGCCAAGCAGCTGCTGGGCCCAGCAGGAATACAGCTTCTACAGGTATAAAAGATTTATGGACCCCAGGAAGAAAAAGTGGCCATGGAAGGCTGATTGCCCAGAACTAAAAGAAACCAAGAGTTGCTAAACTGAGTTCTCTCTCCCTAGCACTGAAAGTACCATTCCAAAACTCTGTTACAGAGAAAAATAGAGATGGAAAGGCTTCCTTCTGCTGCCTTAAAGGAGACCAGCATTCACCAGCAGAACACCATAAGTTTCAGATGTGGGCTGCAAACCTTCCATCATCTGGCTGCACAAGGCAGCCAGAAGTTAAGCAGGGACCAGGCACCATGGATGAGAACAACAATCTGGCAAAGTAAAATTACAGTGCTGCTCAGGAACCAGCCGCTTCAGGGATGGGACAAGCAGAACACTAGGAGTAGACAGCTCCTAGTAAAAAGAACTGCAGAGGAGATTGATGAATTGACCTACCACAAACAAACTCTAAGTGTACAAAAATGACTCAAGTACAAAATTTGGAAAAAAAACCAACAACAATACAACAAAATATTCATGGATTCCCCACCTCAAAGTTGGCCCTTGAACAATACGAGTTTGAACTGCAAGAATCAATAGAAAATAAATCTGCATCAAAGGATATTCACGTGGTTCAACCCATGTAGTTCAAACCCATGTAAGTACAGTTGCTCAAGAGTCAACTGTATTTTACTTTCTTAGCTGGAGGAAGGAAAGATTCCACCTTGCCCAGTAACCATTCAGCCAGTGAGAGACAACCATAGCTCAGCCAATGAAAAGTCACTATATGTTGAACTTTCAGTTTCCTCCAATAGCCCTCCCTAATTCATAAGAAGATATTCTTCACCTTTGCTACTCTGGACTTGTGTGTTGTTCACAATTAGACCACATGCCCTTAAGTGCAAGATCACATGAACACACCTAGTACTTATTGAGTAGGTTTATGAGCTGATAACCTCTGTCACTTTTTTAGCAGAAACCACGCTTGATACATGGTAACACTGTTAGAGCTAAAAAAAATGTACTAGTTTCTTAGGCAAATAAGAAAAGGTAATGCAAAAGGGAGGTTTTCAAATCTGTAATTGTTGCATTGTCTTTGGAGAAGTAAAGTGTTTTGAAATCAAAGGTAAGAGGAACTAAAGTTATCTGCACTATAGAACCTAGATCCTCACATTCTAACAATAAGTAAAAAAAGAGCTGGCTTGTGTTTCATGTTAGGAAATGAATTTTGAGACATTTAAGGTATGATTCCAAAAGTTTGTTTATAAAGCATGTGGAAATTTAAAAAAATAAATAAAGGTGAAAGGATATTTCTAAATAGCAACCTAACCTCAGAAAACTTTCTCTGACCACAGTCTAATTCAGATCATCTTAGCTATCTTTGCAAAGAGGCTTTTAAAACCACCAATTCCCACAATGCTATAAAGTACCAAGAACGAAACAATATTTTAGTGTCCAACTTGCCATTACAAAACAATATTTCTGTCTTAACATATTTTAGACTCCCATTGACTCAAATGAAAAGGACCTTTTTACTGGTGTTATTGTGGAAGCCTCAAATTCCTTCTTGAGCAGTCAGCTTTTAAATGCTTTTACATTATGCTATTTCAATAGAGCCTATTTACAATAGAAACAGAGCACGGTAACCAATTGCTGATTCTTTCTCAGAAACAAAACATTCTCTCTGCACAACTTCCCTTACACTTGACACTACATCACACAGCCTCCTTAAGATGGGCCACACCTAACACTTTGCCATAGACTGCAATTTCACTCTAATTACTGTTACACTGCTCTTGAAGGAAACAGCTAAAATTTATATGCATACTAGATACCACTTCCTACACATCTATTCATCAAAAAGGTTTTCAGAGTTGTTAAGGAAGAATAAAATGAGTAAGTATTGACTATGTAAATAACTTCATTATGTAGGTCACTCACTAATAAAAGAAAAGTTCCAGGACTCAAATGTAACCCAAAGAAAAACATTTCCAAAATGAATGGAAATACGAGTAGACCCTGGAAACTAGAAAAACTTCCATCAATAATTAGAATATTTGGAAACAAGGGCTAAGCAATTCATGGAGAGAGAAAACTGTAACTATCAAATATAAAAAAAATAGTAAACCACAAGTATGAAAAGGAAAAATAACTGTGGTATATCCAAATAAAAGATAAATTTTAAATAATGCTTAATTTATAAAATTACCTAGATTTTAAAAATATAGCAACAAGAAGATATAAAAATTGTGACATATTCATAGAAAAAGTTTTTGTTAAGAAAAAATAATGTAATGTTAATATTTCGGTTTCAAAAATCTTGGGAAGTGCTAAAAACTGAGCTTTGGAAATGATAAAGGTATTGAAAATGTCACACAACTAGCAAATGATAGAACCAGGATTCAAACCCAGCTAGGCACTTCTTGCTATTATTTATTTTCATTTTTTCCTAATTATCAGTGTACTAGGCTAACTATTAGCTAGAAAACTACCTTATTCAGAATAACTTATTACTTGACAAGGTAAGAAAGTTAGAGCCTCAGGCGCTAGAATGGCTCTGGTTGCAACAGAGCAACGCCCCAGATGAGCTGAGCATCACCCCCTGGTGGGCATGCTGATGGATCCTGGTTGGGCACATGCAGGAGTCTGTCTCTCTGCCTCCTTACTTCTCACTTCAGGAAAAAATAAAGATAAAAAAAATAAAAATAATAACTAGTCTTTTTAATTCCATGCTTTTAACCATTTTACCATGTTGCTCTGACTCTTGGATCCTTCCAGCAAATATTTTGACATATAGTAGAAAGATAAGATGTTAATGCTATTAATTTGGATTTATGAATAAAGTAGGGATAATATTTTAGGAGACTTCTAAAGTTCTGAGCACATATAACTGAAAGAATTATATTGTCATTAAGGGATAATAGAGAAGGAGATGTGCTTTGAGTAAAATGACCAACCACTTTTTTCTCCCTCACTTTTTGTAGTCCCTTCACTTCCCAAAATGCTGGCAGTTACTTCAATACTCTGTAAGCAAAAGAATAGAGGAGTTATTTCTCTGGAAACTCTACTAACCCACGAGAAAAAGACCAAAAGATTCTGGCATCAAGTGTTCCCTAATGAAACTTACAGAAGGAACCACCCATCCACATACAACTTCCTGGAAAACTTTCTTAAATATTAGCAGACATTAAATAATAACATTCTTAAATATCAGCAGATTGTAACCAATATCTGGGCATCTAAAGAACTAACATGAGAAAGTGAGACAGAAATAATTGAAGACAAGGTAAGTAGAAGCACTTGAGGAAACAGATTTTATACAAGTAGAAAATATTCTGAAATAAAAAAAGCTTTAATTAATATTTCCAAAGAGATAAAAGACATTGCACTTCTGAAATAGTAAATATATATTTAAAAAGAACTTTCAGAGAGAAAAAAGTGCTCTTGAAAATTAAAAATAGAACAGCAGAAGTTAAAAATCAAAGAAGGGTAAAAGATAAGGCTAAGAATATTTGTTTAAAATTAGAGAAAAATGACAGAAAGTAGGATAAAAAAATAAGCAAACGAGACAGTCAATCCAAGGGATCCATATCCAAATAATTGTTGTTCCAGAGAAAAAGACAACAAAGGGGAAAAAAATCATCCAAAAAACTATGTCAAGAAAATATTCATAAACGGATGACATGAGCTTCCAGATAGAAAGAACTTACTGACTGTCCACCATAACGAATGTTACTAAATACACAACAAGGCAAACTACCATGAAATCCAGGATATGTAAAGCAAAAGGAAACTCACAAACTTTTAGAAAGAATAACAAGCAATTAAAATGACTGAATCTTTAGCAGCTCTGGAAATTAAAAGAAAGCAGAATGAACAATAATGTCAAAATTGTGAAAGAAAGTGACTTCTCAAACCATGAATTTTATACCAAAATATTACTCTGATCAATAAAGACACTCTTATACATCAATACACTCAAACACCATTCTCTCTCATGTATTGTTTTCTCAGAAAACTCTTAGAGCATGTGCTTCAACAAAATGAGGTCCTAAATGACAGAGAAAGTCAGAGTCTGAAAACAGAGAATCAACACGAGATGGGAAAAGGTAACATCTATGCACCAGGCACATAGGCAACCTGTCCAGAGTGGAAGAAGTTAGAAGCCACTAAGAGAGAAAGATGACACAAATAATATTCCTGGTGCTGTCAACATACTAAACATATGGGAGGAAAATTTCATCAACTGGAGATAAACTTGGAATGGAAATAGTGATAATTACAAACAAAACACAAAAAAACCTTACACAGAAGGAAATAAAAAAAGAATACACACAGATATATATGGCTCAGATATGCATAGCATTTACATAGCCATAATAATGTAAACATTATATAATGATCTGACTCAAAATATTATAAAATTTGAGAATAAAGGGATAGGAAGAATCAGGATTTTTGTGTGGGAGAAAAAGATAAGAAAGAGAGTACTAAATACCTTTTTCCAAAGGTAATTGAAGAGGTTGTACCTAGAACTGAAAATAATATATATATTTATTGAAAAATAAAAATATATACATGTTGTTTAGAATACGAGGTAATAGAGTTAAACTTTATTGATTCTAAGAGAAGGAAATGGGAAAGTGAATTAGAGTAGCCTAATGAACTTAAACTATTTGATGTTTTAAACTACATATACTATCTATCACTAAAATAAATAAAAATTGGAAAGAGACATAGAAATGGAAAGCTTCTAGCAGATACAATGATGTTGGATCTTAAAGGACAGGAAAAATGAGAACTGAGAAATGGAAGAAGGACATGCTAGAAGAGAGGCACCAATCCAGTTGCTGAAATGCTGTTCTAAGTACTTTGCTATTATCCAGTCTTATAGGGTTTATAGGTTTTATTTATTTTTATTTTTTTGTATTTTTCTGAAGTTGGAAACGGGGAGGCAGTCAGACAGACTCCCGCATGCACCCAACCGGGATCCACCTGGCATGCCCACCAGGGGACGATGCTCTGCCCATCTGGGGTATTGCCTTGTTGCAACCAGAGCCATTCTAGTGCCTGAGGCAGAGGCCACAGAGCCATCCTCAGCGCCCAGGCCAACTTTACTCCAATGGAGCCTCGGCTGCAGGAGGAGAAGAGAGAGACAGAGAGGAAGGAGAGGGGGAGGGGTAGAGAAGCAGATGGGCGCTTCTCCTGTGTGCCCTGGCCAGGAATCAAACCCAGGACTCCTGCACGCCAGGCCGACGCTCTACCACTGAGCCAACCGGCCAGGGCCTATAGGTTTTATTTTTCAGTGATCCTTATTCTTCTCAGTTTTAGTCTTTTCACTGACACAGATTTTTTGCTATCCCACCTGTCAAATCACTTAACAACGTAACTTTACCACTAGAAGTTATCTCTATATACCACCTAATGGGAATCAAGAATGTGTTCTAATGCCCCCATTTAAAAACTCCCTCATTAAACTCCTCATTGAATATGCCCTGAAATTGCACTTAATGTGTTACTAATTGCTGGGTTAAACTAATAGTGAAGATTAATGTAATATAAACTCATTTTATGACCATTCCAACTTAAGCAAACCACAAACTCAAATCTTGAAAGGGCAAAATAGCTCCAGTATTACAGAAACTAGAACTGGTATAATATGTGTGTTTAATATATATTTATTTTAAAACACTCTAGGAAATTGAGAGAAACAGCATTATTTCAACAGAGAAATTAAAAAATTAAAGGTAATTTACTTCAGTTTTTAAAAATTGCATGTTCTTATTTCTCAAAATACTTTCATAAACTCTTGCTGGATTCTAAGGAAGGTCCTCTAAGATAGAGTATGCAAGATACACACTATTCTGCTCACAAAGGTTGCCACCCCGGCCTGAGGCTGTAGGCTGAACCTTGGAATCAGAACAAGAACCACTGCTCTGACTTATGGCCCAAAGTTAATCCTCTAGTTAAAAAATAGCCCTTTCTCCAAATATCCAACCAAAGGGTTTTGTTTTCTTTTTATTCCCTAAAGTATATTATAAGCTCAGAAAACAAGAAGATAAAATACTTGTGGACGACACCTATTTTATTTTATAAAAAACAATTATAATATTAATAGTGATATAAATATTTAGTAAAATCAACAGAAATTAGAAATTGATAAATGTGTCATATCCAGTTATTCTATTCTGAGTTCTATTCAAGAAGATATATATATATAGTGGGCTCAATATTTTATTCCATGTATTTCATAAAGTCATGAGAGTTTAAATACATCCAAAACTAAATATTCTTCAGTTTTATAACTATTGAGTCTCAGAATGACTTATTTGTTTACTGTATAATAAATCTTTATATTTAGAACTGTACTACTTTAAAGAAACTTAGAATTATGTGTGAAGATAGAAAACTACCCAAAAAAGCATGTAAGCTACTGATTTAAGTTTCGGGAAAACTATAATTCATTGCAACATTCTTTAACTCAAAATGGTTTAATACTTGTGGTCTTAGCATATGTTTTCTGAAATCAGTAAAGTGAAAGAATAAGAAAGACAGATTGATATGATAAAATATTTTAAAAGTAAAAGCATTGATCTTTTTAGCAATTAATAGCCTACATTTCAATTTATGATATCAGATTGTACTTTTTACAAAAAAAAACAACCTCAAACTCTAAATACATAAATGTAAAGGACACTAAAGAATTAAACTATAATTTAAAATAAAATGTTTTAAGAATATATTTAAAGTATGTTTGAGGGGCTTGAGAAATAATACTGCTAATTTTCTATAATTGGAATTGTTCTTATACACACACATACTATGCATCTTTGATAAACCTTTATATGATCATTACATAATAAAAATTGTGAAGAACAGAATAATAATATCAAAGAGAGAGAATTCACAGAAAATACTGATTACATTTGATATGATTCAAAACTGGCTTTGAGTGAGTATCTGCTTAGAGAAATGCTTGGAGAAAGAATGTCCTTGGGAACAATCATAAACAAAAAACTCTATCGAATGGATTTACAAAGAAATAAATATATACATAGCCTATAAAGGCAATGTCTTGAGCATTATGCTGGCAATTTTCCAGGAGCCCTGGGAACATGCCTAATTTCCATCTAAATTTGCACACATCTTTATTGCAATCTCATACCCTGTGAAGATTTACTCACTCTCATGTCCTTTGGCACAGGGGAAGAAATGAGTTGTTTCTCTCTCTCTCTCTCTCTCTCTCTCTCTCTCTCTCTCTCTCATTCTCTTTTTCTCTCTGTCTCTCTGAATAGTCAAATCAGTGATGTTCGTTGCAAGGCCATCAAGAATCTAACTTGCATTCCTTGAGACCAATGGAAAATACACAGTCACTGCTTTAATTGTGGAAATTACCCCCCAATAAGTTCCACATTGCAAACTGAGTTGTATAAATGAATCACTGAATGAGGCTACACCCCACTGTAGCCCTCTCTGTAACTCATCTCACCTTTGCATAGAAATCACATATTATCAAATAATTTTGTTTAAATATTGCTAAAGTTGATATCCCTTGCAAAGGAACACTTCTTGCATGTTCTTTTCAAAGCTTATTCCTCTCAGATACTCCTACTTTCTCCCTTTCTACCACCCCCTTTTTCTAAAAGTGAAAACATCCTACGAAACCCTCCCTGGACAAACCCCCAGACTCACTGCCCTCTACCCTAACATTTCCTGCCAAGCTTTTAAAAGAAAAAAATTGTTTAGGGCTTCTTTCTTTACTTCTTTGTCTCCTCTCACCCTCTTGTACTCCATTCCTTCCCACAAAGTATGAAAATGACTTACTGAAAAGTCACTGAAATGCTATGAGTCATTGAATCCAAATGTGTCATTCCACTTTTATCAATGATGATGGTGGTGGTGATGATGATGATGATAACGATAATATTGCAGCTGATTTCACCAAGCATGAACTACTATATACACTTGGTGCTGCCCTAAGCATTTTGCATGTGTTTGCACGTTCATGCTCACAACAACCTTTTCTTTAACAACAGTTTTAGACAACAACTCAAAGAAATTGCAGCTACAGGAAAAGAACCAATTGTCCCCAGGTTGCCCAATTAATAAACATCTGGACACTTTGCAAGATATTCTGTGATTTTCTTTTCCGTAAATAACCCACCATTTCTTCTTTGATGCACTTTTTTCTCTTGCCTGGTTGTACCTGGCTTTCCTCCTGGCTCTAGGAGATGCTGCTTTGTTCTCCTCCTGTTAATTCCCTTCTTCCGTGCATCCTTCTCATGTAGACTCTTCCTCTCTGTGGTATTAGCTTTCCATATCATTTCAATCAGCTACCCTTAAGGATGAGTTTCAGGTTTGGGCTTCAGGCCAAGACTTACCTCCTGTCTGCAGCATGTGTGGGAGCGGGGCCTCCCTTTCTCTCCCTCCCTGTCTACAGATCTCTTGCTTTTTCTCACCCTTCCCATCTACCCAGTCTGGCAAAAGCATAAAATTTCCTTTTATATTATTTTTTAAATTATCCTCCCTTTTCACTTCCAGTTGTCCAAATGAAGAATCTCATTACATCTGCCTGATTAATTACAATTCCTTTATTGTACGAGAAAATTTTTAATCCAAGAATTTTAGAGTCAGAAAGTTCTAAATTTGAACTATACCATGGGGACTGTCTGTTCTTAAACAAATTACTTTTCTGTTCTCAGCTTTCCCTTTAGTAAAGTGGAAATTATACAGTGTTATTGTGTAGATTAAATGAAATCATAGATGGAGCTAATAACATAATAATGATTCAGGGGAAGAAAGCATGTATTGTATGATTAATCTCATTTTTTCACCTCAGACACGCCCCCAATGTTCTTGTCATAAAGCTATGTAAAAACTTTGTATGTTTTCCTTTCAGACTTAGATCCCTTGAGATTTTATGATTTTACCCCAAGCCTTCTTTCCCAGGTCTACTTTCCATTATACCACCTCCCTCGCCTCCATCACACAAACCATACCCTAAATCCCTACAGTTCATCGACATGACTTTACTTACTCTCACTTATAGTGAGAGTATAGGGAGCCATATTGGCCTTTTCTCAAATCATTTTCTCCCTTCAATAGTTCTCTCAATATGTGTTGACCCTGATATTCACAAAATCAACCTGTCCTTTAGAACAGATATAAAATTTTAATCAATCAAAATTATTGTTTTCTGAAATCATTCAGTTAAGTTTAAATTCTCCCTCTTCTGTGTCTCATATTATTTATTTATTGAGATAAATACCATTTGCTGAAATCTGTCCTTCCTTAATACTACTTAGCTAGGTATCTGTCTCTCCACGGAGAGGACACAGGTGTTGATCCTCTATCTGTCTTCTCACTTTAACAATCCAGCACTTTGCAAAGAATAAGTTCTAAATAAATATTACTGAAATTAAAATGAAATAAATATTTTCAGGCTTAATATCCTAGATAAATAATGACAGAGAGTACATTTCAATTTTATTAACATTAGAATCTCCTCTAAAAAGACCTTGGTCTCTGTGGAAGAAATACTTGCTGTGCTTCTTGGAATGAGGCACTATAAGAGGAGTGTGAGACCCACATGGGGCATATTTGGGAAAATAAAAACAGATGATCTATAAACTGCTTTCTGTGGGGGTTGGTTCAGTTCATCGCAGGTTTTCTGAGTGATTGGGGCATGTGGATGAAAAAAGAGCTAAATTTTTTATGAGAAGAGAATACATTGGAGAGAAAGAAGTTTGATGCTAAAGGTGATAAGGAAGTTCTCTTTCTGAGAATTTTTTTTTCTGGGCATTTTTTTTTACATGTTGCCTGGTGTTGGAAAGAATTTTTTCAACCTCCCAGTGAAATTGTTGGTGAAATTTCATATTGCCTCCAAAGCACTGTAGAATTCAGACTTGTTTGGAAGGGTTATGGCAATGAACTGAGGCCTCTTTCCAAATAGGCACAGAACAAGAACTGGTTAGGTCAACCATATCTGAATTATATTTATATAACATTCTGTAAATATCCCCTGTTTCCAGGAGATGAAGCATAATAATTTAGTGTAATGGTGTCCATTTTATGGTCCCTTTATTACTTCATGCCTCAAATCCTGTATTGCCTTGAGCAAGCATCAGAAGATTTTAATCAAACATTGATAGAGAGCCAGCAAAATATAGTATTAAGTAAAAAATAATAATATCTATTTTTACCAATAATAGCTTCTACTGACAATATGCCAAATATGGTTCTCAGCTTATTATCACATTAATTCCTAGCTACAACTCAATATTACTGGTATTCCAATATTTATAATCTTAGAAACTTAAAGAGGTTGAGTAACTTACCCAGAGTCCCATAACAAGAGGTTAAGTCTGTTTCTATTGATATTTACTTTAATGCAGATATCCTCAACCACTGTATTTACTGCTATTAAGGAGTGCAAAGGCATATAATATATAAACTCTAATACCTAAATGCTTACAATTTATTTAGACATATTAAGCAAATATTCCTTAAAAAATAACCCAAAATGGTTGGGATTTGAGTTTCTAATTTTATTTTCAAAAATAAAAAATAGACACTTAACACAAACATTCTGATTGCCTCAAAGTTAAAATTAGCAAGTATTATTAACCCTGTAGAGTGGGCCAGACCATCATTAAACAAGAGGAATGCCAGATTGACCCCTGTGCTGAATAGCACTAAGTAGGCCCAATAAATAGGTAGGTTGCTTTGGTGAACCAGGTACATATATGCAGTACAAAATGTACTCATAAGTATTTCTAAAGAACATTCTTTGGGTCTTTAAAAAATGTCTACCTTATTTTCTTGGCCTTCTTCTAATAGTCTTTTAATAAATATCTAGACTAAGAATACATTTACTCCAAATGCCCACAAGTAAATATAGCATAATACAATTTTTAATTTCTTCCATTGTCCTGGGTTAAATGACTATTATATTTTCAGAATTTCATTTCAAAGTAGTTCTCTATTATAAGCCAGTAAATTTTTGTGTTAGTACATTATGAATTTTCTAAGACAAACATCATAAGTGTGGGGTTTTTTCCCCATGAAGTAACATAGAGTTTATTCTTGGGAATCATTTCAATGAGAGGAAATCCCTAGAAATATGCAGTAGTGAAGTTAAAATTGATGTTGTTCAAACAAGAGAAAACCAGAAATTTTGTTTGGGAATTAGAATAAGAACTGCTCTCAGGACAGAGACTTATAAATTGTATAAATAAAAATTTATATAAATAAAGATCATATTTCTATGACAACACCCAGGAACTTCAAAGTTAATGTACTTATTATTTCTTCAGAAATAATACAAAGGCCAAATAATCTGAGAGAAAAGACTATTAATTTATATTAATTTTAGAACAGATAATGCCCCTTATACAGTCAGTACGGGCTTTACTTTCATGAGGGGATTTAAATGTATGTAATAAACAAAAGTGAATTTACATTTTTTGTAAGTTTACACTTTATTCCATAAGTAAATATGGTTTTCACCTGAAGGAAACAAATGTACTAGAATATAATATTGGAGTATGCAATCTTTTAAATAAGAAGTTATAGTGGTTTATATTGTTTCTAATATGTTAATATGTATCTAATCACATTATTTGATAGTTGTTTTGGTTTTTTTTTTTTTTAACTTCCCTTCTATGTACCCAACAGACCAGAACACTTTCTTGGAGATTAAGATACAAATGACTTAATTATATCTCATACTCTGTGTGATAAAATCACGTATATAAAATCTATGCAGTACAAGATGGTTATCCTGAATACTCCATTGCTTTATTTTTTTATAAAAGGAACAGTAAAGTGACATTTTGAGTTATTCTACCAAAATTTACTTTTTGTACTTAATTTTAATCTAATTACTAAAAAATGTACACTTTTATATGAAAGCCATGCATATTCTATGGGAATATGTATATATGTATATTTATATATCTTATATATGAGAATATTTTTATAATATTTTTATGGGCATAAAAAATGCAATAAGAAAGTTTATGTGGATATGAAGAATTGGAAACAAATGATTTTCTTCATTAACATAAAAACTTTCCTTATTTATTTGAAATAAAGAATTATATGTTTTATAATGGTAAAATTTTACTGCAGTCTGCTTCTGATAAAAAGTTTAGGCTTTTGTCTCAGTTTCTTGCCCCACTTTTATCATCATACCCTCTCCATTTATTTCCTACTCCAAATCTGCACCAACCTTAAATTAAAACTTTGAGCCTGCCTGACCTGTGGTGGCACAATGGATAAAGCGTCGATCTGGAAATGCTGAGGTCGCCGGATCGATACCCTGGGCTTGCCTGGTCAAGGCACATATGGGAGTTGATGCTTCTAGCTCCTCCCCCCTTCTCTCTCTCTTTCTCTCTCTCCTCCCTCTCCCTCTATGTCTCTCTCCTCTCTAAAAATGAATTATAAAAAAAAAAAACAACTTTGAGCCAACCACATCAACTATTGTTCTTGATAAGGTACTTTGTGCCCACAGTGTTATCATAACTAATTAATATAACTATAAATGATTACTGATTCAGTTATTAATCCTACGAATAAATGCACACCTACTATGTATCAGACTCTGGTCTGGGGTTTTGCCCTCATGCATTCTGATATCTAATTGGCAATTGTTTCTTTTGAGTTGGTAAAAATAAGCTAGTCAAACCTGAATCCTCATTCTCAGTAACCAGTCCAATCTTAAGTATATCAACATAAAGTAGATTTCAAGCTTTTCAAAGTCATTTGAAGGGTTTCCCTTTGTTATGAAAATATATGAGAAAGGTTTAAGAAAAAAATATTTTTCTTTGGGTAGCTTAGAGATAACAGCTAGTTGGTATGGTAATAGAATGATTAGCAGCAGCTCATTAATTGAGTGCCCCTGGGAGAACCTGATTCCAGTTACTGAAGACTGGGAGCTCGAGAAACTTGGCAATGGAGAACGAGGTGGCTGGGCCAAAGCTCATAGACAGAAAGCCATGTTAACCCCAATGGAGATGTCTCCACAAAGTGCAAGTTTGTGTTGGTGGTTCTAGCTCTATGAGAAGGCCTCAGGGATTCAGGGAGAACTGATTCTAATTAAGAGTGGAGAAAGAACCAAAAACTCTTCATTTCCCTGCCCCTGTGGTATGAAGTTTTTACTTGGGAAACAATGACTGAGGCTATGTACGCTTGTGAAATGTGACGGCTATAGCTCTGGGCCCCAGCATGAGGCACCAATATGAGTTGGGCAGGGACCATAACAAATGGGACTAACCAAATGGCAGGTAGACCTTAGACTTTCCACTTTTCTCAACATCAAACTTTGGGAATCAGGACATTTAAACCACATCACTTTCTTATTAGCCCAGTCTCTGGGGATCTTGAACATTTCAGGAAGTAGGAGGAGACTTCTCTCCACAGTAGACTTCCTGCTAATAAACAAGTGTGGGTGGAATATTATACTAAAATAAGAAAATTATTGCCAGACTTGTACTCTGTGATATTGGAAAAGTATATTCAGGTTAAATTAAATTAATATCTGATTAGTATGTCATTAGTTTGGCATTTGTTATATTTGTCCATTACATTCAGGATAAGAAAAGTGAAAACAACAACAAAATATGCTTAAACTCTGAATTTTCAAGGGAACATTCCATTTTAAGTGGAAGGTTTGTAACAACTCTTCTTCAACCCTATAAATATAAGCTAAGACAAGAAAAAATGTGCTGCTTCTAGGCTCAACTCAACTTTCTGGTGCATTTTACAGCTACTCCCCACTGTGCTGTCTTCAGAGGCAATAAAGGAGAACTGTTTACTACCAAACTTTTCCCAATCTCCATCTTCTTATTTCCTTGGGAAGATTTTGATAGTGTCTTAACTGAAATAAATCTTATATGGAATATCTAAGCTCTATCGGGAAGCTAAAACAAACTACACCACTTCTGATCAGTGAACTAAATAACTTGCCTCTGAGGACCTCTTAGTGTCAGACAGGTAAGAGCATCTAAGATTAACCTAGCCTTCATGACCCTGCAACATCAGAGCCCTTCCCACCTGAGCCACATTCCACTTCATTCTCCTGTGTGTCTGTTACTTTAGATGCTTTGGTCTTTTTTCAGGCCCTTGTATGCATCATGCTGCCTTATGCCACAGCAATTCTCTCCACTTCATCACCTCTGCAAAAAAGCTTCTTTCACCTTTTCATTAGTTAACTCATTCATCTTTCAGATCTCCACCAAATTATAATTTCTCAGACCAATACCCCATGTTACACATTTTCAAGGTGGGACAAGATCCTGGCACTGTCCCTATTTCGCACAGTGACTTTAATTTAATGCCTGCCCCTACCCAGAGATGGTGTTCCAAAAGAGCTGCTAGCATCCTTGTCCCTTGTGCTTTGGTGTATACCTATGCCTAATGCAATGAAGATACTGAATTCATATTTACTCAATGACTGAATGAATGTAGAGGAGGTAAAGATCTCAGTAACCTGTAATAACTATGTCAATTGTAACAAAATCTAATGTAAAATTTCCAACACTTCCATCTATAAAGCTAACTGTAAGGACAGAAGAGCACAGTAGAGGCGGCCTGAGAAGCAGCAGGAGCCAGACCAAGGAAGGCCTTACGGGGCAGAGCACGGCTACTGTGTTTCCTCTAAGGCGAGTAAATAAAGGAGACTGGATAAAACCTATGTGTTAAAATAAACCGAAGTGTGGAAATTATAAAATGGCTCTAGTTTATATTCAACTCTATTTTAATATTAGTACTAAGAATTAACATTCATGAAAAATAGAATGGGCTCTCTTATCCTGACCAAATTATTTTTTAATTCATAACATTAATAAAATAAAACTGTACATTCTTTAATTCCTGTCAATTTTATTCATGGAAAAAGAAACAACTAAGACAGAAGACAAAAAATGCAAGTAAAATGAGATTTCAAGACCTCATAAATCCCATTTACTTTTCATTTTGTCATATTTCAATGCCATCATTCCTTCATGGCTCACCAGAACTTAGGAGGAAAGACTCCAAATAACAGACTTTTACTACAGTTAGCATGTTTTAAATAATAATAATAATATATAATATAATATTTATAATATTTGGTTAAAATTATAGTGTATACTTATAACACATAAGCATATATTAAGTATATATGTACATATACAATAATAATAAATACTCAATAATATTTATAATAAATATTACAAAGAGATATTAACATAATATTTTAAACATTATATCACCATCATTGTGAATATATGTCATTAAAAACTGAGCATGATTCGCTTCTAACTATTTGTATAGTCCTGTAGCCTTCGCTGTTACAAAATGAAGGCAGTAAGAATTTTAGGGCAGCAGTGGATAATACATCAGACTAGGAAGCGGAGGACTCAGGTTCAAAACCCCGAGGTCGCCAGCTTGAGCGCGGGCTCATCTGATTTGAGCAAGGCAACCAGCTGGAGCCCAAGGTCACTGGCTTGAGCAAGGGGTCACTCAGTCTGCTGTAGCCCCTCCATAAAGGCACATATGAGAAAGCAATCAATGAACAACTAAGGTGCCGTAACGAAGAGTTGATGCTTCTCATCTCTCTCCCTTCCTGTCTGTCTGTCCCTATCTGTCCCTCTCTCTGTTTCTCTTTCTGTCTCTCTCAAAAAAAAAGAAAAGAAAAAAGAAAAGAAAGAACTTTAAGGCATATATTCTATCTTCATTTAAGAGAGTTTACAAAGTAAGATATTGTTAAATGCTTGACCAGTGGTGACTCAGTGAATAAAGCCTCCACCCGGAACGCTGAGGTTGCCGGTTAGAAACCCCGAGGTCACTGTCTCAGAGCACAAGCTCATCAGTGTGGGGTCTCTGGCTTGAATATGGGGATTGGCCACACAACCCCAAAGCTCCCCAGCTTGAGTTCAAAGGTAGCCAGCATGAAAAGTCCAAGGCCACTGGCTTGAGCAAGGGGACACAAGGCACACCTGAGTCAAAGTGTGTACAAGAAGCTCAGTGAAAGCAACTATGAGCTGATGCTTCTCACTCTGTCTCTCCCTTCCTGTCTCTCTCACTTTCTCTCTCAAAATTAAAAAATAAAAAGATATCTTTTAATTTAGGTTTTGAAAAGCTTTAAATTATTTTAAGTGTTAAGTAGTTTCTATTTGTTTTCCCAGTTGAAAATAACTAGAACAATTTGACAAAAGTGCACCTCAATATTCAATACTTAAAATAAAGCTCTTCCCTATATTTAAACAGTGTATAGATCCTGCAGATTTGTATGGGAGAAAATATGTACACACACACACACACACACACACACACACACACACACCTTCCTAAAAATGTTTTCATTGCTCCCCAGAAGTCACCAAGTAGCAAACCTAAATTAGACAACTCACCCAGCTCACTAGTCAATTTAGAAAGAAAAGCAGGTCTTCAGAGTGAAGTAAGTGGACAGATTGAAGAATGAGGAGGGGGGTAATGTTTTCTGGAAGTAGCTCTTAGAAATCCTGTTCACAGCCTGGAACTGCATAAATTTTCTCTGCATATGTTATTGCTACCTTGGGGGCCATGATAGCATATGCATTTTGAGTTTTTCAAAAAATAGATATATGTATCTGACTATGAGTGTTTAATGCATAAATATTATCATGACTTTTCTTTCATGGGACTCTGTAGTCCCTTCAGACTGCAATATAGTCACAACAGAAAATAAACAGTAATCTATTGAGAATGCATATATTTTTGAGAAAACACAAGGTGAGGTTGAAAGGGGCTGAATATTATTGCCCAATTTAGAATATCTCAGAAGTGAAAAATGGTGAAGCAAAATAAACTCAGCAAGACAACACAGACATTTGGTGGCAACACTGGCTCCAGCAGAAGACTCAATATGAATATATAAACTGGGACACAGAATCTCAACAATGCAAAAGAATCACACTTATGCACAAGTGTAACAGCTAGAAAAGTTTAAAAGCAAACTAACATGCTGCTAAAATGCATTAGGTAATATGATTAGAGAGAAATCTAACCTCTGGTCAGGTGACTTTAATAAAACCAGTAAGTGTAGTTTCTGGAACACCTGTAGGTTATTATTGCAAAAAGAATGTTATTATTCGAATATAAATTCAGTCCTTGATGTATGTTGTTTTTTATAAAAAATAGATGTTCAGTGTACTTAGTCTTACTCTTCTTTGTATACATGATAGAACAGGATGATAAAAGCCAATGATGGTAATCTATTTGGTTTCCCAGTAAGTTCCCTCAAACACAGACTGACAAATCTAATATGAATCCACAGAAATTCAGTTACTTCTAAGCTTCAGTACTCTGGAATACATAAAATAAATATATGATCAATGAAATGAAATATGACAAAACGTTTCATATTGATGTTTTCTTCTTTCAAAAAATGCCTTCCTGGTTAATGCCCCAAGTCACTTTTTCCATACATTTTCTTTTTCACAATGTATAGATTTCCTAGTTCTGATCTCGAGTTCAGGGAGCCTGGGGAGAAGTTGGAGATTTCTTCAAACCAGGGCTGTTCCTCAGCCTTTCACATGAGAAAATTGTTAGGAGCATTAAAGTATTTCTGACTATGCTGCATTCCTTTGTTCAGAGTGAGTTTTGGGAACACATCCTTTTCTCATTATATTTCCATAAAATATATTTGATCTATTCTATTCTTAGAATACCTCTGATGTGGTCTGTGAGTGGAGCACAGTATAAAAATATTTCTTTTTTATATGAGACAAAATGTTTCCATTTCTTAGACACATAAAAAAATCACTATATAGCACTCTAAGAAAGTAAAACTTGTCGGATTCATAGTGCTCAAAACAGACCACAAAGGCCCCCTCTTCCTCTATTGTAGTTCAGAACCTCACCCAAGGCACGGAGATTTCTGCAGAACAAAAGGAAGTCAGAAAGAAAAGGGGGAGTCAGGAGGGCAGGCGAGATCCTGGATAAGCAGTCCGAGAAAGCAACTGTGTATCTAGAAGAAACAAACAACATTAACCCTCTTCCCCTAAGACTAAATGAGTTTGACTCAATTACTATTGGGAACTAAAACTTTGTCAAAGATTTTAAAACTTTAATGTGAATAGTTAAGGTTTCCAACTCGTGGTAAATACTTAAAATATTTGCTTGGTTAATTCAATTTAGAAACCACTGGAAGCCAAACAAGTATTTTCTTGAAGCTTTCTCCCACAGGTCCAGGATACATTGCACCGGGCCACACATTGACAACTGGCCTAGTGAGGCTTGTTGGTCATTCCAGGAGCAAGCAATTTCTTTCAAAAATATTTTCTGCAGAATACTTGTCTTGGTATTCTCCTCTAAAGAGACAATTACCTAAATCTAGTTTGTAAGGGTCCAATTAAAACTAACAGTGAATCCTGAAGGATTGCCTCCCACAAACTCACTTCAAAACCAAAAACACAAAAGAAATCTATCATTGATTCTCTTTAATTACTCATGTGACTATCTATATATTGTTTTATGCCAAATACAAGTTCTATGAGGGCAAGAATTTGGTCTCTCTTACCACAATATCCAGCATGCTTAGAAATTACTGCATAATATATAGTAATTAATATATATTAGCCAAAAGTAAGAATAAATGAATGAGTTGGGACATTGGACCTCCTTCTCTATTCTTTTTATTGATAAAAGTAAAATATAGAAGGTGACAATAATTGGCCCAGTTAAACTGAAAATTTGCTGATAATTCAAGAAGACCTTATCCTTCCCAGATGAAATAATTGACTATATATTTAGAAAACTGTTTCTCCTTGCAAAAGTTACTATTACAGTTATAGACATGTCTAAATTCTTTTTTGTAAAAGAGGAATACAATGCTTCAAATATTTCTGTAAAATGAAATAGTGCTATAGTTATAAGTTTCCACATAGCTTCCATAATATCATAGATTTAACACCTATACCATTAGTATCACTCGTATTGATATTGGCTCAAAATAAGTAGACATACGCAGAATTACTCTGCTAGAATAGGATTTATACAAAATCATGTATTAAAAACAACAAGGTTAGGCCCTGGCCGGTTGGCTCAGCAGTAGAGCGTCGGCCTGGCGTGTGGGGGACCCGGGTTCTATTCCTGGCCAGGGCACACAGGAGAAGCGTCCATTTGCTTCTCCACTCCCACCCCCTCCTTCCTCTCTGTCTCTCTCTTCCCCTCCCGCAGCCAAGGCTCCATTGGAGCAAAGATGGCCCGGGCTCTGGGGATGGCTCTTTGGCCTCTGCCCCAGGCGCTAGAGTGGCTCTGGTCGCGACAGAGCGACGCCCCAGAGGGGCAGAGCATCGCCCCTGGTGGGCAGAGCGTCGCCCCTGGTGGGCATGCCGGGTGGATCCCAATCAGGCGCATGCAGGAGTCTGTCTGACTGTCTCTCCCCGTTTCCAGCTTCAGAAAAATACAAAAAATAAAAAATAAATAAATAAATAAATAAAAACAACAAGGTTAATTGTTGGGCACAACAATCAAAAACTTTGTCAGTCACTCATCAAAAAAGAAGACCGAAATATAATAAAAATGGTAGCGTATTCTACACCTGATAAATGGTTAAGAAATATAGAAATACTACAGTAAATATTATGTTACCGTGAAAAAGACCTGAATGAAGTTTGCCTTAGAGCAGTGGTTCCCAATCCCCGGACCGCGGACCGGTACCAGTCCGTGGGCCATTTGGTGCCAGTCTGCAGAGAAAGAACAAATAACTTACATTATTTTTGTTTTATTTATATTTAAGTCTGAAAGATGTTTTATTTTTTTAAAAATGACCAGACTCCCTCTGTTACATCTAAGACTCACTCTTGATGCTTGTCTCGGTCACATGATACATTTATCCGTCCCACCCTCAAGGCCACTCCGTGAAAATATTTTCTGACATTAAACTGGTCCATGGCCCAAAAAAGATTGGGGACCACTGCCTTAGAGGGTTTCGCTTATGTGTTATTGTGAAGGGTTGAAAGGAGGGCTACATGAAATCAGACAGGAAGTTGTAAATTAAATGCGGAAGTTGCGTCTCAGAGCACATGAGGTGGGCAAAGTAGCAGGTAGATGTTTGAAATATGTGCATACAGGCATGTTATGAACCTCTAAGTGGCTCGGTTCTACTGCATACAGTTTTCCATATTTACCTTGTGTTTCTCACAGAAAAAAATTGTGCATAAGCAAGTGTGAAATTTGCATTATGCACATAGTTTTCTAATATATTAATCACATTGGAACAAATACATGATTTCAAAACTAGTGTAATAGCAGAACTCCTTTACTACCTTTTAACAGAATGAAAGAGAAATGGGAACACAAATTTTAACCCTTTCAACACAGAATCATCCTGTCACAATTGCATTTAACTCTTCCGCCCTAAATAAAATCTGTTTTATCTACATTTTAAACTTCTTAAGAGCAACAGATATTCAGTAGCATATCCAGGAGCCCATTCCCTAACTATTTTTAATATAATAGGATTCAATAACTATTGCTTGTTTAAAAGGACAGAAGAATTATTACATTATACCATTCCAATTATGTAGTCTTTGACTGCTAAGGTAGCAGGGATAAAGTGTAGAAATTACAGAATAAAGCAAAGGCATTGTAAGGTCATTGTGGTTTTAAATGGAGTTTGGCTCCTGAGACCTCAAAATTGATATGCATATATACGCATTTAATAAATTACACCACAGCTACACATCTAATTAAAAAAAGTGATGTGAAATTCCCACGACCCTACATAATACTGAAATTTACTAAATCTTAATTTGGAGGGTCTCTTGAAAGCTGACTGATGTAGCCCAGTATTCTTACTTCTCTGCTTGCTATACACTAAATGGTTGTGTATATACATTTTTAATTTTTCCATTAATCTGTGAGAGAGAGACAGAGAAAGAGAAAAAGGGAGAAAGAGAGAAGTATCAACTTGTTTTCCACTTAGTTGTTCCACATAGTCGTGCACTCACTGACTGCATCTTGTACGTGTCCTGACCAGGGACCTGACCAGCAACCTCAGTGCGCCAGTGTGACACTACACACTGAGCCACCCAACCAGGGAAAATGGCTGGATATATCTTGATCTACAGTTCCACATTGTGGTTATATAAAGACAGATCTGCACCAACCCTGGCCAGTACACAGTTGGTTAAAATATTGTCCCAATACACCAAGGTTTTTGGTTTGATCCCCTGATCCTTGACCAGGGCACATACAGGAATCAACCAATGAATGCATAGATAAGTGGAACAACAAATCAGTGTTTCTCTCTCTCTTTGCCTTTCTTTCTCTAAAATCAATCAATAAAAATAATAATAAAAACAGATCTACAGCAGTAGATTGCACAAAAATAACCATTTATTATATACCTCTAATATGCAAATCACTGTTCAAACTCATACCCAATATATTGTCTTAAAACCTGCTTATCTTTTTGTATAATCTATTTTAAATAGTGAATTTAGTTAAAACAAATCACACTGGTTGTTGGTATCTGTTGTCTGTATTTGTAGTTGTTTCTTAAACAAGAAATTTATTTTTCCTTTCCTCCGTAAGTTCTATGCAGGTCAGCTGGAATCTCTTTCCTGATCTA
Source organism: Saccopteryx bilineata (assembly GCF_036850765.1). Lineage (NCBI taxonomy): Eukaryota > Metazoa > Chordata > Mammalia > Chiroptera > Emballonuridae > Saccopteryx > Saccopteryx bilineata. The sequence goes on from NC_089494.1 coordinate 94,483,038, forward strand.
TCATCATCCTCACTCCCAGACTGAGATAACAGAGCTACCAGAATCTGAATTATCGCTGGTCACAATGACAAAGGAAAATCACGCACAGTCACTTAAAGTTTTTGCCCAGGAATAACACTCATCACTCTATTCATGTTTCATTGGTGATAGCAAGTCATATGGCCACACCCAGTTCCAAGCTGGTAAGAGAATTTGTTCCCCTGCCATAGGTTGAGAAAGTGAGAATGCCAAAAGATTTGTGAATAGTCATAGTACTCTCCAACATGTAATCTTCTCTGAAGTTCTTTGTATTTGTTAAATTTTATGGTTATAAGAAGGTACTTTGCATTTAATGTATGAGATTTTTGAAATTTGTCAGATTATTTTGGACACTTTTCTCATATAACATAGCTATTATAGAAATGGACCATATCTTATCCTTCAAAGATCAATTATTAATCACAGGAAAAATTTCAGGAGATTAAAATTTGTTATAAACTGTCCAACCAGGATTTTAATGGTTAAAGTGAAAAAAGGATTTCTTGTTTTGTTTTGAATGTTATTTAGACAACACAAAAACATCTGACCTGAATCTTTTCAATGGTAGTAGGAATTTTGTAAAATAAAAGAAAATAAATGTGCTTACAAACTTGGAAATTTTAGAAAAGTTTTATAATCATGAAATAGCTGAAGTCTGATATTAGCGGAAAAACATAATATGCTCTCCATTAATGTGCCCCTGTTCTCAATGTACAGACTCGCATCTCAGCCATGGACTTGCCATGCCCTGCTGTATTTGTCTTCTTCAGTTGCCACTCAGTTACTAACATAACTAAACTCAGCACCTCTCTCCAGCATGGCTTGGCTGTCACATGTAAAAGTGATCTGTTTTATTTAAACAGAATATTTTCTTACTGTTCTCTTTGTTATTATATATCATAGCAGAGAGCTTTGAGTTAATAAACCAGCATTTAACTACTGCCCACATGTCAAAATAGGTCATAGAACCTTCAAAAGAACATCAAATCAAAAGTTTGGTAACATCACCATAGCTTGTGCCATACATTTTAAAATGTGATCCTTCTGCATTTTGGTCCATTGCCAATATATTCTGTATTCTGTTAGTCTCATGTTATCCAGTATTGACCTTCTCTCTCCAACCTGACTAAAAATTTCTTTATCACAGAAATCAAGCTGTGCATTTTTTTGAGGGGGATCAACCACTATCTTTAATATAGTGCTGAGCACATGATAAGTCCTCTGAAACTATTTATTTCCTAGGGACACCTATGTAAAGCACTGAGAGGACAGAGAACTTTTATTTCTTCATTGAAAAAATAAATTTGAGCTGCTATCACAGAGCCTGGACTGTATAAAATTTGAATAAACAACAGAAAACTAACTCCGAACTGTAGAGCAGTAGTTCTCTTGGGGCATTTGACAATGTCTACACATAGTTTGGATTGTCACAATTGTGGTAGAGATGCTGCCATCATCTAGTGGGTAGAGGTGAAGAATGCTGCTAAACAATGCACAGGACAGCCTTACAACAAAGAACTAACCAGCCACAAATATCGATATTGTCAGTTGAGAATACAATGGCATATTGTCAATGGCATACAATGTAGGGAGTGCAGTCAGAGAGTAAAATACAATTTTAATACAAACTTACTAACAAAAGTGTTGTCTTTTCTTACTGTTCATAAAGGCCATGATATCAGTATCTATACTATTAAACTAAACAATGTAACACTGATAATTGTATTTCTGAAATCCCAATAACTACCAGGACTACTCCACAGTTTGAGATTTTAGGCAGGTTGGTCAAGACACAAATTCTTTTGCCAAGAATCTTAAATAGAAAAATAATGTCTGATAATTTCATATGTAAAAATAAATATATAATACAATAATAACATTATAAATTAATAAAAAATATCTAGCTTATGTACAGAATTTTTTTAAACTAGATAAAATAAATTACAACAAGGCAGAACTTTTGGAATTTTGCAGCCTAACCTTCTTGCCACTACCTCAAAGTTTGGTTTCAAATGCTGTGCTCCACAGTTTAATGCAAATTCATATTCAGGTAGGCTATTCCAGGGCTAGCCTGGAGTTAGGGAAGCTCCTGGGCACGACATAACTATATCTATCCCATGAGAAAAGTGTAAAATGGCAACACCTTATTTATATCTGTTATTGCAAAACTTCAATAAAATGTTAACTTCTTATGCCCATCAATCAGAGCTTTAAAAAATTATAGTAATAAAAATTTCAAAGCTATCCATCACATCCTCTTTGCTCTTAAGTTTAAGAAACCTATCTACTTTTGGGATGTGGTTTCTTTCTTTCATATATATATATATATATATATATATATATATATATATATGAAATAATAATATATATATTTTATATAATATATATATTTTCATGTCCTACCTTATCAAGAATAGAATTAGCAAATTCTTCATTTCTCTGCCTTTATATTTGTTAATTTGCTATCACATTTTAACCTGCCTTTTATTTTCTTTAGCTATATATCTCTTTCATGTCACTATTCTTAAGAACTAAACAGATGTTTTTCATATTTTAGTAATTTAATTATTTTACATTTCATTTAAAATGTTTGTGCATTGACTTGGCCGGCTGGCTCAGTGGTAGAGCATCGGCCTGGCGTGCAGGAGTCCCGGGTTCGATTCCCAGCCAGGGCACACAGGAGAAGCGCCCATCTGCTTCTCCACCCCTCCCCCTCTCCTTCCTCTCTGTCTCTCTCTTCCCCTCCCGCAGCCAAGACTCCATTGAAGCAAAGTTGGCCCGGGCGCTGAGGATGGCTCTATGGCCTCTGCCTCAGGTGCTAGAATGGCTCTGGTTGCAATAGAGCAACACCCCAGATGGGCAGAGCATCGCGCCCTGGTGGGCATGCCGGATGGATCCCGGTTGGGCGCATGCGGGAGTCTGTCTGACTGCCTCCCCATTTCCAACTTCAGATAAATAAAAATAAATATAAATAAATAAAATGTTTGTGCATTCATTCACTTAAATATTTAACATATAATTGTTAAAAATATATCGAATTCCTAGTTTACACTAAGAACTATGTATATGACCATTAACAAAATATATATTGCCTGTATCCTCACTATGCCTTACAGTCTTTGGAGAAATGATATTACAGTGTGATAATCTCTTTGAAAGCAGAAATGAGGTTCTGTAAGAATACATAGAGAAAGCAACTAAGCACTAAAGGGGTTAAGTCTCAGGTGTGAAATTGCCAGTGGTTTTGACATCTAAGCTCAAATGTAGAGAATTGGGTGAAATTACCCTACCAGGTAATGTAGAATAGTTATACCAAGTGGTAAAAACAGCATCCAAACAGTGACATACTCAGATGTGAATTTTCAAAATACCACTTTCTTTTCCATGTAGTAGTACAGGGGGCAGACTGTAAGCAGGGAGACTGGCCACGAGACTTGCATTAGCGCCTTCAAGAGATGATGTTAGCTTGCAATAGAGAGAGGCAGAGGCAATTTAAATGAGAGGAACATAATTATTTTTAGTTGGGGATAAGAGTGGGAAAGCTAAGGCTGATGCAAGGTCTCTGCCTTGGTCAATTAGTAGATGGTTGTATAGTTTCTTAAAGTGAAGAATAAGGAAGAAGCAGGAGCACAGAAGTCTGAGGTGCAGGAAGTGGAGGAAGAATAGGATGAGTTCAGTTTTAGCCAGATTCTATTTGAGGAGACATTCTCATGGAGGGCCCAGGGAACAGTTGGATCTATGAGTCTGAAACACAGGAGGAAACAAGTACAGTAGATAAATTCTGGAGATAAGATTGTTTTTCATAATGGAATGAACACATTGTGCATATATTAGGATAATTTTTCTTCCAATATAGATAAAAAAAGTAAAAGATTTCTAGTCCAGACCCTCATACACGTCTTGATATGTGTCGTTAAAGGCTTTGGACATTTTTCACTTATAATTTTCTTTAATTTTTTTTTTTTAATTCAGTGAGAGAAGGGGAGGTAGCAAGACAGACTCACACAAGTGCCTTCTGGGATCCAATGGCAAGCCCACACACTAGAGGGCAATGCTCTGCCCATCTGGGGTGTTGCTGCATTGCTCAGCAACTGAGATCTTAGCATCTGAGGCAGAGGCTATGGAGCCATCCTCAGCACCCAGGTCTAACTTTCTTCAATCAAGTCATGGATGCAGTAGGGGAAGAGAGAGAAGCTAGAAGGAGAGGGGTGGAAAAGCAGATGGTCACTTCTCTTGTGTACCCTGATCAGGAATCAAACCCAGGATGTCCACATGCCCGGCCAATGTGCTACCACTGAGCCAACTGGCCAAGGCCATATGCATTTCTTATTACCGTCTTTGTCAAAAATGTTGAGTCAAGATAATTTTATTAATCTCTTACCTTTGTGTAGTCCTTCTCAATTTACTCAAGTTTTCTCTCATACAGCTCTGGACAACATTTCAAGTTTGTAATCTGGCATTAGAGAAGCAGCCTAGGGCCAGGAAACCAGGATAGAACAACAGACCAGGAGTTCTAATGAGGTTGCTGCAAGTTTTCATTCTGGGGTCACAGCCAGTCTTCAGAACTAGAAGTCACAGAGTTAACCAAGCCAAGGCCTAAGCTCCAAGCCAACACTCAGAGCCAAAGCCATGGGCAAAGCCAAGAAGCAGTCACAGGATTAGCACATCACAACAAGCCCCAGAACTGCTGTTCAACCCATTGTCCTCCCTCAGGCCCGTGTCCTTTGGAGGCATTTTCTCTCCAGGGACTAACACTCTCAGGGGAACAGGACCACTGAGGCGTAAATGGGGCATCTGAGGATTTCCCTCGCCTTTATGGGAACTCCACTTTAAAGAACACAAGAAGAATCCACCTAAGGCATTTTAACTACTTTCTGCTCATTTCTTAAGAAAAATGAAGCCAATTTATAAAAATAATTTGTAAATTTATTAAAATTTCTGTTTAAATAACACATTAGATTACATTGAATTAAAATCAAGAGAAAAAATACATAATGATTCCAAAATCAATTGCATTTCTTTAAAAGAATCTTAAAAATAAAAAATTCCATATTCCATTTTGAATTTTCCTATGATATCTTATAGTAGGTCATCCCTCATTCACCTTCTTCTGAGGAAATTTAGTCATAAACTCTAGGTCTATTTCTTTACTCCTTTTCTGGTTTGATGTAGCCAAAAGATTCTAAATTTCACCTAAGTTTGAAACCTAATCTCTTACTAAACCTGAATTCTCAGGAATAAATTTAGCAAAATAGATCTGTCTTTTAAAATATAATTTTGAAGAGATAATACATTCACATGGCTCCACAATTTTAAAAGTAATTTCAAAAGTGCACAGTAAAACTTTTCATCTCCAGTTCATTTTCTTTGTTTAGTTGCACACTACCATCCACAAAGGTGGACATTGTCATTAATTTCTAGTTATCCATTTAGAGATTTGTTATGCACATATAAGCATTAATATATGAGAAATGTGTTCTCGTTTCTTTTCTTCTAAGCCAAAGATAGCATGATAAGCACAATGCTCTGAACCTGGCTTTTTTCATGTTAGTAATTGCAGAGATTTCTCAGTTATTTTTTGAGTTGCATAGTATTCTGTGGCATAAGTGTAATATAATTTATTTCTTCAGTCATCCAAATGTAGACAATTAACACAGACATTTAATTTCCAGTCTTTTACTGTTACAATGTAGCAATGAATAATCTGTTCATATTTCATTTCGCTTATATGCAAGTATATCTGTAGGAAACATTGCCAGAAGTGAAATTGATGAATTAGGAGATTTCTGCATTATAATTTTAATAGATATAGCTAACTAGCCTGCCATAGTTTTAAACTAATTTCTATTTACTCACAGCCTACCACCAGAGAGTTTTAATATACTTTTAGACTTTTGCCAAACTTTTAAGTGAAAACCACGGTCGTTGTAATTTTTCTCTTATTGTCGGTTTTTATTGAGCACCTTTTTATATTTTAATAGCCAAAAGTTTGTTTTCTGCCTGACCAGGTGGTGGCACGTTGGATAAAGTGTCAGCCTAGAGTACTGAGAATTCAGGTTTAAAATCCCGAGGTATCTGGCTTGAGAGTAGGCTCATCCAGCTTGAGAGCAGAGTCACCGGCTTGAGCGTGGGATCATCAAGGTAATCCCATGATGACCATCTTGAGCCCAAAAGTCTTAAAATAGTATCACATTAATTCTAAGAGACTTATAAAATATAAATAGATCTAATATATATTATAATATATATAAATCTAATATATATATATATATAAATCTAGTTGATGATGATTAAGATCTCAAATCAGTGGATAAAGGGGAACTATTCCATAAATGCTTGCTGGTGAAACAACTTGATCATCATCTAAAACAAAATGATGGATCCATGCTTCATACACTCCACGTATCAGGTACATCGAAAATGCATCAAAATTCTTTAAAAATTGAAAGAAAGAAAGAAAGGAAGGAGAGAAACTGGGAAAGAAAGAGGGAGGAAGGGAGGAAGAAGAGAATGGGGGAGAAGAAGGACTAAAGCACTAACAATGCCTTTGGTGAGTTCTTTTATAACCTTGTTATAAGGGCAACTTCTAACTATGAAGCATTTAAAAATAATCTTTACAATTCTAAAACCTTAAAAAGAAATATTTTTTGGATAATAAAATATTGGCTGATGTCAAACCTTCAGCAGACAGGTTTTTTTTTTTTTCTTTTGGAAAAAAAATTGAGTAACCTTTTTTTTCTAAGCAGAAAGATATATACCAGAATATCGGAAGACTATACACAATGCCGAAGGATGGGTTTGAAAGTGCCTGTGCTGGCCCTGGCTGGTTGGCTCAGCGGTAGAGCGTCGGCCTGGCGTGTGGGGGACCCGGGTTCGATTCCCGGCCAGGGCACATAGGAGAAGCACCCATTTGCTTCTCCACCCCCCCCCCTTCCTCTCTGTCTCTCTCTTCCCCTCCCGCAGCCAAGGCTCCATTGGAGCAAAGATGGCCGGGCTCTGGGGATGGCTCCTTGGCCTCTGCCCCAGGCGCTAGAATGGCTCTGGTCGCAGCAGAGCTACGCCCCAGAGGGGCAGAGCATCGCCCCCTGGTGGGCAGAGAGTCACCCCTGATGGGCGTGCTGGGTGGATCCCGGTCGGGCGCATGCGGGAGTCTGTCTGACTGTCTCTCCCTGTTTCCAGCTTCAGAAAAATACAAAACAAACAAACAAAAAAAAAAGAAAGTGTCTGTGCAATACGAAACAAACAAATGAAAAGTTCTGATTGGTCTTTCAAGTTAAGCATACTTAGCCCTTGTACATTTTTTAAAAAATTTGTATTACAGTGATTTATAGTCAGAAGGTAAAAGTTCAAGTTTCTTTCTCTTACAAACCATGTGACCTTGTGAAAATTGCTTAATCTTTCTGAAATTTAATTTTCTAATTAAAAAATAAAATTGATGGAATTATTCCTGTCAAGGTCACCAAGTTATTGTTTTGATCAAATAATAGAATTTTAAAAAAATTTTAAATCCATAAATTTCACAAATGTTTTGTTATTTATGTTATATATTTAAACACAACAAATGTATATCCATTTTAATATAAGGAAGTTAGATTAATCAACCATATGAAGATACTCTATTCAGCAGTGGTCCCCAACCCCCAGGCCACAGACCGGTACCAGTCCGTGGGCCATTTGGTACCGGTCCACAGAGAAAGAATAAATAACTTACATTATTTCTATTTTATTTATATTTAAGACTGAACGATGTTTTATTTTTAAAAAATGACCAGATTCCCTCTGTTACATCCGTCTAAGACTCACTCTTGACGCTTGTCTCGTAAGTTCGACAATTATATTTTAAAATACCACAGTTTTCACACCGGTCACATAATTTTATTTTGTGCATTTATCTGTCCCACCCTAAAGGCCAGTCCGTGAAAATATTTTCTGACATTAAACCAGTCCGTGGCCCAAAAAAGGCTGGGGACCACTGCTATACAGGACCCTAACAGTCTCGGAATTTATAGAGTGGAAGCTAGAACAAGTTTAGTACTGTGTCTGAAACTCTACTTTATTAATTTGAATCTTATTATTTAAAACTAAACTGAATGCATATGCAGAAAAATCATTATTCCAAATGACAATTGTTGTCTGCCAGAGGTCAATGGATACACGCGGCAGCAATTGTTTGAATATTTGAGGCAGAGCTAAATCCCTTGTGCCCATCACTGAACCCCATCCATGTATCAGAGCAAGCAACGGGGACAGCGGAGCTATAGTAAAGGTAAAGAAAGCAGACATCTTTCTTCTGTTCTGAACTGCCTCCACTTGAGCGTCCTGCCAATGAAAAATGGGATATGATGGTGTTTTCTCTCCTCTGGGTTTAGTAACACAGATAATGAAACTTTCAGATACAATATGTGACCCATCCTGACAAGAAAAAGTGTTTTTAAATCAGGATGCTAAAAAGGGACAGTGGTTTTGGCTTTATTTTGGAATCTTAAATCTAATAGGCAAGCAGGGTCAATTCAATCTAAGAAGCCCTCTGTAACAATATATAGATGGATTCTACTACTAGAAAAAAAATGGTTGAGAATGATTAGTTTCATCATCTGAAAAGAAAAAGATATATAGTTTACTATATATATCTACATACTTTAAAGCAGTGGTCCCCAACCTTTTTTGGGCCACAGACTGGTTTAATGTCAGAAAATATTTTCACGACCGGCCTTTAGGGTGGGACAGATAAATGCACAAAATAAAATTATGCGACTGGCGTAAAAACTGTGATATTTTTAAATATAATTGTCGAACTTACGAGACAAGCGAAAGAGTGAGTCTTAGACGGATGTAACAGAGGGAATCTGGTCATTTTTTAAAAATAAAACATCATTCAGACTTAAATATAAATAAAACGGAAATAATGTAAGTTATTTATTCTTTCTCTGCGGACTCATACCAAATGGCCCACGAGCCAGTACTGGTCCGCGGCCCGGAGGTTGGGGACCACTGCTTTAAAGGACAAAGAGTGTATTTTAATCCACTATTTATTTGCAAGAACAAAACATATAAAAAACAAATACTTTTTTCTTTCTCCCCAAAAATGAAAGAAGATAACCTTTTGTGCTCAAGAAATGTTTTTGGTCAACCAGTCTATATGTTCAGTTTTCACCCCACACAGTTTGTTCTGGTTTTTTTAGACCCTTTTAAAAGGGTCTTCTGTGTTTATTTGTGCAAAATATGGCTTTGATTGATTGCATTATTGAGTAGTCATCAGCAAAATTCTATATGGCATGCAACTTTCCTGAATATGCTCGACATTGTTCATTTCTGTGTTTCCACCTAAAGTAATTAGGTGTCACTCTAATCTGAGGATTCTGCCTCTTAATTTCAAACTACTGCCAGTGGTATGCTGGAGCTGGCTGGCACCACTTATCTGAATTTATTGTGAACATCCTTTCTTCATCTTATAAGCAGAGACATTGTGGTAGGAATTTAAAATTGGTCCATGGCAGAAATATTTACACCATGGAAATTGGTGAAAGCAGCAGTATTTATATCATGAAAACTGGCAAAAGCTAAAAGTCAACCCCCCCCAAACGTCCATCCTTTTCCAGTGTGTGGTATGCTGTTATGTTAGCACGAGCACACTAAAACACTCTTCCTTTGTACATTTATTGTTATAAGTATCAGAGAATTATTCAATTATTCATTAAATGCAGTTACCTTTGAGACTAAATCCAAAATAAAATCTGAAAAGAAAATAATGCCAATTTATTTTTCTAAAACTTCAAGTGTATTTCAAATGAGAAATGAATAAGAAAAAGTTACATACAGAGTGGAGCAAAAATAGGTTTACAGTTGTGAATATGTGAAACACAGAATTTATGCTTATATTATTATTTATTAATTATTGGATTATTTTCCATATGAACAAATGTAAAGCTACTTTTGCCCAATTCTGTATAATACTTCACTACCCTGCAGTGTTCAGCTTCCAAAGGTTTCATTCTCAAAATTAGAAACATAAAGAAAGGAGACATTTAGTTCCTGGTAGACAGTGACCTTCAAAGAGACTACCTATTCTGCTAATGAGACAATTCTTCACTTAAGGCACCCTACAACATACTTATTTAGGAGGAGACATGAACACTTCTTGGCCACTAGGTTATCATGTGGTTTACAAATGTCAGTCATTCATATGTATGGTGAGTTCCTGTGATGCTTCCCTCAGACTTCATACTCCGGAAGACACCCAACTGCATCAGCACCTGACACTGCAGAAGAAATTAGAAAAAAAAAAGCTGTACTGGATATTTGTTCTTAGCCTTTCCACATCTACCTTCCACTATTTCTCAATCCTGCCCTATTCAGGTGTGGATGGCATCAACAGATGACCTTTCCACTTCAGCTTCCGGTTGGGTCTGCCAGCAGAGTGTATCTGAAGACTACAGAAGAGTGGGGCTAGTATGTTTCCTCTCCTGGCTCCCTCCTCCCTTCCAGATCACTGAGGATTGACTGTGTTTCTCTACCACAGATCACAGTGCCAGTCAGCAGCTCTTTCCATTAAAATACCCTTTGTGAGCTCCTGTCAACATCCTCTCCTATTGCCAATTTCAGCCTAGGTAGCAAAACCTCCCTCTTCCTCCCAGTGACTAGCTACTGTATTCATCTTCATTCATTTTCCTAAATACTTCTCATAGCTTTCTAAAGAATCCCTTTAGGACACTTTCTTGAATTAGTGAGTTTGAGTGAGCTGTATTTTTTCTATCAGGACTCTGACAGGTACAAGAGTCAATAAAGATCAAAGATGTGGCTGCGACAGATTAAACCAAAATATCCTAACTCTTTTGCACACCCTCACCTTCCAAGTGACTATATGCTCTCTAAGACATTCTTATCTCAGGATCTCTGTGCTTAGTGTTTTTTCTTCTAAAGAGCTTTTTTCTATTCTTCTTCACATAATTGCTATCATACCATAATTTCAGAGACTCCCTTGTTAAAGAGTCCTTTTCTGTGTTAAAGAGGCTTCTCTCTTTACTTGAAATTGTTTCATTTTCTTCTAATATTTATCAGAATATAATTGTAACTTTATTCCATATATTGTCTGTCATCTACTCCCATTTTACAGTCTCCAAAAGATTAGAGATCATAGCTATTTTACCACATCTCTCATGCCCAACTTGGCCTGGGATATAGTAGGCTCTCAAGAATTATAAACATTTATTTCTCCATTATTCTTACTCCCTCCCCCTCTTCATGCACATAAATACACACACCCACACAAACTCTTTCTACCATGCACATACCCATACCTTTAAGATTATTCATAACCCATATTTAATAGCTAATTCCTATAGGTCGCTTTGCATGCTGCTTTAAGTGGATTAAATATTAAAATTGTTGATAAATGGGGACACTGGACATACCAATCGACTGCCCTAACACTAGGTCATTCAGGTTCCCTAAAAATATCTTTTGACTAAGGCAACAAGGTAATAAATTATTGCTAATATAAAGTGCTCCACTCCTAGGGAGGGATTTGGGCACTAGGGAGAAATTGTCTCAATCATTGATTCATTCGTCTAATTTCTATTTCTTTAAATACAAAGCAGTACATCAATAGAAAGTTTAGGGATAATGATGGAACACTTAATATTAAATGAAAGAAAAACCAAGGAGATGTGGATGAGATGTGAAAGACTTTGAAGTCCACATGCAGAGAAATTTGGTCTTTTGCCTTCCACCTAGAATACATAATTAAGAGGACTTTGGCTCCAGTGGGACACATGGGGACTGTAGAAGGATTGAACCTTTTAAGGATTTAGAACATGTCTAGTTGTCTCTGCTTTAATTACATACGAGGAAAGCTTTTATTTTAACTCTGGCCAAGGAAACCCTAGTCATGAAACTGTTTTTATTTGACAAAATGTTTACTCTCACAGCAAAGGGGCAGGGCTGTGCACAGTTGATGAGCCAACACTGGAGTGGCTAGACATGAGTGGAGGGAGAGATCCAAGAACTGGGCATGGAGAAGTTGCCAAAATTATCATGACATCAGGGTCATCGATCCAATCTGTGACCTCCGTGCAAATCTTGGGAAATTCATGTTTACAAAATACATGGCACAATCATGAAACTTCTAAAGATATTCTCCAAACAGTCATATATTCCAAACTGCTAAATTGTATATCACAATGAATAAAATGTTAATGTTTCAAAGACTTTGAAAGCAAACATGCTTATATATGCAGATTTCAGTTATAGAGAAACCTTTGTCCTAAATCAACTGTGCATACCTTTTCTTTATACAAATGCAGCCAAACTGCCAAGCAGCTGAAAGATAAAGACAAACACTGAGAACAAAGCGAAGCACTAAGGCTCAGAGAGACCTGAATCATATTCTGAGGGCCCACGCTATGGGATGTTTACTGTTCATGGAGAGCACAGGGAGAGCACATTGATTATGTGCTCACTCCCCAATCTCTCACACCCAATAAACTGTGTTGCATTTAAAAGGTCTGGTTGGGAATTGCTGAAACCATCCTAACAGTATGGCTTCTCTGGAAATTCTGAGATAATTTTGTGTGGTCATAAATATTATTATTTGATCAATTAAAAAAATCTCATTTTGCAATGCTAGATTGATGAAATTAAATAATACATGCATAATTAATTACTATGGTAAGGGTCTGAAATTCAACAGCTTCAATCCATCCTGAGCTCCAAAATTCAGAACACTTGGGTTCTTTTTCTCAGTTCTCTCATTCAATTTCATTTGCACCATTGTACAAGGCACCATTTTGCTAGAAGATGAAAGATACCAAGATAAATAAAAATTTACTATGCAGTAATGATTCTAGTCCAGACACAGTAGCATAAATTAATACCTAGAGAATAGGAAATATTAAGATTAACTATACAAGGAGTCACCAAGTTTAAAGCTTATTGAAAACAAAGGATTTGTATATTCGAACCCACTGTGTCTAGAAATCCCATGTATTGTACTCATGAAAAACAGTACAATCTAATTTTTTTAACTCTTAATTTGTAATTATTGATTGGTCACATATTCTTGACCCTTTAAGGAAGACACAATTTTTATCCTTATAAAAACGTAATTCTAATGAGGACCAAGTTGGATTTCCATGATGGATAAGCCATACCATTTCTGGAGAAAATAAAATATCACTGAATTTGTACAGCAAACAATATACCTATGTAAACTTTTCAATTGCTATTGGGGCATGGCATTTAGAATTTCATCCTTCTTTGACATATTCTCAAATTCTTAGGAAATAGAAGTCTGAGATTTATACTAATGGGTTAAAAGTACCTATCACTGGAAATTAAAAATACCGGATGCCCAAAAAACTTTTCTACAGTGCTGGTTTTTCATGTGAGCCTACATCCACCAGTGCAATTTCTGATGAAAGTGAAAGCAAAACCAAACAAACAAAAAAAAGGTGTTAAAGTAAGTTAAAATAAGCTTAATAAATATAGAATGGGAAATTAATTGAAAATTAATAATCAGAAAGGTAAATGTCTATATGCATATCACTGAGTTCCCAGCACATAGAAGAGTGGCACCTTTTAAACTGTTACTAAATGTATTAATGAACTAATCATTTGTAAAATGGTAAACACAAAGGGCCTCAAACATCAAGTAGTTTGGCCATGTCCCTTGAGAGAAATCACATGATCTGTTGGGCTCAAACGACAAGGTCATCCAGCCATCCTTCACATGTATGTATAGAAGAGAGTGAATGATGAGAGGAAGCAAATGAGGGGAAAGAATAAACTTCATGAAGGACTTTATTACGTGGTAAGCATTGTGCTAGGTTCTTTTTACAAAAGGTTTTATTTAATTTTTAAACATCTCTATAAATTAGATAGTAGTAGTAATTCGACAGTTTAAAAAACCTGAGTAATAAGTATAAGGAACGGACTCACTTAAAAGAAATAGAGAAAAGTGAGACAGTGTTGTTTAAGTCAGAGATATAAAACAACAGAAAATAAATCATCCTTCAAGAGGTTGACATGTTAATTTAACACTTTTACTAAAAATAATAATATGCAAATGCTTGCTAAGAAATGCACTGTGTATTTGAACACATATGCACATTTTCATTGGATGATAAAATGAAAGTACTCCTTGGAAAAATATAATGAATAAATTCCAAAAACTGTTTTACCAAAACCTATAACTAACCCCAGTTTTGTTTTGGAGGAAACTTCCCTCTACAGAGAAATAACTTAAGATTTAGTTTCAATAGTCATTGTCTTTTTGTGCTATTCATGAGTAAATTGGGCTAATTGTTGAATGTGATGTGATGGCTTTATGATACATATGACTGCCCCAAAGATATTGGTTGTTAAATTCATCATCTTTACCCAACAAGGTTGGCTGAATCTGAGAAAAAAAGGCGATGCTTCTCAATGTGGAATCCCCTAAACTCTGTATCCCCCTGTGTATCTGCAACAGGTAACCCCAGTTATCAATTACACCAACCTGAAACACTGAAGCAGTTTCAGATATCACATAACATTTCAATATTTAATATATATTTTAAGCATATCAATTTCTGCATATAGAGAGTGACTAGCACATCATGCATTACAATGTCATACTAGCTCTTAGGAACAACGGCTTTCAATTTAAAGAATAAAACACCCTCCAGCTGAAGAAAATTCTCACATTACAATATGTTTAAAAGAATCTATTCCAGTTGTGGTTGGTTGTCTATGAAAAATCTTTTTCATAGAGGGAAAAAAAAATTGAGCATTCCCATGTGAAAGTCTTTCTTGCAAGGGGAAAAACTGTATGTTACATTTTATACAAACTAGGTGAATTCAAAATGATGGATCATTTCAAAAATATTCATTATACTATTTACTTACATAAATGTGGTTGTATAAAAAGTAAAAGAGGAATGCATTCACAATTGGTTTAAGTAATTTTCTCTTGGCAAACCACCATATAAAACAGGGGCGTCATGGCGCCACAGAATTCTGAATTGTGGTGGAGCATCATCAGTACACATGGCATTAATCTTTGTCTCGTTGCAGGAGACACCCTTGCTTGCATTAGCAGGCTGCCTCTTAAATGTAAGATGGTGTAATGTAACTCAGGTTTAAATAACACAATAAATAAGACCATTTCTCTTTAGTCTTTCTCACCAATCTTTTCCAAGCCCTGTTTGTTAAAGTGCTTCAATGTTTACACATTTTAATGTAAATAACAACTTACAGTGGGGGAAGGAGATTTTTCCAAGCAAATGTGATAAAGGAAGAAGTGAAGAGGTTGTTAGCAAATATTTTTTTAATTTAATACGTTCAATAATTAAAAGACTATTTTTAAAAAAATCAGCACGTTTATGTGAATTTAGCATAATTACTTACCCCACTCTCTTACTTTCTTTTAACAAACTGCCAGTCCCAATATTTTAGAAATCTCACTGTTTTTTATCACTGCAGGTTCCCCATGACAAGGGGAGCATTTTGCTGTCTTTAATATCCTCTAATTAAATGCTCAAAGCATTCTTAAAGTCTTTTTTTTCAAAATATAAATATATTTGGAAAATAACAGACTTTTCCAAATGTATTTTTCTATTGAATTGAGAGGCTTTCAGAAACTGTCCCCACTGAATATAATGACTATTTAAGGAAACAAGCTATTTATGTGGAAATATTAAGAGGGATGATTTTGATAACCCACATTCAGGGCCAAAATAAGGATCATTGGGACTTTTACTGAAGAAGTTAATGGAGGCCAGGCCATTGGCAAATGACCTTGAAATCCCTCGATGTAGCCTCAAATTGGCTTCAGCACAAGCTTATTATTAATGCAGACAGCTAGTTTATACCATGAAAAGCACATGGCATCTCTCTGAAACAATAACTGTCACTCAGACACCTCCATATACAAATATAATCATCAATGTGACAGCACTTTTACATATCACAAATTTATTAATCAGTATTTTATGTTGCCTATGAGTATTATTATCTGCTTAATAACAACTTTACATATACAGTAGAGAACTATCATATAACGGTATTTAAATGAAGGATACTACCTTATAATACTTGAATCGGATATTTAATTTCATTTTCTTCTCTGATTTGTAATGCCCCAGAGACACATATCAAAACCTTTTATTTTTGATATCTCAACATATTATAACTATTTTTCCTAACATTCTGAAAACTGATATGATATATTTGAGAATGTGCACTCACATATCCACACCCACACACACACACACACTCTACCCAGTAAGAAAGGAATTGTTAGCTCAGTTTGCAGATATGAAATCATTAGGGACTGGGCTTTACTTTGGGAAACTTGAGTACCATGTATTGTTAATGTAAAATAAAGAAATAAAGCCTGGGAAGTCAGAAGATTATTTTTTTTGGAAATGCTTGTTTAGAGTTTTAAAAAAAGAAAGAAAGAAAAAAATCTAATGGTAAAGCATTAACAAATACTTTTTCATATGAATAAAATCTGTAATCAGTTAGATAAGAGCAATGTGCCTTTTTTTGGCATTTAATCAAACAATGAAATCATATACACATTTCCTGACACAAAAGACAAATGATGTAATAATCTGAAGGAGTTTCTCTATCTCCTTGGAACTTTGCATACTTGACTTGTTTTCCATATTTTGTGACTTTAAATGGTGGGAAAATTATATTAAAATGCTTGTAGCAGTTCCACTAAACTAGCATCCTTTTTGTTTTATTGTATTTAATATAAAAGCAGCAATTATTTGATTTCAAAGTTATGAAAATATGTACCTTATGAGAAAACAAGCAATTTAAGCTTTAATTGGTGTCATTTTTCACAGAACTGGCAAGATTCTTGCATCCCTGGCACATTGTTTTTCTGTAAAACTGCAGCGCTGCCTTCAATGAATGTTTTACGAACACAAAAGTTGTTATATGAAGGTATATGCATAGATGCCTGGAAATATAAGATTTCTGGTGGGAGTTATTTACAAAAGATGTATTTCATTTGTTACTGTGCGTGGAACAACTCCTATTATTCTAAATGTTTCTCTCTTCTCAATAAGACTGTTCTTAGCTCACGTCTTTGAAACGTTGGTGCTTATATCTAAAGTAGAATAAAAGCGGATGCTTTGATGAGGAAATAACACAGCGCTTAGGAGAAAAGTAAAAAAGAAATAATAATTTTAACTAAAAAAAGACCATGTTGTAAGATATTGAAAGGCTAATTCTGGTTTTAATCAGAAGAAAGACAATATGCAATATACACTGGAGGCTTGCCTTATATAAATTATATATATGAACCCCACAAAACTTTCTATTTTCTGAAATGTTGGTTTACCATGAATACTTTTACTTACTCTGTTCAAATTACACCTTTTCCACATTAAAAAAATATATATCTCATAATGAACAAAAGCAGTTATATCTATTTATTGAAAGATTTAACAACCTTAGAATTTCTAAGGATTTTAGAGGATTTCACATTTAAAAAGATGTTTGTTTTCTGTTGTTGGAATGCAAATTACCAGCACTATAGCACAGGTTTAGAATACCTTTTCTCTTTTTTATTTTCCTGTTCTTTTTTTAATATCTAGATGATCCCTGTGATCAGCCAGTTTTGAGAAACACTGTAGAAACATGAACTTAATACAGAAATTCCTGTCGGATAACTGCAGATGAGATTAGATAGGTATTCTTATATTCTATTTACACCTTTGATTTTTGGCTTTTGTTGGCAATATTTATTGATAAGAAATGCTTACCTATATTGAGTGTTACTAAATGCCAGATACTATATTAATCAACTTATACACCTGCATCCCAACAGTCCAATGAAACAGAGATAATTATTCTCTCCTCTTTAAAAAGTGAAGAAATTCTTTGTCAAGGAGTAATTTAACATGGTCAAATAGCTCATAATGAACAAGTAAGAACTAGAATCCAGGTTCCTGTGACTCGAAAGGTGACTTTTCTAACCATGCTCTAGATGAGGAGATTCAAACAGAAACAGGATGACAAGAGTTTTGAAAGCCTTTTTATATTGGCTGTCCAAGTCAAACACTGATGTCACTAGGGCTGATGAAACCTGAACTATTGTTATTCCTCTCTTTATTATCATCATTGGTCTGATTCCATTTTAATTCAAAAGGAACCACCCAACACTGACTAATTTGCATGAGAATAAGCTTTCTATTGCTACCACTTTTTATGACTATCAGTATTAAGTAGTTTAAATAGTTGCTCAGTAGAAACAAAAGTATGCTCAATCCGTGTATAAACTGCCATTTGTTAACTCACTAACCCATGGAAACACTAACAAAAGATGGCCAAACTTGACTGACAAGGAAGTTATAATTATTTTTTTTCTGTGAAACAAACAAATTTATTTCTAAATGAATATCAATGCATTGTGCATCTTTGAGAGATGTCTTTTGATCCTGGGAGTTTCCCAAGATGCTTCCAGTTTGGATTAAAGGTCATCCTTGGTTCCTCTCTACCCTCTGGGCTTATTCCTGTCAGAGCATTATCCTGTGAACCTGAGATGTAGGGCTTCTGACGTTTGTCTGTCAAAGTTCTGGGTATACTCTGGTTCATAGTCAACATTTTTTTTATAAAGGGCTAGATAATAATTATTTTAAGGCTTCTGGGCTGTACAGTATCTGTGGCAACTACTCAACTTTGCTACTGTAATACAAAATCAATGATTGACAGCACATAAGTAAATAGGTGTGGCTGTGTTTCAAAAAAACTTTATTCATGCACACTGAGATTCAAATTTCAGGTAATTTTTATGTGACACAAAATAGTATTCATCTTTTGCTTTTTTTCAACTATTTTATTTTATTATATTTTTGTGACAGAGACAGAGAGAGACAGATAGGGACAGACAGATAGGAAGGGATATAATCATTTTATTTTTATTTTTTAAGTATTGCAAACAGAGGTATTTATTTATTTATTTAGAAATTAAATGTAATGGAGTAACATTGGTCCATAGGAATACATAGTTTTCAAGTAAATATCTCTATATTATTTGAAGTATTTGATTGTGTTGTGTGCCCATCACCCAAAGTCAAATCATTTTCTGTCTTTCTTAACTTCTTTATTTTTGGTTCATGGGCCACACAAAACAGAGGACTAGAAGAGGCTGGACAGTCAACACACATTTGTTAACTGGTTGAATGGTAAAAGATAGTGAAAATTATCCTCCGTTTAGGCTGAACACAATGAAGTTATACATATGACAAATGAAAGACTGTGTCATGATATTCAATTTCTGATTTAGAAATAATTATAAAGGACAGAAAAAGTACTTCTGAGGTAGTAATTAATAGGCAAAACAAAATGATTCAGGTCCACATAATTAATATCAAACCAAAGATTTCTGGAAAAAAAAGATTGCATGTTGGCTGACATAACATAAAACTCGTGCAGTCCATCTTCACCAACAAGCAGGGACTTCGGTATCCTTTTAATTGCTTCTACGGTATCTTGCTCGGCATTCTATTTGATCTGCTTTGGGGGATCAGGGAACATTTATGCCCGTGTCTGATGCTGACTCAATGTTCTTCACCAAGGCTCATAGTAACTACTTAATTATTTGAGCACTCTGGCTGCCTCGCTTTCAACATTCTCGTCTATGACTCTGAGCTGATCTGATGTCCTTCACATATAATTGTGGTGCTCTGGCATTTTCACAGTGCTGCTTTAAGATTTAAAGTCATTTTTAGCTGATGAGGAAAAAACATCTTGCAAGACAGAGGCCATCCAGGTGACTCTAGTATGGTAATGGTAGGGCTGTGCTAATGCCAAGATAAGGGAACCCTGAGGGAGTGGTAGGAGTGTGCACGCTTTGTCCTTGCCTGCCTCCTGGGATCCCCAACCTCTGGACAATCATGCTTCAGACTCATTAACTCCTGCTAAGAATGTTAAGCAATAAGACTTTGCATTAATGTGTTCCATCACTTTCTAATATGGATTTCTTAGAATGGCCAGTCATGAAGACACAATATGCTTCTCCTCTTCTGACATTGCTGAGATGTCTGAACTTCTAGGAGAGTGTCAAGTCCTCTCTCTATATTAGTAGGCCAGTTCAATCCCATATACCCCCATGTCATCACTTCTCTGCAACTAAAATCAGCCAAAAGCAAGATAATACATGACTAGTTACTTGTTTTCCAAAATAGGAAAAATGACATGCCTTATTTCAGAATGTGTTCTTTGCACTTTATTAACCAGTATCTGACTTTGTTCACAAAATATAGTATTTACTCTCTTCTCTGGCCTGAAAATACTGACTCCAAGAGGAAATGAAGGATGGTATTATGATACCGGGAGAGTTCAAGACAAGGGTTCAGAGCAGTCATCACAATATGTAATCAGATTTATTTGCTGAAGTACTTGTTCATTGTCACCCTCTTACACTGTGAGCCCCACAGGAGTGAAGACTCTGTCTGCTTCTATGATGCTGTAAATAGGGCCCAGGATACAATAGGTATTCAGTTAAAATTATTGAACAAATAAATGGTTAAAATGATCCCAAGACAGCTGAGAAGTGAACATAGTTGTCTGCTTATAACAGGGGGGGGAAAGCCACTTTCAATCCTAGGCATACCACAGTACCAGGTAAAACCCTCAGTACATGTCTCTGCTTCAGTTCAAGGTCTACTCTTCTCTAACACAAACTTGTGTCAGCTTCTGTTCAATTAGTCTCTTATGTGATTTTGACCTGCCCCATTCATCTCATATTCCATTTCCTTTACTGAGTCCATATTACCTTGCTGGATTATTCTTCTTTTTGTTTTCTGTCTCCACATTTAGGTACTTCCATACCTCCTACAAATACCTTTTGCCCCTTGAAGTAAAAATTTTTTGGTGTATACCAGCAGTGAGGATATCCTTGGTTGTCCTAACTGCCAGTTCTCTTAGACACTTCAAGATACATTCCAATTAGATCCAACTGTTTCTGAACATTGGTCACAGAGTCTAAGTTCCTGTAATGTGAGAGGAGGTCAAGAATACTGAGAAATGGTGACCAGATTGCTCAGGCGCTTGTGAGTATCAACACCAAGAAAGCAACCAAAGAAGAACAAGACAGTAAAGAAAAAATACTATCATTTGTCAACAAATTCATTATGCTATATGAAAAATATTTGTTAGTCAAGTGTCAGAAACCCAATTTCAGCTACTCTGAACAAAAAGAAAACTTATTATAAAGATACTAGGCTGCCTTGTGAAACCAAGGCTCAGAATTTGGCTCAGTCTCTGGGAAAAGATATAATCAAAAACTCACAAGTATTAGGTAAGTCTCTCTGTCTTTCTCTCGCATCTCTGTTCTCTGCACATGTGTTCAATTCTTTTGTTTCTCTGCTTTCCTCAGTATCTTAGACCACATGGCTTTTTAAAATGACAATACAGAACCTGGTCCAAACACTTGAGGTTCAAAATCCAAATTTCTGGAAAGAGATTTCTTAGTCCAAGTGCTTATCCCTGGAGTAGTTCACTATTAAGCTACAGCCGTGTGGGAAAGAGTGGGTGAATGGAGGAAAAGACACTAGATCCGTGCTGCCTGGCAGAAAATCTTATGAAGAGTATACTATAAAGGGGTAAGAATGAGTAAACCATACTTCCAAAATCAAACCCTCTGAATTTAAAGACAGGATAGAACTCTCCCTGTGAATGGAGAGAATGAGGAAACAGGAGAGATCACAGGGGAAGATGAGTAATTCTCTCTGACCAATGAATAAAGTTAAAGGGAATGCAGACATTGTTAGTTTATTCTAAGACATCAAAGATTGTTATTGGATGAATCATTAGACTTTTACATGCTATATCCTCATCTCCTACTTTAAGTGAATTCCAGAAATGATGGAGGAATGACTATTAGCTAAAACTAAATAAATAACCTAAGGTAAATAAAGGGAATTTTTCAAGAAACACCGTATGTTAAACTCAAACTGGATAATGAACCAAATTCATGTACTGGCTCCACCTTCACGCACCATGTTTAGACACTGGGCTAATGACTGATGATATCAAATTGAATAATATGAGGTCATTTCCTTAAACGATCTCACTTTCAAATAATTGTCTTTGAAACAATGTTAATACTAAAAGAGAACTACAGATACAGAGTTATGGGTTTATGATGAAGGGTAATTTAATTCAGTTGGAATATCAAGGAAGGCTTCATAGGAGAAGTGGCCTTTCACGTGTGGCATTCACCAAGTAAAGGAAAAGTACAAATGGTACAACACAAACAATATTTGATAATATCATGTTTTCTAATTTTGTTCACTCTGGGGACCATAAAATTGATAAGAAGTAGTTAAATCTGTCCCACTTATAGCCAAATATCAATTCACCAAAGTAGCTGGCCTTTTATGAGAAAAACAAAGTAGCCAATAAAAATGATTGAAACAACTCCACAGAATTTGAAAAATATATACAAGTCTCTACATCACAATTCTACACAGTAATCTCTAAGTGACAGCCTAAACATTTCTGCATCCACTTATTCAACTCCTGCCCATCCTTCTGTGTGAGTCTCCCACTATTCCTTTTTTTTGGGGGGAGGGGGATTTTTCCAAAGTGAGACACATCAGACAGACTCCTGCATGTGCCCAACCGGGATCCCTCCCCAGAATGCCCACCAGGGGGCGATGCTCTGCCCATCTGGTGGCATTGCTCTACTGCCATCGGAGCCATTGTAGCACTTGAGGTGGAGGCCATGGAGCCGTCCTCAGCACCTGGGCCAACTTTGCTCCAATGGAGCCTTGGCTGCAGGAGGGGAAGAGAGAGATAGAGAGGAAGGAGAGGGGGAAGGGTAGAGAAGCAGATGGGTGCTTCTCCTATGTGCCCTGACCGGAATCAAACCTGGGACTTCCACACACTGGGCAGAGGATCTACCACTGAGCCAACCGGCCAGGGCCCCTACTATTCTTGACCCCTCATTAATATGTACTAGTCTTGTTATCATTTCTTGTTATTTACAGAAAATTCTTGTTTTTTGTGAAACTCACATTTCACTAAATATCAAGTCTACCATGGTATATTTAAGGAGATCAGGTTTCTTCTAAGGTATTTTGTAAATGACTTGGGCCTCAGAACAGTGCCCTCCCCTTTGGGAGAGCCTATGGCTACTCAGCCACCAGTCTGCCTACTGTATCCATGTGCTCCAGCTGCCATTCCACACCCACCTGAGAAGGCAGACATCATTCCTCCTACTCTGCATTTGTCCTTCTGTGCTCTATGCAGCAGTGAGTCATCGAAATGAAAAGAAAACTCCCATAAGGCAGAAATGAGACTGCCACCATATTTCTGGATAAATACAATTAAAACTTGTACCTGGATGCTATGTTTAAGCAGTGCATTTTGCCATTTCACTATTATAACCACATATTCTACTTGAAGGTATAGGAAAATAATACAGATACATGTTTTGAGGGAAAGTAAATGATTATAATTATCTCTGAGTGGTTGTGAATGACAGAGGAAGGGGGGTGTAGCAGAATGGAAAGTGAATAAAGGATATAAATGGTGACTTTTCAACAATGGAAAAAGGGTTGTTGAGATGAGACCTCAGACCATCTTTAATGAACTCAACAAACATACAACCAGAGTTGACTAAAGCTAATATTAGGAAAGACAAAAACATAAAGGAATCATTCTGTGTGTGAGTTCACAAAGAAAAGAAAGTTTTTTGATTTTAGGGAATTTTAAAATAACGTGTCTTTTGGAACGGAAGTTCTCATTTCTTATTAGGTTATCAATAGGGTGAGAGAAGTAAGTTTTAATTTTGATGTTAACACTGTAAAAGAATTCAATGAGAAAGAAACTAACTGAAAAGCAGAGATCTGAAAGAGTATAAAAAGATTTCAGCTGAATTCTGTTTTATTTTATTTTTTACAGTCATTCCTTTTCTATAATCACTGCCATGAATCTGCTTGCGTCTAGAATTGAAATGCTGTATATTTTCAAAGCACTAAAAATTCCTTAAAATAGTTCCAGTGGTTCAAAATATGCATGATGATCAAAATAGCCATCTATAAATACTGTCTATCTATCATGTGATAAATAAACATTATCAAATATTTGTACATTCACATATGTATATATATAGAGTGGAAAGGAGAGAAAGCAGAGGGAGAATATTTCTGTTAATGCTTGCAACTGGTTGGCAAAATATATACCCTGCTATATAACTACATTGCATGGGACTTATGGGAATATGTCTTTCTGTACTGTATACATACACATAAACATAGAAGTTGGAATGTTCACATGTACACATGCATACATATTTTAAATATCATCTTAAATTCAATTTTAAAATGCATATGTATATACATACTCACACATATTCTGAAATGCCATCATTCAACATAATTCATGATGTGTATTGAAATGTATCAAAGCAGAAACACACTCCAGAAAGAAATACTCACTGGTGCAATTAAATCATAAAGGAGTTTAATTTGTTCGCTTAGTAGCTAAATGTTTATTTCAACATTTTGGCCAGCAGTTTCTTTAATGAGAATGTACCTGGAATGAATTAAATTTGGTTATTATTTAAGCTCATGAGTTAAAGTATTTCTTCAGGGACTGCACTTATGCTTTGATGCATTTCAATGAAAACTGTTCTTGAAAATGCCTGTTCCGACTACTTTAAACTTGAAACCTGAAAATACTCATGATAGTCTGGTTTATAGAACTAGTCATGAATATCTATGGGATACACAGGCTGGAAGAACAACTCAGTTTTTTTTTACATAATATCTTATTGAGATATAATTCACACATGCTATTTACCCATTAAAAGTGAACAATTTAATGTTTTTTAGTCTATTCATAAACTTCTGTAATTGATATATTGTAGTATATCTATGATATACTACAAATTTTTTAATGTTCGCATCATCCCAGAATGAAGCCCAATATGCTTCAGAAGTCACTCCACATTTCGGGCCACTTTACCACACCTCTATCCACAGGCTTTCTCTAGTTTGTTTTCTGCCTGTATGGACCTTTCTATTCCAGATGTTTCATGTAAAGAGCACCATACAATACATGGTCTTTTGTTACTGGCTTCTTTCCTTTGGAATATATATTTTTTTAGTTTTACCCACGGGATGGCATATATCTTTACCTCATTATTATTGCTGAATATTATTTCACTCTGGATATATCACATTTAAATTATTTATTTATCAGTTCAGAGACATCTGTGTTGTTGGTACTTTTTGGCTGTCATGAATAATGATACTATGACTATTTCTGTACTGATTTTTGCATGAACATTGTTTTCATTTCTTTTGCGTATACACCAAGAAGTGGCACATAGTCGATCGTTGGGTCATATGGTAACTCTATGTTTAAACTTTCTGAGAAACTGCTAGATTGTTTTTCCAAAGTGGCTGCCCAATTTTACATTTCTACCAGCAAAGGGTGAGAATTGCAATTTTTCCATGGATAACTCACTTTGAACATTAAGGTTATTCTTCCTAATTTATCACATCAATGTGTTTCTGAAAGGCTGGACTGTGTCCTCTTCTGTGATACAACCACACATAAGGTATGACCTTTCTGTATTTCTACACTTATATGAATAGCAAAAGTATTGTGTAGGCCAGGAAATATCAGCCCTTCTTCAAGCACACCAAGATTGTTGTCCCTAGAAGATTATATGCCCTGAGTTTTATCAACTGCCATATGGGACAGATCGGTCCAGAGGGAACTAAGCCATGTGAAACTTATTTGACACGCCCAGCTCCATGTACAAGCCACGTAGGCAGTGAGACATAGAAATCACTATAGATCAGCTTAATGTATTTTTAAATACAAATGTTAAACCTGTTCAAACAATAGTCACTTGAGAAATATATTAATTCAGTAAGGTAAAATAATCCTACAGGTGTTCTAGAGTCTTTTGATTAAGTACCTTGCACTGTTCTCAGGAGAGACTTCAATCTTTCCTGTCAGAGTAATTTGAGAGGCACCATTGTTCCCTCGCAAAATTATCATATGGAACATGCTTTAGATTTTTAAAAGAATTGTAAATTACTGGACGATGTAAAAGTTTCAAATTTGTTTTGCTATATCCAAAACAAGCTTGAATAGGGCATAATAAGGAAAATAATAATGATGGTCGACAAATTTAAGAAGTAACCGAACTGTTGACATTTTTATGTTTTTTGTATACTACAATCACTGAGAAATGTATATATACATACTCACACACACTCATGCACATAGACATGTACCAACCCTAACCAGAGTGGAATACTCCAATACTCTATTTTATAGTGAGGTTAATAGCACAAGAACAACAATTACAATAATGATGATAAAAATGACATCCTTAAATGGCCACTGTATCCTAGGAAATATGCTAATTATTTTACAAATATAATGTAAATTAATCATCACAGAACACTAAAATAGGTGCCATTAATCTCTCCAATTTAAAGATGAGAAAGTTAAGACCAAATTACTCATTATTTGTTATGCAGTGAATGATGCTGGGCCGAGACCAGAAACCAGGTCTGCCTGAGTCCAGTGTAACCTCCAGCCCATGCTACGTCTAGCCAAAAGGGATTTAATTACCCCACTGAAAAGGAGATGGTTCTGAAATATATTTTATACCAATGCAATGAAAAGTCCATTAGTTTAGTGGGACATTGGAAACAAAACACTGTCTATAGATTCAGAAAATGGTATATATCTTATATTGTTTAAAATATATAGAAAATTCAAGTTTGATAAAATACAAACTCACAAATAATAAATTACACTAGCCTTACAACTACTGCATAAAATTTCAATCAATAGATAAGAAAACTATAATATCAACATGTTAGATCTGAAAAATTGTATTATATTGGAAAAGGAGCTTTGTATTTGAAAATGCATAATTCCTATAGAGATAGAAGGTTTTCATAACCAAATGAATGAAATGAACTGTTAAGCATAGAGAAAGTGGTTATATATTCCAGTTAAAAGGTGTTATGAAATAACTATCAGATACCATATGTGTTTAAATATTACTTACTTATCTCCATTTTGTAAATATGAAATCTAAAATACTAATAGATTAGTTTTCTTGTTAACACAAAACACAAATAAGAAATAATTGTCATAATGAATAACTGCATTTGGCTGTTTACTCAGAGTCCCTCTCTTGCAACATACTAGAAATTTAACCAACATTAAAAAATATATAACCAAAGTGAAACCTGTATTCTGGGCTACCCTCCAGGCACCATTTTATTTATTTTGCTAAAACTCAAATGTCTTTCATGCTTGTGAAATTTAGAGCAGCCATCTTAGCATTGTCCTTCATTAAAATTCAATAAAACCCAGCAATTTAAAATTTATTGTGGAGAGAAGACAAGATGGCGCTGGAGTAGGCAGAAGTACCAACATCTACCTCCAAGAACCAAAGTGGATTACAAACTAATTTTAAGACCTATCATCTAGAAAAACCAACTTTGGACTAAACTAAGAGGACTCTTCAACCAAGGAACACTGAAGAAGCCACACCGAGACTGGTAGGAAAAGTGGAAACACGGAGAGGGCTGCCCAGCTCCCCAGAGTGAACGGCAGCTGGAAGAGACTTGCGTATCGGGAAGTGAGTTTAGCAGAGAGGGTAGGGTCCTGAGCCCCAGGAACAAAGCCCCAGCCTGCAGCCCCAGAGCCCAGAAGAGGC
Source organism: Saccopteryx bilineata (assembly GCF_036850765.1). Taxonomy (NCBI): domain Eukaryota; kingdom Metazoa; phylum Chordata; class Mammalia; order Chiroptera; family Emballonuridae; genus Saccopteryx; species Saccopteryx bilineata. Next base: position 94,510,756 of record NC_089494.1, read on the forward strand.
ATAAGGACAGTATTTAGCTGGAAACAAGTCAGGATACTGTTTGTGAGAAAGAGTCTGATTTCTCAGACCCAGGATTCTTCATAAAGGGACCATGTAGAACACCTCTCTCAAACAACCACTCACCTGAGGCTCTGGGGGATGGGGAGAGAGGAGAATACTAGAGTAGCAGGAAGAGAGTGTAATCTAGGAGGCACAGGGAGAAACATTTTGGGAGATAGCCACCTAACCCCTGGGACGAGTCACTCCCCAAATCTGAAGTGAATATTTCCCCCGGAAACAGCAATACCAGCAAAAGGAAGCAGGAGAGCAGCCAAACAAGCTCTCCAGCAGCACTCAGAACAGAGTCGTTTAGAAGGAGTTTCGGGGTTTCAGTAGTGAGTGTTAGGGTTTGAGCTGTAGTGCCCGCACCCACGCGGCTGAGGGCTCTCAGGAGGGCGGGTGTTGGTTCTGTGGGCAAGGGTGGAAGCCGGCTGACCACCACTGGGCTCAGGTGTGAGCTCAGTCTTGCCCGGCTGGGGAAGAGGGGGCATGCAAAAGCATCAAACCCAGCTGCCAGCAGGCAGCCTGTAATCCAGCCTGCGGGAGAAGGGCAGGAACCCCAGAAGGGGTGGAGACCAGCCCCTGAGCAATGGCGCAGGAGCACAGCCTTGCCCCGCCCGTGCAACCCAGGCCTGTAGTCTGACTTGGGAGCCAGCTCCTCCTGCAGGGGTGGAGCCAAAAGCCCAGAACAGGCGGAGTTATGCTACTGAGCTGAGCGTGGGCATGCAGTCCTGCCTGGCGGGTAGAACCAAGGCTAGCAGCCATTCCACGAGCGGGCTCCTCCTACAAGGGTAGGGCAAAAGCCTGGAAACAGGCGGAGACCCACAGCTGAGCAAAGGTGCTCGCCAGTGCCCTCAAGACCGAGCATAACGTCATCCATGTGGATGGGGCAAAGGTCAAGGCCACCAAGGCTTGTGCACCCGAGCAAGTGATCACAGTCACTCCCATGAAGAGAAAATGTGGAAGCAGAGAAATGCAGCACAAATTAACCAAGAGAAATCCCCAGAAAAGGACCTAAATGAATCAGATATAACCAAATTACCAGATGCAGAGTTTAAAATAATGATTATTAGGATGCTCAAAGATATTAGAACAACAATAGATGGTCATTACGAAAACCTAAATAAAGAGATAGCAAATATAAAAAAGGACATTGAAATAATAAAAAAAATCAGTCAGAAATGAAAAATACAATATCTGAAATAAAGAATACAATGGAAGGAATTAAAAGCAGGATGGATGAAGTGGAAAATCGAATCAGCAAGTTAGAGGACATGATAAATAAAGGCATGGAAGCAGAGCAGAAAAAAGAAAAGAGACACAAAAAGTCTGAGGAAACTCTAAGAGAGCTCTGTGACAACATGAAGAGAAATAACATCCACGTCATAGGGGTTCCTGAAGAAGAAGAGAACGAACAAGGGATAGAGACTTTGTTCAAACATATCATAGCTGAAAACTTCCCCCAATTAAGGCAGGAAAACATCTCACATGTTCAGGAAGCACAGAGAACTCCATTAAGGAGAAACCCAAGGAAATCAACACCAAGACACATCATAATTAAATTACCAAAGCTAAGTGATAAAGAGAAAATATTAAAAGCTGCTAGAGAAAAAAAGACTATCACCTACAAAGAAGCCCCCATAAGGATGATATCAGACTTTTCAACAGAAACACTTGAGGTCAGAAGTGAATGGCAAGAAATATTTAAAGTAATGCAGAACGAGAGCCTACAACCAAGACTACTTTATCCAGCAAGGCTATCATTTAAAATTGAAGGAGAAATAAAAAGCTTTACAGACAAAAAAAAAAAGCTCAAGGAATTCACTGCAACCAAACCAAGGCTGCAAGAAATGCTAAGGGACCTATTGTAAACAGATCAAAGGAGAAAAAGAATATAGCAAAAGAGGAATACAGTTTTAAAGAATAAAATGGCAATAAACAATTACATATCAATAATAACCTTAAATGTAAATGGATTAAATGATCCGATCAAAAGACACAGGGTAGCTGCGTGGATAAGAAAAAAGGACCCATACATATGCTGTCTACAAGAGACACACCTTGAATCAAAAGATGCACACAGACTGAAGATAAAAGGATGGAAAAAAATATTTCACGCAAATGGAAATGAAAAAAAGCTGGGTAGCAATACTTATATCAGACAAAATGGACTTTAAAACAATGACCATAGTTAGAGATAAAGAAGGTCACTACATAATGATAAAGGGAGCAATCCAAAAGGAAAATATAACCATTATAAATATCTATGCACCTAATATAGGAGTACCTAAATATATAAAGCAGACTTTGATGGACTTAAAGGGCGAGATCAACAGCAATACTATAATAGTAGGGGATTTCAATACCCCATTAACATCAATAGATAGATCCTCAAGAGAGAAAATTAACAAAGAAACAGCAGACTTAAAGGACATATTAGATCAACTCGATTTAATAGATACCTTCAGAACTTTTTACCCTAAAACAGCAGAATATACATTCTTTTCAAACGCTCATGGTACATTCTCTAGAATAGACCACATGTTAGGGCACAAAAGCGGTCTCAACAAATTTAAGAAGACTGACATCATATCGACTCTGATCACAATGGCATTAAACTAGAAATCAACCACAACAGAAAAACTAAAAAACATTCAAACACTTTGGAAACTAAATAGCATGTTATTAAATAACAAATGGGTTAACAATGAGATCAAAGAAGAAATTTAAAAATTCCTAGAAACAAACAATAATGAGCATACATCAACTCAAAATTTATGTGACATAGCAAAAGCAGTCCTGAGAGGGAAGTTTATAGCATTACAGGCATACCTCAAGAAGCTAGAAAAAGCTCAAATAAAAACTTGACCCTACATCTAAAAGAACTAGAAAAAGAACAGCAAGTAAAGCCCAGAGCTAGTAGAAGGAAGGAAATAACAAAGATCAGAGCAGAAATAAATGACATAGAGGCTAAAGAAACAATGCAGAGGATCAATGAAACCAGGAGCTGGTTCTTTGAAAAGGTAAACAAGATCAATGAACCTTTAACCAGACTCACCAAGAAAAAAAGAGAGAGGACTCAAATAAATAAAATTAGAAACAAGAGTGGAGAAATAACAACTGACACAACAGAAATACAAAATATTGTAAGAAAATACTATGAAGAACTGTACGCCAAAAAACTAGACAACCTAGATGAAATGGACAAATTCCTTGAAACATATAATCTTCCAAAAATCAATCTGGAAGAATCAGAAAACCTAAACAGACCAATTACAACAAATGAGTTTGAAACAGCTATCAAAAAACTCCCAAAAAAGAAAAGTCCTAGGCCTGATGGCTTCACAAGTGCATTATACCAAATATTCAAAGAAGAACTAACTCCTATCCTTCTCAAGCTATTTCAAAAAATTCAAGAGAAAGGAAGACTTCCAAACTCCTTTAATGAGGTGAGTATAATTCTGATTCCAAAACCAGGCAAACACAACACAAAAAAAGAAAATTATAGGCTAATATTCCTGATGAATTTAGATGCAAAAATCCTCAACAAAATATTAGCAAATCGGATCCAGCAATATATGAAAAAAATCATACACCATGATCAAGTAGGATTTATTCTTGGGAGGCAAGGCTGGTACAATATTCACAAATCAATCAATGTGATTCATCACATAAACAAAAGGAAGGAGAAAAACCACATGATAATTTCAATAGATTCAGAAAAAGCATTTGATAAAATCCAGCACCCATTCATGATCAAAACTCTCAGCAAAGTGGGAACACAGGGAACATACCTCAACATGATAAAAGCCATCTATGACAAACCCACAGCCAACATCATACTCAATGGGCAAAAATTAAAAGCAATCCCCTTAAGATCAGGAACAAGGCAGGGGTGCCCCCTTTCACCATTCTTATTCAACATAGTCCTGGAAGTCCTAGCCACAGCAATCAGATAAGAAGAAGAAATAAAAGGCATTCAAGCTGGAAAAGAAGAAGTAAAACTATCATTATTTGCAGATGAGATGATATTGTATATAGAAAACCCTAAAGTCTCAGTCAAAAAACTACTAGACCTGATAAATGAATTTGGCAAGGTGGCAGGATATAAAATCAATACTCAGAAATCAGAGGCATTTTTATACACTAACAATGAGCTGTCAGAAATAGAAATCAAAGAATCAATCCTCTTTACCATTGCAACCAAAAAAATAAAGTACCCAGGAATAAATTTAACCAGGAGATTAAAGACTTGTACTCGGAAAATTATAAAACATTGATAAAAGAAATCAGGGAAGATACGAACAAGTGGAGGCATATACCATGCTCATGGTTAGGAAGAATAAACATCATTAAAATGTCTATATTACCCAAAGCAATTTATAAATTCAATGCAATACCAATTAAAATACCAATGACTTACTTCAAAGATATAGAACACATATTCCAAAAATTTATATGGAACCAAAATAGAACACAAATAGCCTCAGCAATCTTGAAAAGGAAGAATAAAGCAGGAGGTATCACACTTCCGGATATCAAGTTATATTATAGGCCCTGGCTGGTTGGCTCAGCGGTAGAGCATCGGCCTGGCGTGTGGGGGACCAGGGTTCGATTCCCGGCCAGGGCACATAGGAGAAGCGCCCATTTGTTTCTCCAACCCCCCCTTCCTCTCTGTCTCTCTCTTCCCCTCCCTTAACCAAGGCTCCATTGGAGCAAAGATGGCCCGGCACTGGGGATGGCTCCTTGGCCTCTGCCCCAGGCAAAACGCGGCAGAGCATCGCCCCCTGGTGTGCATAGCGTCGCCCCTGGTGGGCGTGCTGGGTGGATCCCGGTTGGGCGCATGCGGGAGTCTGTCTGACTGTCTCTCCCCGTTTCTAGCTTCAGAAAAAAAAGTTATATTATAAGGCCATTGTACTCAAAACAGCATGGTACTGGCATAAGAACAGGCATATATCAATGGAACAGAACTGAGAACCCAGAAATAAACCCACCCTTTTATCAACAACTGATATTTGACAAAGGAGATAAGAGCATACATTGGAGTAAAGATAGCATCTTCAACAAATGGTGTTGGCAAAATTGGACAGCTACCTGCAAAAAAATGAAACTAGACCACCAACTTACACCACTCACAAAAATAAACTCAAAATGAATAAAAGACTTAAATGTAAGCCATGAAACCATAAGCATCTTAGAAGAAAACATAGGCAGTAAGCTCTCTGACATCTCTCGCAGCAATATATTTGCTGATTTGTCTCCACAGGCAAGTGAAATAAAAGACAGGATAAACAAATGGGACTTTATCAAACTAAAAAGCTTCTGCACAGCTAGAGACAATAAGAACAGAATAAAATTTATTGTGGTCAAAACTGTGGGTGAGCTACAGAATCCATAGATAAATGCAGTTAAAATAGATTCAGCCACCTATGAAGTATACTAACCATTCTGAAATGAAGGGCCTGAAGTGTTTTCATTGCTATTATAAAAGGAAACATATACATACATAAAAGCAAAGGAAGCACTTAGCTATGACTGTTAATAAGTAATTATTACATAATGGACAGTAAATAATGAATCAATTATTAATCCAGTCTTATATAACATTCAAAAACAAATTAAAAAGTATCTCTTAGAAAATCTATGAATTTATTAATCAAACACATATAAGAATGCTACCCAGGCCCTGGCTGGTTGGCTCAGTAGTAACATTGGCCTAGCGTGTGGAAGTCCCAGGTTTGATTCCCAGCCAGGGCACACAGCAGAAACTCCCATCTGCTTCTCCACCCCTTCCCCCTCTCCTTTCTATCTCTTTCTTCCACTCCTGCAGCCAAGGCTCCATTGGAGCAAAGTTGGCCCAGGCGCTGAGGATGGCCCCATGGCCTCCGCCTCAGGTGCTAGAATGGCTCTGAGCACAGTGGAGCAATATCCCAGATGGGCAGAACATCGTCCCCTGTTGGGCATGCCGGGTGGATCCCAGTCAGGCTCATGCGGGAGTCTGTCTGTCTCCTAAGCCCCCCAACCCACCTTCTCACTTCGGAAACACACACACACACACACAAAAAGAATGCTACCCATTATCTCAATTGCTTATTCTTAATATTAGAAGTGATAAGATCTAAAAAGATTATTGGGTCTAGAGAGTACTTGTATCTGAATCATTCAAAAGTATATCATGTGGAACATAAAATTCATATAGAGATAAAATCTTTGATAATTTTACATTTTATATTTTAAGAATCATAGTTTACATAACTATTATTACTTAAATTTAATCTATTCATATGCACTCATGAAAAACAATTTTATGCCAGTTATACTCATATTGTATAATACAGTACTCAGCCTTAAGTAATATTCTTGGATTCACAGATATTTATTGAATATATACAGTATACTAATATAACGTGAATGGTGTTTTGAAAGCCACTGGCCTAAAATGTAAAGTTATATTTCTATATTCAGTTAGTTCTGCATATTCAGGACTTGGTTTTCTCATGTGTAAAATAAATTAATTCTACCCATCCTATAGAGTTATTTGAAAAATTAAATTAACTGAGAAATATAAGAAAAAATATATTGCAAACCATGAAATAAATCCCAAAATTGGCCAAATCAGTTGTCATCTATTTACATGAAATACATCATTACCTAATTTTCAAAACATTTTTCAAACATTCATTTTGGTAAGCATAAACCCAAATATATTTTCAATACAATGAAATGATTCCTATTTATAAAAAATGTTAACAAATTTATTGTCTAAATTCATATAAGCAGAGGAGTGGCTTAGAGTCAGCTAACTCAAGGCATATTTGTCAGTCCGAATGCATTTTGAGAACCTATCAGTACAAATATGTTCTATGTCTACATTGATATGGACATTTTCTTAACTTTTTCAATTTTCTTCTGTCTACATGATATCAGAATGATCAATTGTTACTCTTATTACACACAACTAGAAATAATAAATTAATTTTCTCTCTAGCAATTGATGACATAATTTTTATGGGGCTCTACAACCCTAGATTACTAAATGGATTTGTAAATCTTCCACGGAGCTCTCTTCAGCTTATTTTCTACAAAAAAAAAATAACTTTCTTGTAGAACTATTAAGATACAACTAAGCTGACTCAGCCTTGGGAATAATTAAAACGTAACATTTGCAAGTAACTTTACAAATATTGCCTTTTGAAAAGGAGAAGTAGATGACCAAAAACTATGGGCAAAATGATAGTGTTTGCAAAGAAAGAATAAGCAATTGAAATCATCTGGAAACCTTCTGTGAATGCATTTAAGACAAACAAGTGTTCAAATTTTAAGCATATTTATTAATTCACTCAACAGATATTTGAGGGTTTTTAATGCATCAAGCCATGTGCTAGTAGTAGTAGGAATATAAAGGTAAATTTTACCCAGATCATGCACATAAGATTATGCCTTGAATAATAGAGCTGATAAAGACAAATTAGATATAATGCAGACAAAATATAGATTCAAACATAGCTGTATATGATAACTACAGTGTGTCCGTAAAGTCATGGTGTACTTTTGACCGGTCACAGGAAAGCAACAAAAGACGATAGAAATGTGAAATCTGCACCAAATAAAAGGAAAACTCTCCCAGTTTCATACCTATTCAGTGCAGTTCGATGTGGGCTCTCGCACAGATTTTTTAGGGCTCCTTAGGTAACTATCCCGTATAGCCTCTACAAACTTGTCACTGACTGATGGCCTACCAGAACGGGGTTTCTCCACCAAACTGCCGGTTTCCTTCAACTGCTTATCCCATCGAGTAATGTTATTCCTATGTGGTGGCGCTTCGTTATAAACACACCGATATTCATGTTGCACTTTGGTCACGGATTCGAATTTATCGAGCCACAGAACACACTGAACTTTCCTCTGTACTGTCCACATCTCGACTGGCATGGCCGTGGGCTGCTCCGCTGTATTAATGGTGTTATGTCATCAACTGTGCATGCGCACATGCTGCCACATCATCCTACAGAAACTGGGAGGGTTTTCTTTTTATTTGGTGCAGATTTCACATTTCTATCATCTTTTGTTGCTTTCCTGTGACCAGTCAAAAGTGCACCATGACTTGACGAACACACTGTATATTATAATATAGAAATTAGTGTGCCACAAACATATATACAAATACAAAAATTTCAGAAGTGATGACTTAAATGGAAGAATCAGGGAAAACTTCTTGGTACATATAACGTCTTGGAATAGCATGGTACCATTAAACATTACAACGGGCAGGAGAGGAGAACAGATGCTTGTTAGGCCTAGGACCAGTAAGCACAAAGACTGGAGAGTGAAAAATGATGAATTGAGTTCAGACAATAATGAGGCCATTTGACTAGTACAAAGAAGCGTAAATAAGGTGGAGTTATATTATGGGAAGATATTGAGTATCAAATGAAGAATACTTGGTTAAACTTTTTGAAACTTTTGAGAAAGGTCATGCATGCCATTGTACATTACAGGAGAGGTTTCGTAGGGATATTAAATTGGCAAATATCCATAAAAGAAATTAAAATGAGCAGAAACTGAAGAAGAGAAGACAAGAGACTACTATAGCAGCAGCATTCAATGCAAATAGCAAGAGAGAAGTTTAGGAGATCTCTACTAGCTACAAGAATGAGAAAGAGCCTGTGGCACATTGGATAGAGCATTGGCCGGTGATGCTGAGGTCTCAGGTTTGAGAACCCAAGGTCTCTGGCTTCTGTGTAGGCTCATCCAGCTTCAGTGTGGGGTCACTGGTTTGAGCACCGGATCATTGACATGATCCCAAGGTCACTGGTTGGAGCCCAAAGGTCATTGGTTTGAAGCCCAAGGTCAATAGCTTAAGCTCAAGGTCCACTAGTTTGAGACCATAGTCACTGGCTTGAGAAAGGGGTCACTGGTTCAGCTTGATGCACCCCCCCCAGTCAACGCATGCATGAAAAGCAATAAACGAACAACTAAAGTGATGTACAAGTTGATGCTTCTCATCTATCTCTCTCTAAAAATAGAGACAGAGAGAGAGAGAAATGCTATTAAAACATTTTCGAGAGACAACTGGCAAGCAATAGTAACCATTTGGATTTAGAATTAGGGATTATATATTTTTTCCTTTTAGCAAGTATTATCTGGCATTTATCCTGTGAATTTCCATGTCTGCTAGAGCTATTGGGGTAATAATACAAGGAGGAAGGAAGGAAGGATGATTTACCTATTCCTTTCCATCTTTTTGAGAATTATTTGACAGGGTAAACAATCCCAGAATATCATGTGCAAACCCTCCATTTAATTTTTCATCTATAACTTGACTACTTTTTAAAGTCTTCCCTGCCTTCTGGATTTAAAAACATCTCTGCTAATGAGCTAGGGTTCTAGAATCCCTAAGAAATGAACAGAGGTTGGGTTTTCACAAGCTGAGGTTAAAATACAGCAGTCTGCAATAGCAACAATGAAGATTTATATGACAAATTTATAAAACATACGATATCAAGACATGTTCGCATCCTAAATTGAATAATGAGTTGAAGATAATGAAAGGCTAAACAAACAAAACTCATCAAATCAATTGAAGGAAAATAAAAAGTAACGAGACCCCACAAGAGTAAAATAATTAGGTTACTTTCAAATTAATTGAATTACAACAGCGCATCTGCGCATGAGCATCTGTACCCTAAAGTTGTGCTGCCATGTTTTCTCCAAACCACATTTTAAATCTTGTTTTCTTCTTTTCTTGATACTCAGTCTAATTCCTCTATGTGCTCCCAGTTTCTTTGACTTATTTCCCACTCTGCACTTACGTGCCATCATTTCCACATTTGTGTTTATTTCCCTTTTCCCCATTAGATTCCTTTTTGGGTGACATTACAGATAGGGCTCGGAACACCTGAGCATAAACAGCAGCAGCGGCGTTAACCAGCGATGCAACGGATCGAGGTGCCAAATGCATGGTCAGTGTCTCCTTAGGTCTAAGAGTCTTGATGTCTTCCAGTTCCTTATGTCAGAGGATTTTCTTTACTTTTTCTTGGGAAACATTTCAAGTTTATGATATTTAGAGCTATCCATGGGTTCAGAAAAGCCTGACATACTGGCACTTGAGCATGATAGGGAAAATTAGTCATCCAAATTGAAAGATGAAAAATATATTTTAAAAAAATAAGCGTGAGGTGTGGGGGGCTAGAAAAGGGTAGGATGGGTGTGGTGGACAGGAGAGAATGGTATTCTGTCAAGTCTTTCCTGAAAGTGCATCTTGTTTGGATCATGCAATTTGAGCAGAATTTGGGGGTCAGTTTTTTACTCTCTCCCATTTTTAGAATCAGTTTGCCCAATATTTTGACACACATGTTCCCAGTTACCATAATAGACTACATATGTGACGTTAACTACATCATTTCAGAGTTCCATTTGCAGATTCTACATTTTATTCGACTCATACACCACCCACCCCAGAGGAGACAGGCTGTTAATCCCCGTCCTCTGTGGGAAGCTTATGCTATGGCTGGCAAAATGTGAGAAAAAAGGCTTTGTATTCCAGTTACCATGTCAGCTGTGATACATAAACATATACATTTCATCTCCAGTGTTGTTCTTCATTAATTCATTTTGGAAATTATAATGCAACATTTCAGCATCATCTTATGGAAGCTCAGAGCAGATTTTTCTAGACGTGCAAAGCACTCACTCCCTTTACTGTGGGTTTTGCAGCTATCGTGAATAGGGGCACCTAAATGCATTCTCTCTAGGCTGAATCTTAAACTTTTGATAAGCCCTGTGTGGAAATCCAGGCTCAGAACTTGTCAAAGTGAATCTCGATCTCATAGCACTGAGGGGAACAATTAAAAAAAATTGGCTCTTTCTCCCAAAGTATCTGATGTAAAATCTAAGCATAACAAGCGAAAGAGAGTTTTGAATCACTTGAATGACAAAGGAAAGGGATTCAGTCATAGAAAACACATTTTAATTCTATATCAATACTTTTTAGTTATGTTAAACTTAGGTATATCCTTATTGGTGAGAGTGGAGAGTTAGAAGGAGTGGAGAGTTAGCAAAAATAACTGCTGCTTCTGTGTCAAAATTGGTAAAAATTGAGATTAAAAAGACATGTATCAGGAAAAGGAAATAAAAAGCAAAATACTTTCTGCAGACTATGACTCTCGCATTAAAATATCAGCACTTTTGTATTTTGGCACTTTAGAAAGAGATTTAATTCATGAAATAAGCTTTATTTAGCTAGTTATAGTAGAGATTTGTTCCAGGAAAAACTGTGTCATTTATGACTTCTAAGAAATCTTTTATAAAATGGGAAGTGTTAAAAAATGATTAAAAATAGATATGTTTTTCTAACTATAGAAAAAGTATACATATATATTTCTGAATACTTCAATGGGATTAATGCTTTCATAGGACAATAGTTTTCTCAAGTGCAGTTTTCTAAAAAAATATTTTTATAAGACAAAATCTGTTTTTTCTCTAAAAACTCATAAAAGAATAATCAATTATTTCTATTTTCTTCCTTTATTTTCTCCAATCTCACATTTAGAAATTCTTTTGATGGCAAAATAGTTTTCTTTTCAAATAAAACATTTATAATTTATGTTAAAAATATTCTATTATTATGCAATCACAATTTGATATAATTTACTAAAAATTTTTCTATACTGTCTTTACATACCTTTGCTTATTGCTGAAGACTCAATATGAAATCACTATACTGTATGAATTCTAAGACCTTGAAAAACAATAAATTTTGTTATTTTAGAATTACAAATGTCACAAAAATAAACACATAAAGAATATTTTTTATCTAAAAGTGACAATGAGCAATATATAAAATCACTGAGGGCAGTTTTTAAAAATCTTAAACATGAGTAAAGTTAAACAGTAACTTTCAAAAGGAAAGTAAAAACTAGGAAACAATCATAAAATCACAAGTTAAAAATACTAGCAGAAGTACTGAAAATTATTTGAAATTTTATTAAAACATCTTTACTTTCAGAAGTTGATTTTCATACAAACAATGAAAGATGATACAAACATATATGCATAAGTCACAGTTGTTATAGGATAACTTTTCTCTTTAAATATATGTATCACCCTGATTTAGAGAATCCGGTCAATTTAATGGGCATCAAGAAACTCCTGTGTTAACGATCATACTTCACTTTTTCTTTTGAGATGCTGCTCAGAGACTGGCAGAGCTCCATACTGTGCTGTCCATGCTTTAGATCTATCACTCTGCACTTCATATCAAAAGATTGTGACACATCACATTTGAATAAAACAGTGGTGGCATATGCATACTCATTTATCCTTCAATATTAATTGTTTCACATTTATGCACTAAATAAACGTATATAATTAGTGAAATGCATGGGAAATAAGTCAAATGAGCCAAATATGTATTTTTTTAAATTTCTTCATCTTATGCATTGCTATAGATCAAGAAATAATAAGATATATGCTCTATATCATTATAGAAACATGATTTCCATCTCTGTAAAATAAGTTAATCAAATAGTCTTTCTAACCTAGAAGCAAAATAAACTTTCATTGAGTTTAGTTTGGAGTTTAGAAAATAGAAGTTGTCCTTCATCTAAAATTGAAAGAAAAGATTTTCTGTCAGGACCATTAAGTAAACTGCTCAGAACTTAGGCACTTTGTAGAATTCAAGCAACCCCAAACCTTATGCAACAAGATTTCCTGCAGGGTCTGTGACCTCTCTGTACTAATAAACTTGAGAGGGGTAAAGAAGGTCAAGATCACAGTTAATCAATTGACTTTCAATGGAATCTCCTTTAAAAATAACTTGTCACTATAGACATTTTACCCTTTTGTTGATCAAAATCATATTTCTGCAAAGAACATGATTCTTTAAAAGTAGGAGGAGAATCTTAGTTGGCCACCAATTTTTCTAATGCTCTCAAATTACAGCAGAAAAACATATCATGATTTACACAATTAGGTAACTGTTACCATAAATTGGTTTTAAATAGAAATTTGCAAATCCCTTAGAAACATTTTACATATTATGTACTGATATACTATGGTGTTTCTATCTGACTGATTTTTAAAAATGTAACAATAGCATTTAAGCTAAGTAAGTATGAAAGAAAATAAATGCAAGCTAATCTTCATTAAAAATAGTTTATGCACACATAGGTGTTAAAGACCGTAAGTTATAGGCCAAAGATAATATTTCACTCAGCCAAAGGCCAAAGGACCTCAACCATAAGAATATTGCTGTACTTAAAAAGTAAATGAAACTGGAATTTGACCTTACCAATGACCATGAACCAATACACACCTTTTTTTTTTAACCTCAAAGTTCATGCATCTTACCTTACGCTATTCACTTTTCCATAATTTTAAACTGTTGGTAAACCAGGGCACTATTGACATTTTGACCCAGGAATTCTTTGTTGTGAAGGTCTATCTTATACACTGTAAGTGGTATAGTAACCTGACCTCTACTCACTAGATGCCAGTTGTACCCTCTCTCCAAATTATAACAATTAAAAATGTTATCATACATAGCCAAATGTGCCCTGAGGAGGGAAAATCCCCCCCCTTGAGACCTGCTGTTCTAGAGGGAGAGCAGTAACCTTTGTTAAAGGCAGGCTTATGGAGGAAAGCAAGAAGTAATAGCTGACAGCTTTTACAGAGAGGGAGAAAGACTGAGAAATGAGACAAAATAATTACAATTGGTTGCATAACAATGGGGTTATTTAGCAGACTTCAACCACTAAAGTATTAACATCACCGCAATAATTATGAATGGCAATTATCTTATTCTGCATTAACATAGAGATATCAACAGTGAGAGCATCCCTAAGTTAGTGCTGAGAAAGGTATAACAACACATTTACTGTGGTGATGGTGACTCCCATCATTAAGAAAGTTAAAGTACTTCATTGTACCTCAACAATGAAAATAGAAAAGTTATAGTACATTTGAGCAAGATTTCCATCAAAAGATTGAACTTTTCTAAATTCAGGCAAATTGATGTTTATTAAAAAAAGATGCTTCTACATTGATATATATTTTACATTTCCAAGACAATACAGATTTAGAATATTTTCTTTCATTGTAAGTGTTCTTTAATTGATGGTTCAGAAAAGACACATCAGCTAACAAAAGGACATCTTATCCTCTATTCAAATCCTACTATGTTGTGGTTTGTAGCTAGTTTGGCCCACAGATACTGTCAAATGTGAGTGCTGCCAGCTCCTGCCTGATCAGGATTGCCCATGAAAATGCTAGAGAGAGGTATATGTTTGGGTGAGATCTGAACAGTTTCCAAAGTCCAGGTCAAAGAAATCTAGATTCTCCAGAGAAACAGGACCAATAAGATATATAGATAGATGATAGATAGATAGATAGATAGATAGATAGATAGATAGATAGATAGATAGATAGATAGATATAAAAAGATTTATCATAAAATTTGGTCTACATGAACACATTTGATCATACTAGTAACTGGCCACAAGTCTTCACAAATCCCTGTTCTCAAATAAAGGTGGTCAGACAGGACTGCAGTTTTTTAAGTGATTGTGGTCATTTGGGACTCTCTCAGGTCAATGTTTTTTTATTTGTTTTACAGTATGCATCTCAACATTTTCAATGTTGTGCTTTTTGGGTACAGACCAGACCAACTGAAAAATATTCACGCTTTTCATTAACTTTGCTGTAATACAACCCTGTGTTTTCTGTGGATAAATTTTCTGGATGCACTTTTGCTGTTATCTCAATGTTTTACTTCATCAGGCTCGATAAGGCAGAGCTAGGTTCTATGAGGCCTGAGATTTATACAACTTGAAGGGTCTTTTTTAAAAAAAGAGATACAAAATTATTAGTATAAAATTAGGTATGACAGAGAATGTTGATTGAGAATGAGAAAAAGAATTACACATTTTTTTAATGATAAACTTAAAAACAGGGCTTTGGAATGAGTCCTTGTGAGGACTGAAAGCCCGAGAGCTTCGACTCCCTTACTCCACAGCACACTCACTGCTCGGGGTGAGTGAGGGTTAAAGAAGAATGTGCATGGAAATTCCCATTAAGAACTAACACCCTTAAGCCAATGTTAGCACTATTATTATTGTCAAATAACAAAACTATAGTGGTTATCTAACATGTAGCAAGTCACATGACACTAGAATTGAGCAATTTGGGAGGAGGCCATGATGGAAAATGACAGTGTTCTTACCGGCTCTGCTATGTCCTCTCTCTGAGAAAACTGCCCTCCACAATTCTGCACATAAGGCGAGATGGCATATGCATTAGTTTCAAGTGAGGAAAGGGACTCTAGCACTACTGGCCTAATTAGTAGAGTCAAGCTTGCAAAGTTAAATGTCAAAATTGCCTTATGGAGCTACAAAAACAAGAAATGGGAGATAGAACAATTTTGTAGATGGAATAACTACAAATAAAAACACAATATAATATAATCATCAAAATGCATACATGAACAAACAGTTATAAAAATAGCAACAAAATCAAAGCAAGCAATTAATTTTTTCTAGCAATATTAGAGAATGCTTATCAAGGAATTAACATTGGAGCAAAATCCTAGGAGGAAAAATGTCATGAAAAGGTAGGTAGACATGTATGCTGAACAGGTATGGACGAGGAGAGACAAGTAGTACCCTGGAATAAAGTATATTGACAGGAGATACAATTGCAGAAGTAGTTTGGGGTGGGGTTGTCGGCATTGTTAAGTTATTTATCATGAGGGAAGTAAGGAGCTAATTAAGCATTGATTGTTATGAGCTTTGTAATAACAGCCTTTGGGAAGTTGTGCAAGGGTCACCCCGGAAGGGTAGCAGCTACTAACAGGGAACCATCCTGGGATAAGCCTGCACAAGCTGTGCCTGCACAACTCCATGGAGTGCTATTCACATAGACTAATAAGAACAACGCCCTTGGAGTTTTATACTACCGTATGGACAGTAACCCAGATCAGAAATAATAAGGAACTGACCCAAGCAGATGCAAAGAGGATGCAGAGTAGTTACTAACACCAAAAAATATTTCTGAGAGGCAATTAGCAAGTTTGGGAGACCATATTTATCTCCAGTTCCTCAGAGAGTTGCTGATGTTTTAATGACATACAATTGAGGTTGGAGTGAATTCGCAAATACAAGCCAAGGACATTTTAAAAGCATTTCGGGAAACAATCATTTCTTCTTAGGACCTCCTTGACCAGTCCATCATTAGTGCTAAATGAATGTTCAGAATTACACATTGCAGCAAAGGAGGCTGCTGCACTCTGAGTGCCCAGGAACTTCCGAGCACTTCCCACCCGCACACTTCTCGTTCAGAAAAACAAAAACAAGACAAAGTAAACAGACAAACAGAAACATCATTCGTTTCCATTTACAGAGAGTTCAAGAAAATAATGATTGTCTTCTTTTTCTTGCCATTTTTAATTACTACAGATTTATAAAATTCATGTTCACATTACCCTTAGAGCCCCCAAAAATCCACACATATAACAGAATGCCAAAGTACAGGAGGCCAGCATCAAGTGTGTAGACACCAGCCATGCATAAAAACCATTTTTTCCCATTCTTTGAAACCAGTTCTTATATCAAAATGGAATTCTCTTGTTTTCATATATATAAATTGTACTCAAAATAAGACTAATTTATCTACGATCCCCAGCGTGTCATGGTTCATGGTCCCTCATTTCATCTCTATCAGATCAGTCATCAACAACGAGAAAAGAATCAACTGCTTGAAAACATTGGTCTTTTTACCTATCTTATAGCCTTTATACTCCTATTATCACATGGCTCTCTGATATTAAAAAACAAACAAAATACACTAATAGATGTTGCTATTTATATTATATTCTTTCTTAAATTTTTCAGAAATGCAGATTCCCTGGATCCACACCAGACCTACGGAATCATAATCTATTTTCCTAAGAGCCAAATGCCCTGTGTATGCAGTACAGTTTTAAAAAGCACTGTTTTAATCTGCCCCATAGGAAATGGAGCTACTCAGGTACCAGGCTGGTTTGCTGCTTCAGCAAAAACCACCTTAAACACACACACACATCACTAATAAGCCAAATGAAGTATAAGGGCTTTCCAAACAGAAAGAATTTGGCTACAGGAAGATTCAAATAAAAGGCTGAGAAGATGAGACACTCAGCAAAGGAAAAGACCACCAAGAACATGGGAAAAATGCAGGCTCCAATTAGAAACATTTAAGTTTCCAAGTTTTGAACCTGATTCCAATAATTCAGCTCTTAAAGACTGCCCACAAAATACAGAGAATTTGGTTCTTGCTGCTTGTTTGCATGAGTAAATACTTTCCAATGAGGGCAATATTCATCTCATATCATATTTTAAGATGATTATGGGCAATCTCAGGTGGTTCTAGTCATTTAGCCTTCAGCCTGTACCTTATACCCCACCTGAGGCATGCTGAGCTTCATGGAAATGGGCTGCCTGTTGTGCCTTACTGCTTAATTATTATATTAACATACTGAAGCTTCCTTTGAATTAGCTCATCTCTGTGAGTGTGTTCATTCTATAGAAAAGCCCTTCAGTGATTTGCAATGAAGGTAATTTTTCTTGTCAGCTTACTTCAAAAATCTAATAAGTATAAATCCAACCCAATTTGAGTTTTACCAACATTTTGCTTCCATTTCATTCTGGTTTGTTTCCTTTACATTTTTTTTAAACCCCCAATGCAAAGCTTCATTTACTGAATGCAACGTCAGCTGCATCTTTCCCAGAGCACATGGTGCGGTGTTGCTGCTCTGGCTCCTGTGATGCTGGCCACCTTGGCCCACAGAGGGCAGAAACCAGCTTGCCTCAGACTGCATCAGAGCACACTTGAACTTGGGCCCCTTGGCAGAGGGTTGCATGTTGAGCAATTAAAAACACTGACAGACACTCATATCCGTAAGTATACAGCAACTGAATAAAAGTTTTTTGGAGCATTGCACATATAAAATTGCCATCCTCAAATTCACAGCCATCTTTATACCTGCTCCTTAAATGTAAACCTGTGGGGTGCTGGCAACAATATATTATTTTTAAAAAGAAGAAGACTGGTGTAGTGTATGGCATCCTAAGTAAACATTCCTTCTTTGGTGACAGCCCCTGCAAGTACTAAATCCTGTTTCTAATTATCTGAGCCACACCCCCACAGTTTGTTCTCCTGCTTAAAATTTTAGCATATGGTAAGACTAACTATTGATTTTACATGAGCTACATGCATGCCATCACGATTTTTTGTTGTTTAAAATTCTGGGACAGCTGTTAAAGGGAAGGGAGTTGAGAAGTTAGGTGAAAAAGGTGAAGGGATTAAGCAAAAAAAAAAATCATAGGCCTGGTGGGTTGGCTCAGTCAGTTAAGAGTGTCGTCCTGAAATAACAAGGTTGTGGGTTTGATCTTTGGTCAGGACACACACGGGAAGCAATCAAAAAGAGCACCACTGAGTAGAACAACAAATGAATGCTTCTCTTTCCCTTCCCCTTCTCTCCCTTCCTCTCTCTGTTTCTCTAAGAAATAATGAATAAATTTAAAAATTAAGTCCTGGCCAGATAGCTCAGCTGGGTGGAGTGTCGCCCCAGAGCATGGAGCTTGTAGGTTCAATCCCTGGTCGGGGCACACACAGGAGCAGCTCCATGTTCCTGTCTCCCTCTCTCTGCCTCTCTCAAAACAATAATTAATTAATTAATTTAATTAAAAGTAAATAAAATCATAGACACAGGCAACAGTATGGTGATTCTCAGAGGAAGAGTGAGAAAGTGGGTAAAGGGGGATACATGGTGATGTACAGAGAGTGGTGAACACAATGTAGAATTGTACACCTGCATCTTATATAATTTTACTAATTATTGTCAACCCAATAAATTCAATTTTAAAAAAAGGATTTCAGGGGCAGAACTGCTCCCCAGGCTTTTGGTTTAGCCAGAGCAGAAAACAAATTTTATTCACCTTTGCAACTCCTTCCACCAGCACTTGGGATAGAGGTTGGGTAGGTAGTTGATACTCAAGATGTTGAATTGGAAGCCTACTCTCAAATTTGCATCAAGGTGCTCAAATTTCTTTTTAGCTCTATCTGACATGAGAAGAAGAACAAAAGCAAAGAACTCTACTGTAGTACCAAATTCAGGTTACTGACTTGACTAGGTATTTAACTTTATTCATCTAAACACACCACTCAGAAAAAAAAAAAAGCCTTTCTAATTATTTTTTTTCTGATACTCTAAAACTTTTCCAGAAATTTATTGTTATAAAATGGGGATTTTTTTTATTTTTTTATTTCTTGATTTTAGGGAGAGAGGAAAGGGGAAAGAGAGAGAAAGAGAAACTTAGATCTGTGTCTATATATATACCCTGTCCAGGGGTAGAAACTATAGCCTCTGTGCTTCCAGATGATGCTCTCACCACCTGAGCTATCCAGCCAGGGCTGTAAAATGTCTTTTAAGTGAACTATGATCTTTTAAGTAGATTTGTTTGTAGATTTGTTTTTCAATACTTTGTCTCATTTTCCTTTTCTCAGTGCTACAAACCCAGCCTAGCTCTTCACCTATGTGGGACAGTGCTTTAAGGGCACAATGTCATTTTAATGACTAAGGGCTACTGTCAAGTTAAATAAAATGACTGATGATACAAGATCTCAAGGGAGAAAATAGAAGACAAATTAGAAGTGGCTACAGAACCACAATGTAACCTCATTTTTAATCACCAGTGTTCACCCCTCAGTGTGTGTAGCTGATAGGTTGGTGAGAAGACTCAAAATAGGTCAGATCTACCAAGTTCAAATCCAGGGGTGGCAGCTAGAGATATGGCAGTGGAGTTTGGTGGTTACAAACACTGGCTTTGAACTCAGACAAGTCTGTGGTCCCTGGGTTATCATATGTGGTACTTAAGAAAAAGAAACAGAGGGAGATTAAGCACAAAACCTTCAGGGAAGGTATAGCAAAGAAAGGCAATAAAAGAGGTGGCAACAGTAGGTTAATATCAGTAATGTAATTCATCATCAACCTTGATCTTTAACCTTTGGGTTTCAAGTCTTAGTTAACTCTTTTTTATTCTTATTTCAGTACAACTGAGCAATAATTAAGTGTCTATGTTGTCCTAGGCCTTAAGATCACTGGCTGGAGAGACATGTAAACTTTAATAAGACAGCTTTGCAAAAGGGATACAAAACGTAACAGAGAAGATATGGCTAAAGTGTAAAATACATGAAAATGAAATAAATTTGACTCTGAAGGAAGGTCCTTTTGGAGGTGGGCCTTCAAGCAGAGGAGGAGTTTGCCCAAGCACACAAGAATGGAGAAGAATTCTTAGGGGAAGAAAGAAAAGCAGTCTGAGAAAGGTTGTCAAGTTCCAAAAACTGTAAAGTATCTTGCTGCACTCAGAGCAGAGAGAGAACGGAGACTAGGCCAAACCAAAGGGTAGAAGTGAAAGCTCCTGAAAGAAATGCAAAGAATTTTTTACTCTTTTTAAGGTAGTAGCAACTGTTTAAGTAAAAAACTTATAAGCACCTATCTGTGTTTTAAAGGGTTTTTTGTTGTTTTTATTTTTTATTCTAAGACTATTAAATTTAATCATGATATGAGGTCACACATTTCCTCTGCAATATCCTTATAGTAAACATCTCTCTCTCTCGCTCTCTTTCTCTCTCTCTCTCTCTCACTTGCATTGTTAATAGTGGCATCA
Organism: Saccopteryx bilineata; assembly: GCF_036850765.1. NCBI lineage: Eukaryota > Metazoa > Chordata > Mammalia > Chiroptera > Emballonuridae > Saccopteryx > Saccopteryx bilineata. The sequence continues at coordinate 94,531,497 of NC_089494.1, forward strand.
GTTCAAGCACTCAACACCTCTGAATGTCTAGCATAGCCTTCTAACAGATCATCTGACCTCTCATCTTTCTCCCTTGAATCCAGTCTTTGCACAGGTGCCAGCAAAATTCAAACTTCTATGACTGAGTCCCAAGTCTTTAAATTGAATTTTTTTCCATAGTCATGAAAGTTTTACTGATGTAGTTATTCCAATAAATACACACACACACACACACACACACACACACACACACGTGCATGTAGGCACACATGAGGCTCCAATCTTGTAGTGTCCATAAAAGATATTAATTGGGAATGAAACCTACCTACTACTAAGGCCAGAAACCTCAAATTCCTACTAGAGGACTACAGAATTCCTAATAATCTAAGTCTTCTTCAAAATAACCCCAACCATCTTCTTTAAACCTTTTTTTTTTCATACATTTAGATTGTATGCTGAACCAAAACACTCATACACTGTACTCACTGTCAAGTGTACTTTACTCTAGCTGTCAAAACCCTGCCCATCCTTCAGGGGATTAGCTAATGCCCACCTAACGCTGGCTTCCTTATCCATCTACCTATGGACTCCTCTCCCCACAGCCACACTAGGAATCTAGAGAACTTTGCCTTCAGCTTACTTTACTTACCTTATTGTCTTTATATTATAGTCATTGTCATTAGTGGGTAACTCGATGGCAGGTATTATTTCTTTCTCATTACTATAGTCTTTGAAAATGTATTAATAATTTATTTGACAAATAAAAATTTATTAAATTCTGTTATAAGTTCTGATCACGCATTGTGTTAGGTATCTATTACTCTAAATCTCAGAGACTTAAAATCACAAACATTTATTATCTCATACAATTTCTGAGGATCTGAACTGCAGGTCAAACTTAACGGGTGGCTATGACTCAGAGTCTCTCAGGATTGTTGGTAGGACTCGAGTCATCTGAAGACATGCTGAGGCCAGAAGGTTATGGTTCAAAGTTCACTCACATGGACACTAGCTGAAGTCTGAATTTATTACTGGCTATTGGCTGGAGGCCTCAGTTACTTGACACATGGGCTGCTCCATCAAGGTGATTATGACATAGAAAATTACTTCCCCTACAGTGAGTAATCCAAGAGATAAAAGCCAACAAAGAATGACGAAGGCAGAAACAGAAATGTCTTTTTATAACTTGATCTCAAAATAAGTACCACCACTACTGTGATAATTTATTGGTCACACACAATGATTCTGGTACAACATGAGAGTGAATTGCATAAAAGTATGAGTGCCAGGGAGGGAAGTCATTCAGAGACATATTGGAAACCGGTTACCATGGGAACCTTCATATTATGCAGTAGAAATTAGTCTATGGAACCATTGACTGGATGGAAAGCTAGTGCTATCTCTAGAGTCTTCATTGTGAACAGGATCACATTTTTCATATAATGACATTTAAACAATGATTTTAGTAGGAAGTAATTCATGATTTAGATTATTTTACTATTTAACATACAAAAGTTTTGAGATATGTAAGTGATAAATTGTTGAACAAACAATCTTATTGGTGAGTAGAGTGAACTCATTTTTGCATCTCACCACAGAAAACATACATTTTCAAGTTAATTTTTAAAATTGAGCCAACTAGTGCTAATAGAACTTTCTGCATTAGCAAAATGTTCTGTATTTGTGCAATCCAAAAGAGTAGCCACTAGCTACATGGAGCTATCAAGCACTTGAAATATGTCTAGGGTAACTGAGGAACTAAATTTGTAATTTTACTTCAATTAATTCAGAATTAAATAGCTATATGTGGCTAATAGCAATCGTATTGGAAAGTGCAAGCCTAGATTAACATTACTTTTTTACTTTGTTTTAGTATAAACCTGAAACAGAGGTTATTAAAATATCTTGGGAAAAATAATACAGTTTTAGAATCAAATTACTTGGATTATATGCCAGGTTCTTCATTGGCAAAGTGATTGGTCCTTGGGAATTGTGTATTTCTCTTTGCTTCAGTGAACCCAATTAGCAAAATAGAAGTACTTACCCCTATAAAATTGTGGAGAAGATTAGTGTCTAACATACAATAAATGTGATAAATGTTAAATATAATCACTTATAAATATATAGTTTCTGATACCATGTTATTATTGGTAAATATATAGTCCCCAGTCTCAGGTATAATTTAGGATAAATTTAATCTTCACATTCCTATAACAAAGAAAAACACAGTCAGTGTAACTAGTACACTATCTACTTGGCAGTTTCATTAAAAGAATTTTCAACCCTGGCCAGTTAGCTCAGTCAGCTAAGAACATCCACTCGAAACAAGGTTGTGTGTTCCTCCCCAGTCAGGGCAAACACAGGAAGCAACCAATAAATGCACGACTGAGTGGAACAACAGATGAATGTTTCCTTTTCCCCTCCCCTTTCTCTCCCTTCCTCTCTCTCTGTCTCTCTAAAAATCAATCAACCAATAAATATATAAATAAATAAGCCCTGGCCACATGGCACAGAGTCCTATGTAGTCCCAGAGCACGGAGGTTGCTGGTTCGATTCCCCGGTCAGGGCACACACAAGAGCAGCTTGATGTTTCTGTCTCTTTCTTCCTGCCTCTCTCTCTCAAAAATAATTTTTTTTTATTTGAAACCAAACAATCCGTTAAATGGAACATCTATTTCTTCCTCCAGTTTTACATCAAAGTTTTGTGAGAATTTTTGCAATATTTCAGTCAAAACTTTAATGATCATTATCATGAAAAAAGACCAAAAGACCAGGAGAGTAGTGTTAACTAAATTTGTAAAGTTTGCAAGTTTTTTTCTGAAGTTCTTGTTATTTGAAAGATAAGAATAATGTGCCTTTGTTCCCAAGGAAAGTAAAAGTTTAAGTCCCCTACATGTGAGTATGAAGATATTTTATTTGCATAGACCACAGCATGTGCCTAGTAAGTACAGTTTAGTTGTTGGCATTAAAAGTAAAGCAGGCTTTTCATTTAACATAGATTAATTTAGATTAAGTATATAACATATAAAGAAAAATTATTAAAGCATTTATTATAGAAACAGCACATAGGACTGTGATTTTCTATTTGTCTATATCATCAACACACACACACTCAAACACAAAATTTTAAATCAGGGACTCAGTTGAGCAGTATACACTATGTTTGAGTTAAATATCTTTCACAATATATTATTAACCCACTCTCAACTATAGTTTATTTTCTTACTCAGGGAAAACTAAGAACTTCTTCATCAATTTAGTTAGTTTTTATCCTGACCCTATGTCTGACTTATAATGTAACATAATGTATTCTAACACATCAATCCTTAATATCTTGCCCATCTCTGTTCTAAGTAAATATCATTTCTTTCATACTATGATTCAATTTAAAAAATATTTGCAATGATTAATACAAATAAATAACAAGTTAGTTTTCAGGCAAACAAATGAATTTGCATTGTTTTATATTCATCATAAATATTTCACTTAATTACCAGGACACCTTGTTCAGAAACACAAAGCTATATTATAAATTAGTTAGCATTGTCCCTTCTTGTTTTATAGACTTTATTTGGGATGTAAAAGCCAAAGGTAAAACCAGCCTGCAGAGAACAACCAGAGCTCACATTACACCCAAACTGCTAAAGTTCACAAACATGCCGTGTTACAATGTGTGAGATATATTTTAAACCACCAAGATTGTGTCTTTCTTCAGGTGTCATTTTATTTATTTTCAAATTCAAAGTCAAAAAACCCTTCCCCTCTATTTTAAATTTTGCTTTATATGATCCCTATGAACAAAAACCCATATTATCTTAAAAGCGATTGAAGGAGGTTTTTATTCTCTCATTGCAGAGTAATTAAGTTGTAGTATTACTAAAATGCAAACACATTTTCAGAGGTGAGAAGGTCATCGCTATAAAATAAATATACTCTCAATATATAAATGCTCCAGAAACAATTCTTTAATTTCAAAATTGTAACTTCACTTAATATCATCCCAGAACAAAGATAACACACTTTTGATTAGCTACTTGTAACTACTATGAAAATACTTTTTTTCTTAAATTATTACTTCAGAATAATTGATCATTTATAATGTTTCTAAATGAAAGTATCAAAGCCTCAAAAGAAATAGTAAAAGTTTATAATATCTGAGCACAAATCTAAAATAGCAAGGTGCCTGTATTTTATTAAAATTGCAGCCATAAAATTTTGTGACAAAATGAATTTATATTTAATTCCTACAGAACAAGTGACATAAATGTCAAATTAATTTCCAAAACTTAATGCTTAAGTCTTCTAATTTTAATGCGTTATTATATAAGTATTATTTATTTTTTAACAAATATCCTTAATTATATATAATGTCATTATAAAATACTTTTTTTAATTATTAGACATTAAAATAAGTATTTGCTAATTCTTTAACAAAATCTATGCTACACAAGTTGTTTTTCCTCTTGGTGAACTAAGAATAGCCTGAAGGAATTAATGCTGAGAAGAAAAAGTCAAGAAAAACAAAAATATTTTGTTTGACCAACTAAAAAGGACCAAAAATGGTTTGGTTTAAATGATGCACTAATTTGTAAACGAGGTCTGATTCTGCCTTATTTAAACAGCTGGGTTATTTTTCCTTAGTAGCTCTAGGGAATCAACTTAAATCCTGCTAATGCATCATAGCTTCAACATGCCTTTTTTGGCAATCCTGGTGAATGTTTTGTAAAAGGACTATAGTAAAACAAAATGCTAGTTACAAGAGAAAAATAATTAAAACATGGGTGTGTTATATAACATGTATGCATACATTAAATGTGAGTATATGTGCAACATTCTAGTGAAATTAAGAAGCAAATGTTAACTTCTGTTTATGAATTGACTGAAAATAATAACAAGTGCATAGAAACCCCTGCTCACACTCTTTGACTGACATATTTCAACCTCCTGGAACAAGAGTCAATTGGTAGATTTCTTACCAGTATATTTATGGATAAACATCCAACTGACCATTAGTCATCATGCTGACAGTGTGAATCACTTTTCTAGGTTCTTAGGTATATATGATATGAGGCAATTGAATATATAGCTAACTCAATTATCATATTCTCAGAGTTTTAAAAATACTCACTATGTTCTGTTCTCAGAAATTTCAAAAGTACATTTTCAGTGTCCCTATCTTTTGACCTCTCACTTTTTTATCCTGGCATGTTGTGTCTTTGGACATGAGGCTTCTGTTTTCTATTTGTGTACGGCTGAGCTATAAAACCTAAGTTATTCTGCCCTGACCTTTCTTAATTTGAGGTTGCTACTATCCTACCAGTTGTTTGTGATACAGAACAACCCGCCCTAACAGGAAAATAACAAATTATATGCATGTGTGAGTGTGTGTGTGTATGTATATGAATGATTAAATAAAATGTTATATATATACTAATGATTGAATAAGTATTTTAGACTACCACTGCCATAAAAATATGAATGATTAATAGTAACTGGACTTGAACTTAAATAACTGACAGAAATGTGAAACAATGACTGACAAGATAAAATATAATATTATTGGAATAAAATGTTTGAACTATCATTTTTACTCTAAGAAGAAATTATGGATTATTTTTAACTGAATATACTAAAAATTTTAAAGATATGTTATAAAAATACATATTAAATGTTTAGGGGTATATACTTTTTATATTATGTGCTGCCAGGCAATTTTTCTATCCTTTCAAAAACTTGATAATTAGCCAATGAAGCAAAGCATGGGTTGCTAGAAGCAAGAATGTGTAACATAGACACTCCATATTTCATATTATCTGTTCCTTTAGTATCTTTGAACTCTGGTTTGGCTTTTGGTCAACCTGTGATTTCTAGTTCAATGACAAATCACCACCAACTGGTCCCACTGACTGAACAAAATTCTGAACCCTCATGTGAATCCTCTCTGCTGTTCAGATCACTCCATTCATGTCTTCTGGACTGCCAATAACACTCTCACAGTAGGTGTTTTAAACCATCTCCTGTATTCAATCTCCAACCTCCCTTCAACTCATTTCATTCTCTTTATTGTGACTCCATTTCTTTCTTTACTGGAAAGAATAAAGCCATGTGATATGTGTCTTTAAATTTCATATTCTATATCATAAAACTATCACTGTCATCTTTTCTCTATAGCCTCCATGTCCCCAGTAATAGGGTATAAAGCATAAAATGTTTATCAAAGTTCAGTTATGTCCACCTGATCTCATATCTTCTATTCATTTAATCATCCATTCATCACATCAGTTGCTCACTTGTTCAGTCAACAAATATTTAATGGTACACATGCAGCATATTAGTTTGAAGCCAGAAGTAGGTTCTAATACCTATTTTCTAGCTAAACAGCATGAACATATTTCTTAATCTTTCTGGTATTCAGTCTGCTCAGCTGTAAAATGAGTTATACCATTTTTATGTTCTAACATAAAGATGAAACGAGAAATGGCAGATTAAGCATTTAACACTGTACTTAGTATGTAATAATCTTTGTGGAAAATAAAGTAGTAGGTTCTGGGAGTATATCATTGAAAGATGTAGCCTTCAAGAAAAAAATACATCTATATAATATATATATATGTGTGTGTGTGTATAATGTTTAAAATATATATATATAACACATACATATGCACATATATATAAACCTCCTGAATATTTACTTATTTTTTATTTTTTTAAAGGCTCACCTAGGGATTGAGCTTTATTTTTTTAATTATTTTTATTTATTTATTCATTTTAGAGGAGAGAGAGAGAGATTGAGAGAGAGAGAGAGAGAGAAGGGGGGAGGAGCAAGAAGCTTCAACTCCCATATGTGCCTTGACCGGGCAAGCCCAGGGTTTTGAACTGGCAACCTAGCATTCCAGGTCAACGCTTTATCCACTGCGCCACCACAGGTCAGGCCCTCCTGAATATTTAAGAAGTGCAATATAATATGAAATAGAATTAAGTAATATAATTATTATAGTTTGATAGTAGTATTTAACCCAATTTGCATGTATTATTATTGCAAGTTAGAAAAATTGAGGAATCAATTTTAAATCATAATTAATAAAATATCTAAGATGATGCCAAGTACAAATAAATTTTTAAAAATTTATGGTATTTATATATTATTTAGTACCCACGTAGAGAAAAAATAGATTTATTTATAATTACTATGAAAATACAGCACATACAAGAACACATTTGACATGAAAAGATGAGACTTATATAAAGGAAATAATCAAGATTTGCAAATGATATAAAAGTTATTAATGAATTAAAAGATGACCCTCTTTTCTGTATGTTGTAATAGCCAGAATATACTGACTTTAGAACAACATTTTAATGTGATTAGTTTGTTTCTTGAAAAAAAAAAGAGATTCTAAAATACATCTAACAGGATAGTTAGGGGAGACTTAAATTGAATATTTGAAAAATTCAGGCAAGTGATAAGATGTTTTTCCTACCAGATATTAAGTTATTATAATATAATAATATTTTTAAAGACCATGGAACTATTCCCAAATCAGCAGACAAAAAATGAAATACAAACAGATAGTGTAAGACAAATCATAATTTATATGTAAAGTGTAAGTTACCAGAACAGTGACCTAATTTGTCAGTAGAAAATATATTGTTTGATAATTGATTCACTTTTGGGGATATTTAAACTAAATTATATATTTATCCCTTAAATAAAATTGACCACAAAAGATGTTTTTAATTCTCACATCAAGTATCTCACATAAAATAACATAATTAAAAGGTAAACAATAGATTTTCAAAATATATTATGCAACTCAATTATTGTCCTAATATATGAATCCATTCTGCAAAAGTTATTAAGTCAAACTTAAAACCTAAATAAATGAAGAATTATGTGACAAAAAGAGTGTGAAGGCTGATAAGATTATGAAAAATAATGTGCAATCTTAGTTATTACAAAGAAAAGAAACTGTATAACTCTTTATATCAAAATTAAAAACAAGAGTAATACAATATTATGAATAGGATTAATATCCAAAACATATAAAGAATTCATAAAACTCAACACCAAAATTAATCTAATTAAAAAATGAGCTGGCACTGGCTGATTGGCTCAGTGGTAGAATGTCAGCTTGGCATGTGGATGTCCCAGATTCGACTCCCAGTCAGGGCACACAGGAGAAGCGACCATCTGCTTCTCCACCCCTCCCCCTCTTCTCTCTAATTATCTCTTTCCCTCCTGCAGTCATGGCTTAATTGATTTGAGTACATCAGCTCAGGTACTGAGAATGACTCCATTGGGCCTCTGCCTCAGGCACTAGAAATAGCATGGTTGTGAGAATGGCCCTCAATAGGCAGAGCATCGGCCCCAGACAGGGGTTGCCAGGTGGATCCTGGTCAGGATGCATGCAGGAGTCTGTCTCTCTATCTCCCCTTCTCTCACTTGGAAAGGAAGAAAATAAAATGAGCAGACGACCTGAACAGATACTTTTCCCAAGAAACCATACATACAAACAGCCAACAGATATATGAAAAGATGCTCAGCTTCACTATTAAGCAAATGCAAATCAACACTGCAATGAGATACTACCTCACACCTGTTAGATTAGCTATTATCAACAAGACATGTAATAACAAGTGTTAGAGAGGCTGTGGAGAAAAAGGAACCCTCATTCACTGTTTCAGGAATGTAAACTGGTACAGCCACTATGGAAAACAATATGGAGGTTCCTCAAAATATTAAGGATAAAATTACCATATGACCCAGCAATCCCTTTTCTGGGTATCTACCTGAAACACTCAAAAACATTTATTCACAAAACATAGGCACCCTTATATTCATTGCAACACTATTTACAGTGGCCAAGACCTAGATACAACCAAAGTGTCCTTAGATAGATGATAGAGTAAAGAAGATGGGGTACATATGTTGAATGGAGTACTATTCAGTCATAAGAAAAGATAAAATACTGCTATTTGTGACAACATTGATGGACCCTGAGAATATCATGTTAAGCAAAGTAAACCAGTCAAAAATATTAAAAACCATATGATTTTACTCATTTGTGAGATATAAAACTGAAAATAACAAAGAACAAACAAAACAAGCAAACAAATAAACAACTCATAGACACAGACAGCACTATAGTGGTTACCAGAGAAAAGAGGGTAGGGAGTAGGGGTTTAAACATATGAAAATATATGGTGATGGAAGATGATTTGACATTGGGTGGTAGGCACACAATGCAATATACAGATGTATACACATAAACCTATATGATCTTCTTAACCAATATCACCTCAATAAATCTAATTATTTTTAATTTAAAAAGTAATATAATATTCCATGTTCATTATGATGTAGTCAGATAATGTAATTTGGAGAATTAATTGGCACATGTACCATTTTATTTGTTCATTCATCTTTTCATTCAACATATGATATATTGTATGAACATTTACTCTTTGTAAGAAATTGTTTTGAGTGGTTGTGGAGTTAATATCAAAATTTTTAATTTGTTTTTATCCTCGTATTTTCTTAGTAAGTCTATCCTAAAGAAATAAGCATTGATAAGGGGGGAAAATGTGTGAAAAATAATTATCATAGCTTTAACAGCAAAAAATTTGGACACGACAAAAACAATGATTAAGTGAATGCTGCTATCTCCATACAATTGCCTGTATATTCTTTGGGCAAAATAAAAAATTTTAAGAATATACGGGGAACATATCTCAACATAATAAAGGCCATATATGACAAACTGACAGCCAACATCATATTCAATGGGCAAAAATGAAAAGCAATTCCCTTAAGATCAGGAATAAGAGAGGGATGCCCCTTTCACCACTTTCACATAGTTTTGGAAGTCCTAATCATAGCAATCTACAAGAAGAAGAAATAAAAGATATTCAAATTGGAAAAGAAAAAGCAAAACTTTTATCATTTGATAACGTGGTACTGTACATAAAAAAACCCTAAAGTCTCAGTCAAAAAACTACTAGACCTGACAAATGCATTCAGTAAGGTGACATAATATAAAATTAATATTCAGAAATCAGTGGAATTTTTATACACCAACATTAAACTGTCAGAAAGAGAAATTAAGGAAACAATCCCCTTCACTATTGCAACAACAGAATAAAGTACCTAGGAATAAATTTAACCAAGAAAGTAAAAGACTTGAAGTTGGAAAATTATAAGACATTGAAAAAATAAATCAAGGTAGACACGAACAAATGGAAGCATATGTCGTATTCATGGAAAGAAAGAATAAACATCATTAAAATGTCTATACTTACCAACACAATCTATAGATTCAGTATAATTCCTCTTAAAATACCAATGGCATACTTCACAGATCTAGAACAAATATTCCAAAAATTTATATGGAACCAAAAAGAACACGAATAGCTTCAGCAATCTTGAAAATGAAGATCAAAGTGGGAGATATCACACTTCTTGATATCAAGTTATACTACAAGGTCATTGTAATCAAAGCAGCATGATATTGGCATAAGAACAGGCATAAGGTCAATAGAACAGAACAGAGAACCCAGAAATCAACCCACGTCTTTATGGTCAATTAATACTTGACAAAGGAAGTAAGAGCATACAATGGAATGAGAACAGTTTCTTCAATAAATGGTGTTGGAAATATTGAACATACAAAAAAAATGAAACTAGACCACCAGCATACACCGTTCACCAAAATAAACTCAAAATGGATAAAGACTTAAATCTAAGTCAGGAAACCATAAAAATCTTGGAAGAAAACATAGGCAGTAAACTCTCCAATATCTCTTATAGAAATATTTTTGCCAATATATCTCCATGGGCAAGTGAAATAAAGGACAAAATAAACAAATGGGACTATATCAAACTAAAAAGTTTTTGCCCCGCAAAATACACCATTAACAAAATAAAAAGACAACTCACTCAATGGGAGAACATATTAATCAAAACGTCTGATAAGGGGTTAATAACCAAAATTTACAAAGAATTTCTAAAATTCAACACCAGGAAGGTAAACAATTCAATCAAAAAATGGGCAAAAGAAATGAATAGACACTTCTCCAAAGAGGACATACAGATGACCAATAAGCATCTAAAAAAATGTTCAACATCACTAGTCATCAGAGAAATGCAAATTAAAACCACAATAAAATACCACCTCAAACTTTTCAAAACTGCTTTTATTAACAAATCAACACACAACAAGTACTGGTGAGGATGTGGAGAAAAGGGAACCCTCCTGCACTGCTGCTAGGAATGCAGACTGGTGCAGCCACTGTGGAAAACAGTATTGCATTTCCTCAAAAAATTAAAAAAGAAACTGTCCTTTGACCCAGCTATCTCACTTCTAGGAATATATCCTAAGAATCCCAAAACACTAACTAATTCAAAAGAAGAAATGCACCCCCATGTTTATTGCAGCATGATTTACAATAGGCAAGATCTGAAAACAGCCCAAGTATCAGTAAATGAGTAGATAAAACAGTGTGGTACATATATACAATGGAATGCTACGTGACCATGAAAAAGAAGTAAATCTTACCTTCTGCGATGGTATGAATGGATCTGGAGATTATTATGCTAAGTGAAATAAGCCAGGTAGAGAAAGAACATGGTGAACTGAAGAACAATATAAAGGCAGAGGTGGTGTCACGGGGAGCAGAGGGACAGCTGTCAGAGGGAAGGAGGATGAGGGGACAGGTTCAAAGAAGGTGAAGGGATTAGTGAAATTATATATATATATAATTTATGAATATATATAATTTATATATAATTATGAATATGTATAATTTATATATATATTAGTGAAATTATATATATATAACACATAGATACAGATAACAGTACAACCAATTTCAGAAGGAAGGGGGAGGGAGCTAAGGGGAGGAGGGTAGAGGGGGTATAATGTGAGGCACATTGTTGAGGGGTAAGGGTGTTTTATTAAGAGGGACACTTACCTGACCAGGCGGTGGCGCAGTGGATAGAGCATCAGACTGGGATGCGGAAGGACCCAGGTTCGAGACCCCGAGGTCTCCAGCTTGAGCGCGGGTACATCTGGCTTGAGCAAAAAGCTTGCCAGCTTATGTTCAGGGCCGCTGGCTTGAGCAAGAGGTTACTCGCTGTAGCCCCCCAGTCAAGGCACATATGAGAAAGCAATCAATGAACAACAAAGGTGTCCCAACAAGAAACTGATGATTGATGCTTCTCATCTCTCTCCGTTCCTGTCTGTCTGTCCCTATCTATCCCTCTCTCTGACTCTCTCTCTGTTCCTGTAAAAATTAATTAATTAATTTTTTAAAAAACCATATTATTAAGAGGGACACTTGAATCCATAACACAATAAATTTTAAACATTTAATAAAAATAATTTTTAAAAAAGAATATTAAAGACAATCAACAGGAATAAAATTTCTCTGTAGTACAATCAATATTGTGATACACATACAATAAAGATTGACAATTTATCACTAGGTGGAAAATTACAACTTTTTTGTAATTCTTTTTATATTTTCTGTATTGCTTACAGTGGTGATATTTTACTTTTAACAAAAAAAAACTACTCATTTTTAAATTATATAGGATAATAGAAACAAAGATGGTATTTTTAGCTAACAACATAAGAAGGAAACAAATGCACTTTCCAGGCTTTGCTTCATCATTATCTCTTGTCTCTGGCATTTTTAATCTTTCCTTGGCCTACAAATAAGCTCAGGTCTTTCTTATTTAAAAATTACTTTCTCCTATTCCTTTGAGCTAGCCAGTATTCTCCCCACGTTATTACTGCCAAATTTCATTGAAAAGCAGTCAGTATTTCTTTTCTCACTTTGTTGCCATCCATGCAGCCTTCTCGAAATGCTTCCCACTCCAATATATTTTGTTGAGCCAGCTCTATCTCAGACTACTGATAAGTTCATTCCAAGTTCAATTTTCTCCTCCTTTGTCATACTCCTTGCTTTGTCTTTATTGTTTAAATTTGGTCATCTTTTGGTCATTTTGTAATCAATATTTCACTGGATTTTTTTTTCTATCCTTTGACTCTTTAAACAGATACTTTTCTCAATATTCTATCCTGAGCTTTTTTTCTTCTATTTTGCCTTTCTATACTCTCTTTGAAAAATATTATTCCCTTTCACATATTCTGTTATCACCTCTATCTATATAATGTATTTCCCCATGTATAAAATGCTCCCATGTATAAGACAGACCTTAATTTTGAGACCTGAAATTTGAAACGAAAAAAATGTATTACATAGATTTATTAAACTCAAGTTTTATTCATCATAAAGTTCATACAACTTCTCATCACTGTCAAAACTCCCATCCATTAGCTTGTCCTCATCTGTGTCTGATGACAAATCCCTGTCTTCAACAATAAGCACAAAAACAAGCATGAAAAAGTGGGAAATGCAAGTAAAAAAATCTACAACCACTGTATAAGATGCACCCAGTTTTTAGACGCTAAAATTTTTTTAACAGTGTGCATATTATACATGAAGAAATAAGATGTCACAAACGTCCAGTTTCTCATTCTCCCTTGAACCATGCCTCTTTTTTTTTTTTTTTTTTTTTTTAGGTGCATGATAGAGGTTGTCACCTGGATGCCCTTCAGGCATCTCAAAATCAATATATCTACAATCAAAATATTCATTATACCATTAAATTTTATTCCCTCACATGACTTCTCTATTTATGTTTATTTCCCCATAATTTATGTATACCAAGCTCAAAATTTTAGGCTACCTCTTTGTTTTGTTTCTTTTCATCCATTTAGTTATTCAAAGTTTATCAATCATTTTCTTTTTTTAGTAGCTTTCATTTCTTTTCAACTCTGATAAAAGTATCCTTACCTTAGTATAACTTGGTCTGCTTCCATAGGAGTAATACTCAGGCTGTTACTCAAGTTCTTCTGCACTCTCCTGCTTTATCTTCCAAATTGATCTTCCCACAGTAACACCACTCTGATTTTGTCACTACATAAGTGGCTCCTCCCAACTGTCTTTCAAGGTGAATGCTCTTTTACCTTGGCATACAAACTCCTTTTCAACACAGTTCTAGGCTTCTTTTCTTCACTTCTACTGTACAGATTTCCTATACTTTAAGATAGACTACTTTTTAACATGAGGTGCCCTTTCTGAAACTGATAACACCGGTCCTGAAGGGCTGGTATAAATACCATCGCTACAGTCCCCTCTCCCGAGCCATCCCTACTGGTTCCTTGATTTAGTCACTTTTTATGGCTATTATGTACTTATTTATGACAGCTATTTGTTATAGTTTGTAAAAATGCCTTTCCCTCAAGCTATATTGTGAGATCCTAAGGACAAAGTTGTATCAAATTAACTTAGAATGCACCAAAGTATTTGGCACAATATTTACATACAGTGAATACTAAAATACTGAAGAATTAGTCAATAAATTTATGGGCAGCAAACTAACACTTTTTGATCATTATTGTATTGACGTATTTCTGTTAGTATATTGACTTGTTAGTCTCCTCTGTAAGATTGTAAATCTTTAGGAATAAAAATCAAACCTATCATTTAATAACATAATCAATTATTGATTAAAGTCTTGGAAACTTGATATATATAAAACAATTTTACTAGTGTTATACACTTTACCGTTGACTTTTTTAAAGAAGAAATGTAAAATTTTTAAATGCTACTTTTTCATTATGATTTGTCAGTAATTAATCCATAATTAAATCTTGATTTTTAAGGTGACTATTAGGGTAAAATCTATTTTTTGATCCAAATAAATCTTTGCAGGAAAACATAAGTGGCTGTAAAAGTTCTTAAAAATAGGCACAATTGGTTATCCCAGTGGTATATGAATCAGGTAACTCTTTTATTTGGCAGATTTTTGAAGGAAAAGAGCATTAAATGACCAGTCATTCCTTGAGCACCTCTCTTATTTTAATAGCTATTACTTTCATTCTGTGCTTATCTCCCCTGAGATACTGTGTTGGATTCTTTTCCTGAATAACACTTTCAAAAATTAAAGATAAATACAAGTCTCAGAATACCAACAACATTTCTCTCTGAGACATTTCTTACATGTTAAACCAAAACAGGGTGACATGAGAACCCAGTCTTCTCAGATCAGGTGAAGCCTTCTTTAAGTAAATCTATTACACAAGACTGTTCCCTCCACTCTGAGCCAAAAGAAACAAGAGTAAAAGAACAATAATATGGTAATATCATTCCAAGATCCCAAACGTATCTGTAAAACCTCAGCTGGAAGTTGATTTAACCTCTCTGGTATTGTCATGTGACCCCCA